>NC_053491.1:461026376-461326376 GCF_905171775.1 Rana temporaria | reverse complement strand
ACACTCCACACCAGGGAGAAAGCCTTGCATTACTGTGTGGAGTTACAGACAGAAGAACAGGAAGTGAGGATTCCTCAGAAGAAATAAGGACATTTAAAAGCAAAATGGAAGGATGAGGTAAGTGAAGGAGGACTGCACTGAGGTAAAGGAAGATATTTAGGGGGAAAAAATTGTACCTTTTAAGGTATTTGCTCATAACCCATTTTTACTAGTCTATTCCAGCCCCCCTATTAGAGGCTGACATAGCACACTATGTAGTTGTTTGAAAAAAAAAAAAAAAGTTCTAAATACCAAATTTGAGCTGTGTTCAGGCTGGTCACATGACTCGCATCCGCTTTACAGCTCCGATGGATTGCTTCTGCGGGAGGAGCCGTGATCTCCCTCTGACGCCAGCCGGGGAGATCACGTGGGCCACTTGTCTCCTCGGCAGCTGTAATAGGGTTGACACCTGTCCGGGATTCTCCCAGACAGTTCGGGTTTTAAATCATGTGTCCGGGTTTCAGGCAGACTGAAACCCGGACACATTGTTCAGACTGGGCTTTGGCTCCCCATGTAACCAAGATAGTCGCACACATCTTTTGCTGTCCAGGGGGTGCGGAGGGCTGTCTGGGTGCAGGTTCGGCATCACTGGGGAGGGGGGCAGGCAATGATGTCAGCAAAAGCAATTTGGCTGCACCCACTGTTCGCTGCAGCAGGCTATGTGCACCACATTACTACTGTCCTTGGGGCACCCAAAGGTGTCCCAGGCCACTAAAGTGTTCGGGTTTTGTTTGAAAAAAGGTGGCAACCCTAAGCTGTAAAGCAACCGCGAGTCACGTGACCGGCCTGATGACAGCCTAAAATCGGTATATAGAATGCTTGTTTTTTAACCGCTTAAGCCCCGGACCATTTTACAGCTAAAGGACCAGGCCACTTTTTGCGATTCGGCACTGCGTCGCTTTAACTGACAATTGCGCGGTCGTGCGACGTGGCTCCCAAACAAAATTTATGTCCTTTTTTTCCCCACAAATGGAGCTTTCTTTTGGTGGTATTTGATCACCTCTGCGTTTTTTTTTTGCGCTATAAACAAAAATAGAGTGGGGGCCTCAGGAGAAGTGGGACTTCCTGTCCCACTTCCTCCTTCCGCCCAGAGACCACTAAGGCGATATGTCATATCGCCTTTTAGTGGCCCCTCCCTGTAGGCGATCACCTGGGACACGTGACAGGTCCCAGGCGACCGCCTGTCCAATCAGGGAGCGCTGCGCCGTTCGCGCATGCGCAGTGGGTGCCCGACCGTGAAGACGAAAGCTGTCACGGCCGGGTGCCCACAGTTGCAGTGGAGGCGGTGAAGGGGGGGACCGGAACAAAGCTCCCAGCAGCACGTCGCTGGACAGTGGAACAGGTAAGTGTATGTTTATTAACCACTTAAGACCAGGACCAGAATGCAGCTAAAGGACCTTGCCCCTTTTTGCGATACAGCACTGCGTTGCTTTAACTGACAATTGCGCGGTCGTGCGACGTGGCTCGCAAACAAAATTGGCGTCCTTTTTTTCCCACAAATAGAGCTTTCTTTTGGTGGTATTTGATCACCTCTGCGGTTTTTATTTTTTGCGCTATAAACAAAAATAGAGCGGCAATTTTGAAAAAAAATCAATATTTTTTACTTTTTGCTGTAATAAATATCCCCCA
Source organism: Rana temporaria (assembly GCF_905171775.1). Classification (NCBI taxonomy): domain Eukaryota; kingdom Metazoa; phylum Chordata; class Amphibia; order Anura; family Ranidae; genus Rana; species Rana temporaria. The sequence continues at coordinate 461,324,708 of NC_053491.1, read as the reverse complement.
AAAACATATCTAAAACATTTTTTTACTCAGTTTAAGCCGATACGTATTCTTCTACCTATTTTTGTTAAAAAAAAATCACAATAATCGTTTTTTGGTTGGTTTGCGCAAAATCTATAGCTTTTACAAAATAGGGGATAGTTTTATTGCATTTTTATAAAAACATTTTTTTTTTTACTACTAATGGCGGCGATCAGCGATTTTTTTTTTTTTTTTTCGTGACTGCGGCATTATGGCGGACACTTCGGACAATTTTGACACATTTTTGGGACCATTGTTCTTTTCACAGCAAAAAAATGTATTTAAAATGCATTGTTTATTGTGAAAATGACAGTTGCAGTTTGGGAGTTAACCACAGGGGGCGCTGAAGGAGTTATGTTACACCTAGTGTGTGTTTACAACTGTAGGGGGGTGTGGCTATAGTAGTGATGTCATCGATCGAGTCTCCCTATAAAAGGGATCACACGATCGATGCAGCCGACACAGTGAAGCACGGGGAAGCCGTGTTTACATACGGCTCTCCCCGTTCTTCAGCTCCGGGGAGCGATCGCGGGACCCCAGCGGCGATCGGGTCCGCGGGTCCCGCGGTCCCGGAGCTTCGGATGGACCAAAAATGGGGGAGGGGGGGGGAGGAGCTGTGCCATGGCAAATGAATACAACTTGGGTAAGTAAAAAGCAAAAAGCTTCTGTAGGTTGAGTTGTACTCGTTTGCTATGGCACAGCGCTTTTCCCCCAGTTCTCTTTATGTCTCATTGGTCTATGAGTTTGGGATGGCAGCGCCCCCAGTTGGGCAATTGTCCATGCGCCTGGATATTTGTGTGTTTGCACTTCAGATAGACACCCATCAAGGTATTTTGATAAATGTATAACTCCTCTAAAGAGCCAACATCAGTGCTGAGAGCTCTTGAAAGAAATACAGAGGCAGGATGATGTGATGTGTTCATGAAGCGAGGTACAGACTTGAACTGGCAGCATTGCATAGAGAAGCACAGAGACCCGGTGATGATGTCATCAAGTCTAAAATAAGACATGTAATGAAAGTTATATATATATATATTTTTTAATAAAATAGGTTTTAGGAGGGGGAGGGAACCAGAGCGTGCAAAAGATAAGCAGAATTATCTTTAAGTGACATTGAATCCAAAACCAAAAATTTAAAATATTGCAGCTTGTCAATCATTAAATGCGGTGGCTGCATTCGTTTTCTTTTACTTTGGCTTTTTTTCCATCTGTTTCTCTGTTTTTCCCCTGGTGATCTGGCCAGTAACACACCATCTGTATTGCACCCCATACACTCGCACTCTGGATGGAGGAGCACAGGATGCACAGCAGACAGCAGTATTGTCAGTCTGGGGGTGGAGGGGAGTGTTAAATGTACCGTATATACTCGAGTATAAGCCAAGTTTTTCAGCAAATTTTTTTGTGCTGAAAATGCCCCCCTCGGCTTATACTCGAGTGACATTTTTGCGCCTGATCTCCCGGACTTTGGGGACCCGGTACCGGCCGGCCGTAGGTCCCCTGGACATGTAGCCCCACTCTTCCTCTACAAGTGTGAAAAGTTTGTTGTCCGGGGGACCTACGGCCGGGGAGCACCGATTTCTCAAAACCAGATACCCCTTCCATAGACTCCCATGTTAAATGGTAATTTCTCTGGTGACTTTGGGGACCCGGTACCGGCCGGTCGTAGGTCCCCTGGACCCGGAACTTGGCACACATGTAGCCCCATTTCTCCTCTATAAGTGTGCAAAGTTTGTTGGCTGGGAGCACCGATTTTTTCAAAGCCAGGCACCCCTTCCATAGACTCCAATGTTAACCACTTAAGACCCAGACCTTTAGGCAGCTAAAGGACCCGGCCAGGTTTTGCGATTCGGCAATGCCTCGCTTTAACAGACAATTGCGCGGTCGTGCGACGTGGCTCCCAAACAAAATTGGCGTCCTTTTTTCCCCACAAATAGAGATTTCTTTTGGTGGTATTTGATCACCTCTGCGGTTTTTATTTTTTGCGCTATAAACAAAAATAGAGCGACAATTTTGAAAAAAATTCAATATTTTTTACTTTTTGCTATAATAAATATCCCCCAAAAATATATAAAAAACATGTTTTTTTTCATCATTTTAGGCCGATAAGTATTCTTCTACCTATTTTTGGTAAAAAAAAATCGCAATAAGCTTTTATCGATTGGTTTGGGCAAAATGTATAACGTTTACAAAATAGGGGATAGTTTTATTGCATTTTTATAATTTTTTTTTTTTTTTTACTACTAATGACGGCGATCAGCGATTTTTTTTTCGTGACTGCGACATTATGGCGGACACTTCTGACAATTTTGACACATTTTTGAGACCATTGCCATTTAAAATGCATTGTTTACTGTGAAAATGACAATTGCAGTTTGGGAGTTAACCACAAGGGGGCGCTGAAGGGGTTATGTATGACCTCATCTGTGTTTCTAACTGTAGGGGAGTGTGGCTGTAGGTGTGATGTCATCGATTGTGTATCCCTATAACAGAGATCACACGATCGATGACGCCGCCACAGTGAAGAACGGGGAAGCCATGTTTACACACAGCTCTCCCCGTTTTTCAGCTCCGGGGGGCGATCGCGGGACTCCAGCGGCGATCGGGTCCCGAGGTCAAGGTCACGGAGCTTCAGACCGGGTCGCGGGCGCACGCCCACGACCCACGGCTGGGCACTGGCATAGGATGTACCTGTACGTGCTTGTGCCCAGCCATGCCATTCTGCCGACGTAAATGTGCAGGAGGCGGTCCTTAAGTGGTTAAACATCAGTCTAGGCATGGGCACAGTCTAGGCATGGGCACAGTGAGGCATGCCGATGGACACCCTAAGCTTATACTCGAGTCAATAAGTTTTTCCCAGTTTTCTGTGGTAAAATTAGGTTCCTCGGCTTATATTCGTGTCGGCTTATACTCCAGTATATACGGTACTTTGTAGGTTTCAATCCACTAACAAATTGAAGCCAAACTTCAGCTCACCTTGAGCAGTTACACGAGGAGTTTTTCCTTTTTGGATAAGTGACATACCCTCCTGTATTGGTGAGACACCACTCTGGAGGCATGAGCACAGGAGGCACAGCAAACAGCAACATTGTAAGTCTGGGTAAAATGTAGTGTTAAATGTATTAACAGATTTACATACACTAACAAATTGAAGCCAAACTCCAATATGGGATGTGCTCCCTCCTTCTAATGCCCACGCAAACTAGCCTGTGTAAGGAAGGTGCGCATACTTGCTTATTTTCAGCCTGCTCCAGTCTGGTCACGTGATTCGGCTGCCCTATGTAAGCCAGTGGCAGCTGCAGGGGAGAGGAGTGATCACTGACAACAGATGACCCATAGGAGTCTATGAGGGACCACACTGTGACCAGGCTCTTAGCGTTGGGGAGTGCTCTCTCTTCTCCCCTGCAGTCTCTACTGGCTGACACAGGGGAACATGTGACTGGACCGGAGCTGCATTAATATAGGTAAGTACATCTTTCTTACAAAGGTGTTAGGAGGAGGGAGGGAGTATTTTTAAGACTAGTTGGATATAGCCTGGAATTCCACCTATTTTATAAAATGCCTTGTGTGCCAACTATGCGTGTTATTTCACATTTTGTGGATTTTATTTTATTTTAAATACTATTATTATTAGTATACTATATTATTATTTATCTAAAATATTAAATACCTGCTTTTGATTTTTATGAGTCCCTAACCCAGTACTGCGCCCTCCAGCCATAGGAGCCCATGCTAGTGCTAGTGTGGCCCTTCTCTTCTACCTCTTTGAGGGCTGGCAGTGCCCCGTGATTTGGTGGATTTTTGCTTTTTGCAGGTGAGTGCTGGAAAGTTGAGTGTCCTTGAAGGGTAATGGCTCATTGACTCGAAAGAAATTGTCGTCCAATCTGGTTGTGGGTGGGGCTGTTCAATCCCCAAAATATTTAAAGTGATTGTAAAGTATGTCCCAAAGTGAGTACACCCCTAAGTGAAAATGTCCACATTGGGCCCAAAGTGTCAATATTTTGTGTGGTCACCATTATTTTCCAGCACTGCCTTAACCCTCTTGGGCATGGAGTTCACCAGAGCTTCACAGGTTGCCACTGGAGTCCTCTTCCACTCCTCCATGATGACATCACAGAGCTGGTGAATGTTAGAGCCCTTCCCCTCCTCCACCTTCCATTTCAGGATGCCCCACAGATGCTCAATAGAGTTTAGGTCTGGAGACATGCTTGGCCAGTCCATCACCTTTTACACACCTGCTCCCCATTCACACCTGAAACCTTGTAACACTAACGAGTCACATAACACCGGGGAGGGAAAATGGCTAATTGGGCCCAATTCAGAAATTTTCACTTAGGGGTGTACTCACTTTTGTTGCCAGCGGTTTAGACAATAATAGCTGTGTGTTGAGTTATTTTGAGGGGACAGCAAATTTCCACTGTTATACAAGCTGTACACTCACTACACAACATTGTAGCAAAGTATTATTTTTTTCAAAATTGTCACTTTTTTTGTTTATAGCGCAAAAAAATTAAATCGCAGAGGTGATCAAATACCACCAAAAGAAAGCTCTATTTGTTGTAAAAAAAAAAAAGGCATTGTAACTGTGGGCACCCGGCTGTGGCTTCACAGCCGGGCATGTACTGTGCATTAACAAGCTGCGCAATCTTCTGGGACCTGTGACTTGTCCCAGAAGATTGCAGGGAGAGTGGGGGGTGAACTTCCTCCCTGCGCCGCAGAGCCCCGGGAGGAAGTTTGGAGCTGAGTGCCTTTTTAAAAAGGGGGTATGCGCCCCCCCACCAAAAAAAAATTCATGCCAAATGTAGCATCTCAGGGGTCACCATCACTTAAAGCGCAAGCTCCATTTTTGGGTGGAACTCCGCTTTAAGTGGCTAAAGTGGTTGTAACCCTCAGACATGAAATATGAACAAAGCATATCCCAATATAGTGTGTACTTGTCTCTATCCAGAGCACTAATGCACACATGACCGTTTTTAATGTCATGGAAAAAATAACGTTTTTCTCGACATGTTTCTTGTCAAGCCTGATCGTGAAAAAAAAAAGCGAAGTGACGTACAACACGTACGGTGGCACTATAAAAGGGAAGTTCCATTCGATTGGCGACACCCTTTGGGCTGATTATGCAAATTTTCCTTCTCATAACCTGCTTCTGAGCATGCACATTTTTTTTCCTGTCGTTAAAGCCTACACACGACAGTTTTTCACGACATGAACACCAACGAGAAAAAATAGAGCAGGTTCTAAATTTTTAATGCCCATTTTTCACGTCAAGAAAAATGCTCTGGAGCCTACACACGGTCGTTTTTAATAACCAATTTAAAAAATGGCATTTTTCTTGTCATGAAAAACGGTCGTGTGTACGCGGCATCAGTGTAATTTTTGTCTGCTGCCCCCTTCCTCTGCTTTCCGCATGAATCAATTCTTACAGGTTTTCATTCCTCTAATATGTCCAAAAAAGTTAGATTTTATTTCCATCATTTACACTTTCAAAATGACAGAAAACAAAAAATGGCATCTGCAAAAGTTTGGGCACCCTGCAGAGTTAATATCTTGTACTGCCCCCTTTGGCAAGTATCACAGCTTGTAAACGCTTTTTGTAGCCAGCCAAGAGTCTTCCAATTCTTGTTTGAGGTATCTTTGCCCATTCTTCCTTACAAAAGTCTTCCAGTTCTTTGAGATTTCTGGGCTGTCTGTCACGCACTTCTCTTTTAAGGTCTATCCATAGATTTTCAATTATGTTGAGGTCAGGAGATTGTGAAGGCCATGGCAAAACCTTCAGTTTACGCCTCTTGATGTAATCCCCTGTGGATTTTGAGGTGTGTTTAGGATCATTATCCATTTGTAGAAGCCATCCTCTCTTTAACTTCAGCTTTTTCACAGATGGCTTCAAGTTACCATCCAAAATTTGCTGAAATTTTATTGAATCCATTTTTCCTTCTACTCGTGAAATGTTCCCTGTGCCACTGGCTGCAATACAGCCCCAAAGCATGATTGATCCACCCCCATGCTTGACAGTTGGCCAGAGGTTCTTTTCATTAAATTCTGTGCCCTTTCTTCTCCAAACGTACCTTTGTTCATTCCGGCCAAAACGTTCTATTTTAACCTCATCGGTCCACAGAACTTGTTTCCAAAATGTATCAGGCTTGTCTATATGTTCATTTGCAAAGTTCAAACGCTGATTTTTGTGGTGAGGACGTAGAAGAGGTTTTCTTCTGATGACTCTTCTATGAAGACCATATTTGTACAAGTATCTCTTTATAGTGGAATAGTGTACCACAACTCCAGTGTCTGCCAGATCTTTCTGGAGGGGTTGTGCAGTCAAACGTGGGTTTTGAATTGCTTTTCTCACAATCCTGCTAGCTGTTCTGTCTGACATTTTTCTTGGCCTTCCAGATCTTGCTTTAACTTCCTTGGTTCCTGATGACTGCCATTTCTTAATTACATTCCGAACAGAGGATATCGACATCTGAAAATGCTTTGCTATCTTCTTATAACCTTCTCCAGCTTTGTGAGCGTCAACTATTTTCAGTTTCAGTTTTCTAGACAACTGCTTAGAAGAACACATGGTGCTGATTGTTGGGGCAAGGTCAGATGAGTCTGGGCATTTAAAACCTTTGAGATTTACATCACCTGGTCTTCCCAGACGATGATTGAGAACAATCCATGACACTGGCCGGTCTCAGCTTTGCAAAGGGGGCAGCGCATGCTATAAATTCTGCAGGGTACCCAAACTTTTGCAGACGCCATTTTTTTGTTTTCTGTAATTCTGAAAGTGTAAATGATGGAAATAAAACTAACTTTTTTTGACATATTATAAGAATGTCTAATCTGTAATTTGATGCCTTTTGGAGATTCTTCCATCTTTCCTTGGCTTCGTTATGCACATTAATACAATTTTTTACCTGGGGTGCCCAAACTTTCGATCCCCACTGTAACTTCAGCTCCCCACACCCTGCTTTCTAGTATTGTCCCTTCACTGGGTATATGAAAGGGTCTACAACCACTTGTAACTTGATGTTTTGGGGGGCTTAAGACACAATGCAAATATTTTAGGGTGCTGCTTAGGTTTTCTAGACGTTCCCTGATCTGCTATAACAAGCTGAGGGCTGTAAATCATTGAACAGGCCATCTATGTAGAAAATGGCAAACTGCTATAATAATTGATATGATGTTTAGTTCCATTGCTTTCCTTGACACTGCTCTTCAAGCCCTGGCTGCCCATTGCTCTGCGTCGGTCAGCCTTTCCCTGTTTGTCTCCCAGAAGTGGGAGTGCTTCTCCTATTGGTACATATTTGGCTTTTGCAGGTACATATTAAGGAGGGGATGGGGGGGGGGGGGGGCAGTGACAAGATGAAGGATAAAGATGACAAACCGGCTGAAGCATGCAGAGAGCATGTGATCTGCCAATATGGTTCCGGCTATCAGGATGGTTCCTGTAAGGACTGCACAGGCGCAATCCCTGCTGACGGAAATCTCCGAACCTCGGCCGGCATCCAGGGCGACGTGGAATTTGAGGAAAGTGGCCAGTCGGCCTCACGTCCTCGCTTCGCTCCTGGCTCTTTTTTTTAACATCCTCCAATCCACGGGGATGTTAAGGAATGAGCCTGGATGCCCGGCCGAGGTTCGGAGATTTCCGTCGGCAAGGATTGCGCCTGCGCAGTCCTTACAGGAACCATCTGGATAGGGGAACAATACCGACAAGTCAACGGCATAAGGAATAAGTATTGTAGACAGGGGGAGGGTAGAGAAGAGACGATGTAAGAGGATAATGTAGAGGAGATAATCTGTCATTTCTTGCTGAATATCCTCTAGGCAGCCATGACCGCGGCTCCTGGTAACCCCCGACCTTTGTTCTCTCTCCGCAGCGCCTTCCCGGCCTTCACCGAAATAATCGTCTTCATCGCCGTGCTTGGATTTAAGCGGAAACCGCTGTGATTTCTTTATACAACCAAATTACTGTTTCCACAGGGTACAAGGAGCCAGCTGGATGGGGGGTCATTCACACCTTGGCACTTGGGCACCATTGTGCATCCGAATGCCGGGGCTAAACCTCTTGAAGAGTTTTGCGGTTTTCAAAGGTACACTGCCTTGAAAAAGTATTCATACCCCTTGACGTTTTCCACATTTTGTCATGTTACAACCAAAAATGTAAATGTAATTTAATAGGATTTAATGTGATAGAGCAACACAAAGTGGAAGGAAAATGATGAATGGTTTTCAATGTTTTTTTACAAATAAATATGTTAAAAGTGTGGGGTGTACATTTATATAGCGCCCCCCGGAGTCAATACTTTGCAGAACCCCCTTTCACTGCAATTACAGCTGCAAGTCTTTTTGGGGATGTCTCTACCAGCTTTACACATCTAGAGAGGGACATTTCTGCCCATTCTTCTTTGCAAAATATCTCAGGCTCTGTCAGATTGGATGGAGAGTGTCTTTGATCAGCAATTTTCACGTCTTGTCACAGATTCTCAATTGGATTTAGGTCTGGACTGTGACTGGGCCATTCTAACACATGAATATGCTTTGATCTAAACCATTCCATTGTAGCTCTGGCTGTATGTTTAGGGTCGTTGTATTGCTGAAAGGTGAACCCCCACCCCAGTCTCAAGTCTTTTGCAGACTCTAATGCCCCGTACACACGATCGGTTCGTCTGATGAAAACGGTCCGATGGACTGTTTTCATCGGACGAACCGATCGTGTGTGAGCCCCATCGTTTTTTTCCCATCGGTGAAAAAAAATAGAACCTGTTTTAAAAAACCGGTAGAAAAAAAAAAACAGATCGTCTGTGGGGAAATCCATCGGTCAAAAATCCACGCATGCTCAGAATCAAGTCGACGCATGCTCGGAAGCATTGAACTTAATTTTTCTCAGCACATCGTTGTGTTTTACGTCACTGCGTTCTGACACAAATGGATTTTTAACTGATGGTGTGTAGGCAAGACTGATGAAAGTCAGCTTCATCAGATATCTGATGAAAAAATACATCGGCCCGTTTTCATCGGATGAACCGATCGTGTGTACAGGGCATTCCAAGATTTCCCTGTATTTGGCTCCATCCATCTTTCCATCAACTCTGATCAGTTTCCCTGTCCTTGCTGAAGAAAAGCATCCCCACAGCATAATGCTGCCACCACCATGTTTCACAGTGGGGATGGTGTGTTCAGGGTGATGTGCAGTGTTCGTTTTCAGCCACACATAGCGTTTTGCTTTTAGGCCAAAAAGTTGAATTTTGGTCTCATCTGACCAGAGCACCTTCTTCCTCATGTTTGCTGTGTCCCCCACATGGCTTCTCGCAAACTGCAAACAAAATTTCATATGGCTTTCTTTTAACAATGGCTTTCTTCTTTCCACTCTTCCATAAAGGCCATATTTGTGGAGAACACGACTAATAGTTGTCCTGTGGACAGATTCTCCCACCTGAGCTGTGGATCTCTGCAGCTCCTCCAGAGTTACCATGGTTGCTTCTCTGATGAATGCTCTCCTTGCCCGGCCTGTCAGTTTAGGTGGACGGCCATGTCTTGGTAGGTTTGCAGTTGTGCCATACTCTTTTTTCATTTTCAGATGATGGATTGAACAGAGCTCCATGAGATGTTTAAAGCTTGGGAGATTTTTTATAACCAAACCCCGCTTTACACTCCTCCACAACTTTACCCCTGACCTGTCTGGTGTGTTCCTTGGCCTTCATGATGCTGTTTGTTCACCAAGGTTCTCTAACTAACCTCTGAGAGCTTCACAGAACAGCTGTATTTATACTGAGATTAAATTACCCACAGATGGACTCTATTTACTAATTGGGTGATGTCTGAAGACAATTCGCTCCACTAGATCTTAGTTGGGGGTATCAGAGTAAAGGGGGCTGAATACAAATGCACACCACACTTTTCACATATTTATTTGTAAAAAAAAAAAATTAAAACCATTTTATCATTTTTCTTCCACTTCACAATTATGTGCCACTTTGTGTTGGTCTATCACATAAAATCCCAATAAAATATTTTTAAATTTCTGTTTGTAACATGACAAAATGTGAAAAATGTTAAGGGGTATGAATACTTTTTCAAGGCACTGTACATACATTAAAAATGAAATGCCTCCTGCGCATAATTGTGATAGTCTGGTATAGGTATAGAACATGGTGCTTAACCTGTTGCTCTCCAGCTGTTGTGGAACTACAAGTCCCATGAAGCATTTCAAGGCTGACAGTTATAAGGCATGACTCCCAGTGGCTTGAGGCACGATGGGACTTCAGCAACACCTGGAGGGCCCCAGGTTGAGCTCCCATGGTATAGAACAGGGATATGCAATTAGCGGACCTCCAGCTGCTACAAAACTACAAGTCCCATCATGCCTCTGGACGTCATGCTTGTGGCTGTCAGAGTCTTGCTATGCCTCATGGGACTTGTAGTTCTGCAACAGCTGGAGGTCCGCTAATTGCATATCCCTGGTATAGATGACAGCTCCACATCACTGGGCAATTGCTTTTAGCCTTGCTGCCCTCTAGGACTGGGGATGTCCTGACAAAACAAACAAGAGGGAGCACCAGCCTACTGCATTATTCCATTCATTTTATTTTATCAGTTCCCACCCAGGCCAATTCTGAAATTTCTCTCCTGCATGTAAAAATCTGTGCAGCGGAACCCTGGTTTACGAGCAACTTAAATCTTGACTCGGTTTGCGAGTATTGTCTCTCAAAACAAGCATAATTCAAGCTAATGGGGTTTGCAGTAAGTACTGCATTTGAGCAGAGGTGATACTTGGAACGGTTCGGAGCCGTTCGAAAAAAAATCGGAATCACTCGGAAATACTCAGTTTCCAAGCCTTTCTGAGGGTTTACGAGATCAGTCAAGCTGTCCCCAAGTATTTCCGAGGCTCTCCAGCGCCCCTCCTCCTCCTCTGATCACATGCGGTATTGCTTGCCATAGAGGTCAATGCGGAACAAATTATCTTACTTTCCATTGACTTCTATGGGGAAACTCGCTTTGATATGCGAGTGCTTTGGATTACAAGCGTTCTCCTGGAACTGATTATGCTCGTAATCCAAGGTTCCACTGTTTTTTTTTTTGCTAGAAAATTACTTAGAACCCCCCTCAAACATTTATATAATTTTTTAGAGAATAAAATGGTGGGTGATGCAACTTATATATGTCACATGGTATTTGCACAGCGTTTTTTTTTTTTTTTTTTTAAATATAAAAGATTTTTTTTTTTTTGTTTTTTTTTATTCAAAACCGTATTTCTTTACGCTGACGCTTTTTAAAAAAAAAAAAATAAAATTTAACTTTTCATGTTGGTTTTAAATAATTTTCTACCAATGTCTACTTTTGAAAATTTACTTTTGTATTTTTTTAAATAAAATATATGTTTTATATATTATTAAAAGTGGATATGTTTTAAATTGATCCTCTGTAACATTTTTTTTATTATTTGTTACCATTTGGAAATATATCTGTCCTATTTCTTTTAGCTTACGTGGTACTATTCAGGCTATATTGGATCTCAGATTTCACCATTGTCGGTAAAGGTAGGTAGCGACCGATTTGGTTGGGTCGGAAAGGAACCGGCCGAATTTAGATCCGTGTGTGGCCCTCGCTTTTCGACAGAAGTCATTTGGAATTTTGACTCTTTTTGATCAGTCGTGCTGGAAATCTTTCATTTGTTCAGCCTGCTGGCAGAATGAAAAGAAACTCAGTGGGCTAAATTCAGATAGGTTACGCGGATCTAAAGATCCGCTAACCTATCTGATTTACGTTACGCCGCCGCTATTTTTTGAGGCAAGTGCTTTATTCAGAAAGCACTTGCCTCTAAAGTTGCGGCGGCGTATCGTAAATCCCCGGCGGAATTCAAATTCCGCGGCTAGGGGGCGTGTACTATTTAAATCAGGCGCGTCCCCGCGCCAATCCAACAGCGCCGTCCGCAAATTTTTCTCAGCGTGCATTGCTCCAAATGACGTCGCAAGGACGTCATTGGTTTCGACGTTAACGTAAATTACGTCCGGCCGTATTCACGAAACGACTTACGCAAACGACGTAAAAAATTCAAAACTCGGCGCGGGAACGACGGCCATACTTAACTAAGGATACGCCGCACTTACCCCTTCTATAGCAGGGGTAACTTTCCGCCGGAAAAAGCTGAACGCAGTAAAAAAAAAGCGCTGGGCGGTCATTCGTTTCTGAATCGGCGTAAATGCTCATTTGCATATTCGACGCGTAAAAGATATGGAAGCGCCACCTAGCGGCCGGTCTGGAATTGCAGCCTAAGATCCGACGGTGTAAGTCACTTACGCCTGTCGGATCTTAGGCATATCTATGCATAACCTGATTCTATGAATCGGGCGCATAGATACGACGGCCGGACTCAGAGATACGACGGCGTATCAGGAGATACGCCGTCGTATCTTCTTTCTGAATCCGGACCACTGTGTATACCCAGCTTAACACAATCTAGGGAAATGTTTGGACCCTCCCTATGGGGATCACACTGCGACCTTGGCTTAACCACTTAAGGACCGAATCTCTTTCTGAGATTTGGTGTTTACAAGTTAAAAACATTTTTTTTTTTTGCTAGAAAATTACTTGGAACCCCCAATCATTATACATTTTTTTCTAACACCCTAGAGAATAAAATGGCAGTCGTTTTAATACTTTGTCACACTGTATTTGCGCAGTGGTCTTACAAACATACTTTTTTTTTATAAAAAAATAAGACAACAGTAAAGTTAGCTCAATTTTTTTTTTTATATTGTGAAAGATAATGTTATGCCCAGTAAATTGATACCCAACATGTCATGCTTCAAATTTGCGCCCGCTCGTGTAATGGCGACAAAATTTTACCCTAAAAATCTCCATAGACGTTTAAAAAATTCTACAGGTTGCATGTTTTGAATTATAGAGGAGGTCTAGGGCTAGGGCTAGAATTATTGCTGTCACTGTCACGATCGCGGCGATACCTCACATGTGGTTTAAACACCGTTCTTACATATGCGGGCGCTGCTCACGTATGCGTTCGCTTTTGCACGTGAGCTCGTCGGGACGGGTCGCGTTTGAAAATTATTTATTTTCTTATTTATTTTACCTTTTTGTTTTTATTTTTTACACTGTTCTGGTACAAAAAAAATGGTGTCACTTTTATTCCTATTACATGTAAACATCCCTTGTAATAGAAAAAAACATGCCAGGTCCTCTTAAATATGAGATCTGGGGTCAAAAAGACCTCAGATCCTATATTTACACTAAAATGCAATAAAAAATAATAAAAATCATTGAGCACCAGCCGCCACTGATATTATTATCACACCGTTACAGTCAGGCCATTTTTTAAGGGAGGACATAGGTACAGCACCTCCAGCACTAAATGTATATAATGGCAAGGGGTGCTGCGGTGTGCTGGAACAAGGTCATCCAGTGCCCAGGGCAAAGATGCAAAACTGCGCCCACCTTTCCCTTAGGGTCAGTGCACCACCATCCCTGCAATAAACCATTGTGCCCAGGGCAGCTTTCCCTCCTGCCCACCCCTTGTCCCGCCCCTGGCTGGAGGTTCTATTGATGATGGGGGGGATACTGTATATACTCGAGTATAAGCCAAGTTTGCTTCCTCGGCTTATACTAGAGTCACCTTTTTGTGCCTGATCTTCAGGACTTAGGGGACTCGGTACCGACCGGTCGTACCCAGAACTTAGTACACATGTAGCTCCATTTCTACTCTACAAGTGTGCAAAGTTTGTTGTCTGGGGGACCTACGGCTGGGAGCACCGATTTTTCAAAGCCGGGCACCCCTTCCATAGACTCCCATGTTAAACGTCAGTCTAGTAATGGGCACAGTGAGGCATGCACATGGACACAGTGTGGCAAAGTGAGGCATGCAGATGGACACCCTAGGCTTATACTCGGGTCCCAGTTTTTTGTGGTAAAATTGGGTGCCTCGGCTTATATTCGGGTCGGCTTATACCTCGAGTATATACGGTAGTTGGTTGTAGGGGGTATATTGTTGCTGGAGGAGGGGGGCGCTATTGTTGCTGAGGGGAACTATTGTTGCTGGCTGCAGGTTATCTATTTTACTACTTTTTATGTTATCAACAAATTCCATACAAATTACTAGCACAACAAAATAATACTTGCTTCTTTACTCTCTAAAAGGGGCGGTACTGAGAGATGGGTAGGGGGTGGAACCAAATGACAGTGCGTAGGGGTGGAGACAAGGGGTGACTTGGAAGGGGAAGTACCTGTGCCTATTCTCTGAGAAAAAAAGCCCCGGCTACAATACACCTACTACAATTGTATCTAGTAAATAATAAATAAAATGCTCCACAATATATCCTAAATTATGTGTCACTATACATTCAGCATATGAAATAAAGTCTCAGATCAAAAAGAAGATATGATCCTAAGTAATATTTTCATAAAGTGTTTAATGTTTTCTTCTTATAAAACAATTGCACCACCACCTCCTGTGCCTGTTACCCAGCTCTGACTGACGCAGTTCGTCACTTTGTGGACTTTGTTATAACCTGCTATAACCTATTTAGCAGAATGACAATCGTCGTTGATTTCATAATTTTTACCCATATAAACATCAATACTCCCTAATCTTCCTCTAATCAGAGAATCTTGCATATAGCAAAATATAATAAATATGCAAATCATTGTAAGTTGTTATCAATAAAATTATAAAAAAAAATACACAAAAATTTTACAAAAGAATATTAATAGAAAAGTAGTCAAATAAAATGCATTATATTATCTATCTAGAATGTTTATATTTTAAATATATATGTGTAATATTACCCGCTTGCCGACTGCCTAACGATGATATACATCGGCAGAATGGCACGGCTGCACAAAGCAACGTACCTGAATGTTGCTTTGAAATTGCCGCCGTGGGTCCCGTGGACTCGATATCCGCCGGTGTCCCGCTATCGTGCCACGGTGCTGCAGAACAGGGAGATGCATATGTAAACAAGGCATTTCCCTGTTCTGTGAAAAACATATTCTAAAACCCTAAAAATGGTGTAATAAAATATAAGCAGCGCTGTAAACAATGGAAGATGAAATATCAGTTTTCACAGGTATTCAAAAATGTCCATAAACATCACCATGTGACAAAAGTGAATATGTGCACAAATTGCCAAAAATATATATAAATGTGTTTAAATATTAATTAAATATAAGTCCATATATTACATCAAGTAGGAAAAAATAATGATAATAGCTTCCAATCTTCCACCACACCCGGTGTCAGTAAATCCTCTCCCATCAGATACAAAACTCACCAACTCAAATTGCCTTACACTCTCGTGTTCGGCATGTAAACATGTACAAAAATACCTCACTGGTAGGTATAGCAGATAATCCCAGTTCCAACCAATTCACTGCCAGAAAGCTCCGCATGTAAATAAAAGAAGTGCTAAAAAATAGCGTGATACCGTAAAATCAGTTTAATAACACACTTAAATCTTCAAATATAGCACTCACATGAATCTCAAAAAATAGAGCAATACACTGCACAGCAAACACTCATTCAGAGATGAACCGAAAACAGAGTATATTGGTCGCGGCTGACCCAAGGTGTCCACTGATAGCTCACCACCTCCCCGCTGTTCCTTCCTGGATCTCCGCTTCCTTGATATGTCACACGTTCACTTCAGATGGTTGCCTCACAGCCACGCCCGACTTGTTTCGTCATAAAAGACTTGGTCATGGGATTGGCTGTGCGGCGCAGTAAACCCTTGTTTTATCCCCCCTACATGAACTCAGGGCGAAAGTAAAACACCATCCTCCGACTATGGGCGGAAGAATGATCTCCACTGTCGCCTCTCCATAGGCTCAACGGGTGTCCCTGTGACCTTAATACACTCGCTTCTGGTTGCAAAATTTCAATTAGATACAATATATCTCCGTCATTAAAACCTTCCTACAATCTCTTCGCATACTTACCTGGCAGGGGAGACACCATGATCATGAAGGTGGTTCTCCCAGGGCGAGGCACGGCTATTGCACACTCTAGGCCGTGCTGATTGTTGTTGTCTTCCCTGCCGCTTCTCGGCCTTTTGGCTGGGACTGGGTGTGGTATCTGTCCTTATCAGTTGTCAGCGGAGCGCTGAAGCACCTCCTACATGGGGAGGATGGATGCAATCCAATGACGTCATTGCACCTGGAAGGATGGTTTCAGCAGGGACTACGCTGTGCTGCCCGACAGAATACTGGGGGCCGGCCCATGGTTGAGTCTGAGCCATCTGGAAGGGTGCTTCTGGTGAGGATGGGTACTGCGCTTGGTCTTGGTCTTTTTGCCGAGTTCTAGTCTGGCCTTCTGGCTGGCTGGTGTAAGTGCTATCTCTGTCAGCGATCCGATTGGAGGAGCTGGTAATGCCCTGGGATAAGACGGGGTAGAGCCATGCAAATCCGCTGGGTTGACGGAGGGTCTGGAGGGACTAGTATTGGTGGAGGCTGTTACCTGAGCGGCAGTTCTCCCCAAGAAAACCTTGAAGGGCTCTCTAGCTGGCAGGGGTGGAGGGCTGCACTGGCCGGTCGGATATGGAACGAAAAGCCTATGGTGCATGTGCCCCTGGAGTGGCAGTCCAGGGGTATCTGAAGATCACTGTGTGTGAGGGACACATTGATTTAAGGATACCACGGTCACTGCACCAGATACACGCTTTTTTTAGCACCTGCCTCCTGGGCCGGGCCTTTTGGCTAGGACCGGAGGAATTTTTTATTCCTGGCCGGAGGGCCTGGTCATTGTTTCACCACAATGGCCACTTCTTTCACTCTCCTCTCCGCTATCCCTTCCCCCACTTTATTTTATTTAAGCCTGTGTTTGTCACTTTTTTGTCTTTTTTTGTTGTGCACGTTTTGTCACTGTGTGATTAGTAGGGTGCGGGTCCTCGGGCCAGCCCTGAACGTCTTGGGAGTGGGTGGACATGGCCTTCTGGCTTAGTTCGCCTGCTCTCATGGGGTCTCCCTTCGGGGGAGCCCCACCTAGTACTGGGAGGGTTCTGTTTCGGCAGTCCCTCCGAGGAAGTTGGGTCCGTGTCGGCTTCGGTTGCTCGGACCACAGTACCTCAGTCCCCGTCTGGAGCCTAACGCCCCGGGGGATCAGGGTTTGGGTCCCTCTTCACAGGAGGACCACTTAACGTTGCACCCGTCTGCACGTTTTTGTGAACACTCTTTATGTGTGTGCACATTTTTTCTGCACCGGGTGGAGTTTTTTGGGTGTGTTCACACGCCATAGGCTTTTCAAAAAAAAAAATCTCTTCGCATACATACTTACCTGGCAGGGGAGACACCATGATCATGAAGGTGGTTCTCCCAGGGCGAGGCACGGCTATTGCACACTCTAGGCCGTGCTGATCGTTGTTGTCTTCCCTGCCGCTTCTCAGCCTTTTGGCTGGGACTGGGTGTGGTATCTGTCCTTATCAGTTGTCAGCGGAGCGCTGAAGCACCTCCTACATGGGGAGGGTGGATGCAATCCAATGACGTCATTGCACCTGGAAGGATGGTTTCAGCAGGGACTACGCTGTGCTGCCCGACAGAATACTGGGGGCCGGCCCATGATTGAGTCTGAGCCATCTGGAAGGGTGCTCCTGGTGAGGATGGGTGCTGTGCTTGGTCTTGGTCTTTTTGCCGAGTTCTAGTCTGGCCTTCTGGCTGGCTGGTGTAAGTGCTATCTCTGTCAGCGATCTGGTTGGAGGAGCTGGTAATGCCCTGGGGTACGACAGGGTAGGGCCGTGCAAATCCGCCGGGTTGGCTGGCAGGGGTGGAGGGCTGCACTGGCCGGTCGGGGGGTCGGATATGGAACGAAAAGCCTATGGTGCATGTGCCCCTGGAGTGGCAGTCCAGGGGTATCTGAAGATCACTGTGTGTGAGGGACACATTGATTTAAGATACCACGGTCACTGCACCAGATACACGCTTTTTTTAGCACCTGCCTCCTGGGCCGGGCCTTTTGGCTAGGACCGGAGGAATTTTTTATTCCTGGCCGGAGGGCCTGGTCATTGTTTCACCACAATGGCCACTTCTTTCACTCTCCTCTCCACTATCCCTTCCCCCACTTTATTTTATTTAAGCCTGTGTTTGTCACTTTTTTGTCTTTTTTTGTTGTGCACGTTTTGTCACTGTGTGATTAGTAGGGTGCGGGTCCTCGGGCCAGCCCTGAACGTCTTGGGAGTGGGTGGACATGGCCTTTTGGCTTAGTTCTCCTGCTCTCATGGGGTCTCCCTTCGGGGGAGCCCCACCTAGTACTGGGAGGGTTCTGTTTCGGCAGTCCCTCCGAGGAAGTTGGGTCCGTGTCGGCTTCGGTTGCTCGGACCACAGTACCTCAGTCCCCGTCTGGAGCCTAACGCCCCGGGGGATCAGGGTTTGGGTCCCTCTTCACAGGAGGACCACTTGACGTTGCACCCGTCTGCACGTTTTTGTGAACACTCTTTATGTGTGTGCACATTTTTTCTGCACCGGGTGGAGTTTTTTGGGTGTGTTCACACGCCATAGGCTTTTAAAAAAAAAAAAAATCTCTTCGCATACATTGCACGAGTGTTTGAGGGGCACTCATCGTGTGGCACCTTCAGGTCACTGATCTCCACAACACACTTTTCACACCTGCCGCTTGGGCCGGGCCTTTTGGCTAGGACCAGTGGAATTTTTATCCTGGCCGGAGGGCCGGCCAATGTATTTCACATTGGTCACTTTCCTCACCTTCCCATCTTCCTTTTCCCCACTTTCTTTTATTATTTTCCCCTGTTTGTCTTGTTTTGTCACTTTTTCTGTTTGGTGCTTGCACTTTTAGTGTGGCGAGTAGGGTGCTGGTCCTCGGGCCGGTCTCTGAAAGTCTTGGGAGTTGGTGGACTCGGCCTTTTGGTTAGGTTCACCGGCTCTCATGGGGTCTCCCTTCGGGGGAGCCTCACCGAGGAGGGTTCTGTTTCGGCAGTCCCTCCGAGGATGTTGGGTCCTTGTGGCTTTGGCTGCTTGGACCAAGATGGGTCCATATGGCTTCGGCTGTATGGACCACAGTAACTCTTTTCCCTGTCAGGAGCCTAACGCCCCGGGGGATCAGAGACGGGTCCTTTTCGGAGGACCACTGAGGTATGCACCCGTTGCAGTTTTTTGTGATGTCACTCTTTATGTGTGTGCACATTTTTCCCTGCACTGGGTGGAGTTTTTGGGTTGTGTTTTGCACGCCACAGGCTTTTCAACAGAAAAAAAAAAATCTCTCTGCAAGGGGGGATCGTGACTGATAAGCGCACTCGCCTAGCTCACAACAGTGTTGACTACCTCACGTTTATAAAAATGAATGAAGCATGGATCTCGGAGGAATTCAACACATGTGACCAGTAGACCATGTTCAGTAGACATATTCACATAACAGACTGACTGTTGGCCAGGCTGGTTGGATCCAATACATCACACACCATCATGGTCTGCCGCTGGAGACACTACAATGGACAATGTGTCGTGTCTTCTTCTGGAGGGGTGGGAGCAACTTCCCTCTGCTGCCAGAAACAATAGAGCATCTGTAGACTTTGATTGGCCAAGGTGGAGAGGCGGGGTGGATGACATCATGATCTTCACATCGCCCAATCAGAGCCTGCTAAGTATTGACAGAAATACAAGGCAGTTCCTTAGAGGCAGAGGGATCGGAGCACAGACACTCTATTGTTTTCCTCTGTAGTGGGAGGGCACTGAAAGGGTATTTATTTTAGTTCTGGACATTAGATTTAAATGGAAAAAAGCAGAGATTTGTGTATTTAGAAAAATGTATATAATACATTAATGAAGTAATATTAACTACTTGCCGACCACCTAACGTCTATGTACGTCGGCAGAATGGCTTATGTGGGCACGTGCCCGTGGGGCCCACAGACTCAAGGTCCACCGGTGTCCCATGAACGTTTCACATAGCTGCAGAAAGGGGAGATGCCTATGTAAACAAAGCATTTCCCTGTTCTGCCTAGTGACAGGACACTGATCTACTGCTCCCTGTCATCAGGAGCAGTGATCACTGTTGTGTCACTCGTAGCTCAGCCCCCCCCCCCACAGTTAGAATCACTCCCTAGGACACACTTAACCCCTTTCCTGCCAGTGTCATTTACACAGTAATCAGTGCATTTTTATAGCACCGATCGCTATATAAATGACAACGGTCCCAAAATAGCATCAAAAGTGTCCAATATGTCCGCCATAATGTCGCAGTCACGATAAAAATCACAGCCATTGCTAGTAAAAAAATAATAATAATAAAAATGCCATAAAATTATCCCCTATTTTGTTGACACTATAATTTGTGCGCAAACCAAACAATATATGCTTATTGCGATTTTACCAAAAATATGTAGAAGAATATATATCTGCCTAAGCTGAGGAAAAAATATTTTTTTTCGATTTTTGGGGGGATATTTATTATAGCAAAAAGTAAAAAAATGTGATTTTTTTTCAAAATTTTTGTTCTTTTTTGTTTATAGCGCAAAAAATAAAAACCGCAGAGGTGATCAAATACCACAAAAAGAAAGCTCCATTTGTGGAATAAAGGACTTCAAATGTGTTTGGGTACCACACCGCATGACCGCGCAATAGTCCGTTAAAGTGACGCAGTGCCGAATCCAAAAAGTACCCTGGTCAGGAAGGGGGTAAATTCTTCGGGGGCTGAAGTGGTTAATACAAACAATAAAAAAAGCATAACTATAGTCAAGCTGAGTAAAGATGTCACACAATCAAAGTCTCAGCTGACGTTATATTGCATTGTAATGAGATGAACAAATCTACTTTGATTTCATTAGTCTTTGGAATCTCAAATGTAGGACTCTATGTACGAAATACTCACATATTCAGAGCAAAAATTGCTGTATTGTCTCTGATGTACATAGTTCCTATATCATCAGCGCCATCTAGGGGCCATAGTGCTTTTTCCCATTTGAAATTAGGCAAACTGTAGAAAAACACATTAAGGCCACTAGATGGTGCTGATGATATTGGAAATAATCATATTAGGGAAAATACAGCAAATATTCATTCTCACTGGGTGGAGTTTTTATAATTTAATTGTGGGGTTAATTATGGCAATTTTTAGGGGTTAAAGTGATATAACAAGTAATTTGGCCGCACCCTCTTTGCATGTCACTTCCTGTATGTAAATATAACACAGGAATCATGGGAAAGGAATCCTGGGTCATTTATATTAGATCAGTTTCAATATTATGAGAAGGAATAGACTCATAAAAGTATTAAAAGGGGCATTTTTTTATTTTGAAAAAAATAATAAATAATAGAGCCTATCAGTAATAATGTCTCCCTGAGCTGAGTGATGATGTCATAATATTGGGTGTTGTGTGAGATCATTACATTGTATTGTCAGTGAGGTCAATCCTTACCTGTTCCTCCTTATGGAGAAACAGAAATGATGAATGGAGGGGGATGAGTGCTGATTACACAATCTCCCCCACTGCCTTGAATGACAACTCAGGGTGGTGTAATTCTGATACTAATCACTGACAATCACAGTCTTTAATGGTTTAACAACAGAATAGTAGGACCATGCAAATCCGTCAGGATGATGGAGGGGCTAGTATTGGTGGAGGCTGCTAACTTGAGCGGCAGTTCTCCCTAAGAAAACCTTGAAGGGCTCTCTAGCTGGCAGGGATGGAGGGCTGCACTGGCCGGTCGGGGGGTTAGATTTGGAAGGAAAAGCCTATGGTGCATGTGCCCCTGGAGTGGCAGTCCAGGGGTATCTGAGAATCACTGTGAGTGAGGGTCACTTTGATTTAAAGATACCACGGTCACTGCACCACATACACGTTTTTTTTTTTAACCACTTCGTTACCGGGTCTATTTTGGCACTGTTCTCCTTTATGTAAAAATCACATTTTTTTTGCTAGAAAATTAATCAGAACCCCCAAACATTATATATTTTTTTTGAGCAGACACCCTAGGGAATAAAATGGCGGTCATTGCAACTTTTTTTCTCGCACGGTATTTGCGCAATAATTTTTCAAACGCCTTTTTTTAGGGAAAAAAACAGTTTCATGAATTAAAAAATAACAAAACAGTAAAGTTAGCCCAATTTTTTTGTATAATGTGAAAGACGATGTTACGCCGAGTAAATAGATACCTAACATGTCACGCTTTAAAATTGCGCACACTCATGGAATGGCGCCATACTTCGGTACTTAAAAATCTCCATAGGCGACGCTTTAAATTTTTTTACAGGTTACTATTTTTGAGTTACAGAGTAGCTCTAGTGATAGAATTGTTGCACACGCTCTAACGCACGCGATGATACCTCACATGTGGGGTTTGAACGGTGTTTACATATGTGGGCGGGACTTGCATGCGCGTTCGCTTCTGCACGCGAGCGACCGGGACAGGGGCGTTTTAAATTTTTTTTTTTATTATTTTATTTTATTTTTTTACTTAATTTTTTTATTTTTACACTTTTTTTGACATTTTTTTTTTTTGATCACTTTTATTCCTATTACAAGGAATGTACACATCCCTTGTAATAGGAATCACTGTGACAGGTCCTCTTTATGGAGAGATGTGGGGTCAATAAGACCCCACATCTCTCCTACAGGCTTACAAGCATGAAATCGGTGGAAAACATTTCACCGATTACATGCCGACAGCCGCGATTGCGGCTTTGTTTACTTCCGGGTAAGTCGCGCCCGGCCCTCCGACGGTCATAGAGATGACTGTGACCGTCTGGTCACCAGTCATCTCTATGGTTCAGCAACGCGTGCCGGCCGATTCGCTCTCCGGGCCCCCGATGGCACGGGAGAGCCCGGAGAAGCACCGGATGGCGGCGGGAGGGGGGGGGGCGTCCCCTCCCGCTGCCTAGAAGAACGATCGAGCGGCGCTTTGATCGTTCTTCTGGTGCACAGAATCGCCGGCTGAAGACAGAGATATCTGAATGATGCCTGCAGCTGCAGGCATCATTCAGATATCACCACTCAAAGTCCAGGACGTCCCAGGACGGCCTACGGGTCTGAAGTGGTTAAGCACCTGCCTCCTGGGCCGGGCCTTTTGGCTAGGACCGGAGGAATTTTTTATTCCTGGCCGGAGGGCCTGGTCATTGTTGAACACAATGACCACTTCTTTTCACTCTCCTCTTCACTATCCCTTTCCCCCACTTTCTTTTATTTAAGCCTATGTTTGTCACGTTTTTGTCTTATTTTTGTTTGTGCACATTTTGTCTCACAGTGTGGCTATTAGGGTGCCGGTCCTCAGGCCAGCCCTGAATGTCTTGGGAGTGGGTGGACATGGCCTTCTGGCTTAGTTCGCCTGCTCTCATGGGGTCTCCCTTCGGGGGAGCCCCACCTAGTACTGGGAGGGTTCTGTTTCGGCAGTCTCTCCGAGGAAGTTGGGTCCGTGTCGGCTTCGGTTGCTCGGACCACAGTACCTCAGTCCCCGTCTGGAGCCTAATGCCCCGGGGGATCAGGGTTTGGGTCCCTCTTCACAGGAGGACCACTTGACGTTGCACCCGTCTGCACGTTTTTGTGGACACTCTTTATGTGTGTGCACATTTTTTCTGCACCGGGTGGAGTTTTTTTGGGTGTGTTCACACGCCATAGGCTTTTAAAAAAAAAAAAACCCTCTGCAAATGTACCATAATCGTTATCGCTTCTCGGCCTTTTGGCTAAGATCACGTGTAGTATCTGTTCTTATCAGTTGCCAGTAGGTGGTGCTAGGCTAACCGTCCTGAGTACACGGCGAGGTGGAAAGGGATGGTGGTCGGCAGATGCTAAGCCTGCTGGCGTGGAGGTGGAAGCCTTCTGATTTGGACGGAGAGGCATGAGGTCGAAGCTGGAGGGCTGGGCCCCTGGCCTTTGGCCTGGATTTGGTGGTGCCTGCCCCAGTCAGTTGTTCGGGAGAGAACCCTTGCTCCTCTTTTCGTCGGGAGGAACGTGATTAGGTGGGAGGGATGGGAGTTGTGGGAGTAGCCTGCTGAGGTGGGCTCTCCCTGATCTCTCTGAACTCCTACCTTCCTGGCTGGGAAGGGTGCTGCTGGTCCGGGCCGGGGGTCAGGGTCCATTGAAAAGCCTGTGGTGTTTGAGGGGCACTCACCGTATGGCACTTTGGTCACGATCTCCACAACACACTTTTTAACACCTGCCTCTAGAGCCGAGCCATTTGACTAGGACCAGGGGAATCTTTGTTTCCTGGTCGGAGGGCCAGCCATCGTATTGCACGATGGTCACTTTCCACTCACCTCTCCCACCTTCCTTCTTCCCCACTTTCTTTTTTATTTTACCCCCTTGTTTGTCACTTTAATGTCTTTTTTTGTTGGTGCACTTTTTGTACACCTTTGTGTGTGATGAGTAGGGTGCTGGTCCTCGGGCCAGCCTTGAAAGTGTTGGGAGTGGGTGGACATGGCCTTCTGGCTTAGTTCGCCTGCTCTCATGGGGTCTCCCTTCGGGGGAGCCTCACAGAGGAGGGTTCAATTTCGGCAGACCCTCCAAGGAAGTTGGGGCGTGTCGGATTCGACTGCACGGACCAAAGATTACTCTAGTCCCTGCCAGGAGCCTAATGCCCCGGGGGATCAGGGTTGGGTCCTTTTCGGAGGACCATTTGACGATGCACCCGTCAGTCTTTTGTGTTTCACTCTTTATGTGTGTGCACATTTTTTCCTGCACAGTTTTTGGGTTGTGTTATGCACGCCACAGGCTTTTCAATAGAAAAAAAAATTATCGTAGAGTTCATAAGTACAATGATAAAAAATATTAAAATATATTAAAATTAGCTTGACGGGCTAAGTTTGCCCCGAGCCTAGCCAACCTGTTTATGGCTGAATGGGAGGATAGGCACGTGTTCAGAAATCAGAGACCCCAGTTGCGGTTTTACCGCAGATTCATTGATGATTTCCTCTTTATTTGGGAGGGATCAGAGGGATCTGCCGTGGAGTTCTTGGAAACCCGGAACAAAAACAACAACAATATTAGATTGGAGTACCAGATTAGTGACAGGACCGTGAACTTTCTTGATGTCACTATAGAAAAAGGTTTGGGGGGCCT
Organism: Rana temporaria; assembly: GCF_905171775.1. Classification (NCBI taxonomy): domain Eukaryota; kingdom Metazoa; phylum Chordata; class Amphibia; order Anura; family Ranidae; genus Rana; species Rana temporaria. The sequence continues at coordinate 461,299,701 of NC_053491.1, read as the reverse complement.
AAAGACTCAGGTCTATTTTAAGCCTACAGACTGAAATAGTTCTATTAGCCAGATTCAGGTAGGGGCGCATATCTTTAAGGCGGCGTGGCATATCGTATTTACGCTACGCCGCCTTAAGTCAGAGAGGCAAGTACTGTATTCCCAAAGCACTTGCCTCCTAACTTACGGCAGCGTAGCGTAAATGGGGCCGGCGTAAGCGCGCCTAATTCAAATGAGGATGGGGGGCATGTTTTATGTTAATGTTTGGTGACCCGACGTGATTGACGTTTTTTTACGAACGGCGCATGCACCGTCCGTGTACAAATCCCAGTGTGCATTGCTCCAAAGTACACTGCAAGGACGTATTGGTTTCGACGTGAACGTAAATTACGTCCAGCCCCATTCACGGATGACTTACGCAAACGACGTAAAAATTTCAAATTTCGACGTGGGAACGACGTCCATACTTAACATTGACTAGGCCAGCTATTTGTTGGAATAACTTTACGCCGGAAAACGCCTTACGTAAACAGCGTATCTTTACTGCGACGGGCGTACGTACGTTTGTGAATCGGCGTATCTAGGCCTTTACATATTCTACGCCAAACTCAACGAAAGCGCCACCTAGCGGCCAGCGTAAATATTGCACCCTAAGATACGATGGAATACTTTACACATTTTTTCAACTTGCAGAAATACATTCATCCAATCTCTTTGACTTACCTGGTAGATACGTTATTGCTATGCTGTTGTAAATCTGCCCTAATAGCAATAGTAATTTCGTCTGCAGCAATACTAAGAAAAACATATGGCCCGTACGGGGATCGAACCCGCGACCTTGGCGTTATTAGCACCACGCTCTAACCAACTGAGCTAACCGGCCAATTGATGTGCTACTCAAAGTGCACTCAATAGAAATACAAAATACAAGGTTTTCAGGCATTCAAGATATTTTTGTTTTTTCCATCATTACATAAGATAGTTATTTCCTTATGCCGCGTACACATGATCGAACTTTAGCCCGGGCAAATCACATCGGAATTCCATCAGAGAACAATAGAACATGTTCTATATCTAAACTCTGATGGAATTCATCAGATTTTCCAATGAAAAAACTCAGATGGGGCTACACACGATTGGAATATCGGATAGAAAAGGTCAGTCTGACTTTTTCCGTCGGAAATTCCGATCCTCTGTACAAGGCATTAGATTATGGTAACAAGCTGTAGATATAGCAACAAATATTTATAGAAATTAAACTGTATAGTAGAATAACTATTAAAACGTATGCCCCTAATGTGAAAAAAACTGTGTTTGTTGACGCAGATGTTCAATTCTGGGTCAAACTTGAGATTCTGGGTCAAAACACAAATTTCATCCAATCTTACCAACTGTCAGTAAATTTACGAACAGTTTGTAAAATCCGTAATTTTTTAATCTGTTCTTAAATGTTCGTTACAAACATGCACATTCTAGGACAGGTGCAAAAATTATGGATTTTACAAACTGATCATAAATTTACTGACTGTTGGCAACCCTGATTTCATCTTATAGTTACATAGTAGGTGAGGTTGAAAAAAGACCATCAAGTCCAACCTATGTGTGTGATTATATGTCAGTATTACATTGTATATCCCTGTATGTTGTGGTTGTTCAAGTGCTTATCTAATAGTTTCTTGAAACCATTGATGCTCCCCCCTGAGACCACCGCCTGTGGAAGGGAATTCCACATCCTTGTCGCTCTTATAGTAAAGAGCCATCTACGTGGTTTAAAGTTAAACCTCTTTTCTTCTAATTTTAATGAGTGGCCACGTGTCTTGTTAAACTTCCTTCCGCAAAAAAGTTTTATCCCTATTGTGGGGTCACCAGTACGGTATTTGTACATTGAAGTCATATCCCCTCTCAAGTGTCTTTTCTCCAGAGAGAATAAGTTCAGTGCTCCCAACCTTTCCTTATAACTAATATCCTCCAGACCTTTTATTAGCTTTGTTCCCCTTCTTTGTACTCGCTCCATTTCAAGTACATCCTTCCTTAGGACTGGTGCCCAGAACTGGACAGCATACTCCAGGTGCGGCCAAACCAGAGTCTTGTAGAGCGGGAGAATTATCATTTTATCTCTGGAGTTAATCCCCTTTTCAATGCACGCCAATATTCGGATTGCTTTGTTAGCCGCAGCTTGGCATTGCATACCGTTGCTGAAAATATCATCTACTAGGACCCCCAGGTCCTTGTGCATCCATGATTCTCCCAGAGGATCACCCCCTAGTCATGTTTTTGCCACCCAAATGCATTATTTTACATTTTTCTACATTGAACCTCATTTCACCACCCCATTAATTTCTTCAGATCTTTTTGCAAGGTTTCCACATCCTGCAGTGAAGTTATTGCCCTGCTTAGCTTAGTATCGTCCGCAAATACAGAGAGATTGCATTGCTTACCCCATCCTCCAGGTAATTTATGAACAAATTAAATATAATTGGTCCCAGGACAGAATCCTGGGGGACCCCACTACCCATCCCTGATCATTCTGAGTATTCCCCATTTATCACCACCCTTTTAACCTAGCCTTTATAACCAGTTTTCAATCCATGTACTCATCCTATGGTCCATACCACATCTTCAAATGTTAGGTGGCACTGGTGGGCACTGAGAGGTGGCACTGAAGGGCATTGATAGGTGGTACTGGTGGGCACTGAGAAGTGGCACTAATAGCTGGCAGTGATGGGCACTGATGGGAAACTCATAATTTCTCCAGGAGCAGGTTAGTACATTTTGAGTGTATGATCAAACTGGAGCTAACAAAGTTCTCCCTGATTAATCAATTTCTTAGAGGACTTAGAAAATACTCCTCACCCACTCGTACAATATGGTACGAAAGGTATGGAAGTTTTGTTCTACAATACATCCAAGTGGTTTTGAGTTAGACTTAAAACTTGCTGATCTCCATCCTCACTTCCAGCTATTCCTCCCACTGATACCAATGATGGGGCACTATTCCTCCCACTGATACCAATGATGGGGCACTATTCCTCCCACTGATACCAATGATGGGGCACTATTCCTCCCACTGATACCAATGATGGGGCACTATTCCTCCCACTGATACCAATGATGGGGCACTATTCCTCCCACTGATACCAATGATGGAGCACTATTCCTCCTACTACCATGGATTGGGCACTATTCCTCCCACTGACACCAACATCTGGCCCCCCTAATGTCTGAAGGACAGTAAACTGGCCCCTTGTTTAAAAAGTTTGGAGACCCCTGGCCTACGTAAACAAGGTCAATCGCTGTTCTGTGACAGGAGAAGACAGAGATCCTGTGTTTCTGCATACCAGGAACACGGATCTCTGTCTTCTTACAGTATAAGACCCCACCCCCCCACTGTCAGAAAGCGCTCCCTAGGGACAAGCTCTATTTGTGGGGAAAAAAGGACGCCAGTTTTATTCAGGTGCAGCGTCGCACGACCGCGCAATTATCAGTTAAAATAACACAGTATCACAAAAAAATGGCCTGGTCATTAAGGGGTGGGTAAACCTACCGGGGCTGAAGTGGTTAAGGCATGTGCACATGTTTCTTATCACATTAGGGGCCAGATTCACAGCCGAGATACGACGGAGTATCTCAGATACTCCATCGTATCTCTCAGAGTATCTATGCGACTGATTCATAGAATCAGTTACGCATAGATATCCCTAAAATACGACAGGTGTAATTGTTTTACACTGTCGGATCTTAGGATGCAGTACCGCGGCCGCCGCTGGGGGGAGTTTGCGTCGTAAACCAGCGTCGGGTATGCAAATTAGGAGTTACGGCGATCCACAGCGGTTTTTCGCGTTCGCTACGTCGCCGCTAGTCTAGTTCCCCGTCGCAAAGTTATTCGTCGTTTTGGGTGCCTTAACTTTACACAGCACACGTATGTGCTGTATAAAGTATGGCCGTCGTTCCCGCGTCGAAATTTAAAAATTCACGTCGTTTGCGTAAGATGTCCGGGAATACGGAAGTACGCTACGCACGTCGCCGTTCAAAAAAATGACGTCACTTCACGCAAAGCACGGCGGGAATTTCGAAACGGAGCATGCGCAGTAGGTCCGGCGTGGGAGCGCGCCTAATTTAAATGGCACACGCCCATTTAAATTACGCCGGCGTAGGTTTTCATTGCAAGTGCTCTGTGAATCAGGCACTTGCGAAGAAAACTTGCGGCGGTGTAACATATCTACGATACGTTACGCTGCCGCAGTTCTACCTGAATCTGGCCCTATATTTCTAATTGTATAATTGAATGTGTGGGTAAAATACTTATGTGGATGAACTATATGTGTATTTAGTGGATTTTCATCTCACAAAAGATAGTGCACCTAGTTTATTTAATTTTAGCTGGTGTCTTGTATTCAGACATGTAGAGTGCTGCATCCTGATATTATTATTTTCTCACTAAGCACAAAGATTTTTTTCATATATTTTGTAAAATACAGTACAGTATGTATTTTGTTGTGTGTAAGAAAGCCTTCAGCCTATTTTATTTTTTTGTACTTTTTCTTTACTTTTTTTTTATATATTTTTTATATGATTCTGTGGCGCAACGGTAGCGCGTCTGACTCCAGATCAGAAGGTTGCGTGTTCAAATCACGTCAGGGTCAGGTAATCTTTTAAAAGCCACATTGACCATTGTCCTCTGTCTGCCCTCAGCATAGAAGGCAGAAATGCTACAACTCTCAGAATTGTTGTATTGTCTGTATATAACGGGATTAAAGGCTAAATTCACATTTAACCACTTGCTTACTGGGCACTTAAACTCCCTTCCTGCCCAGAACAATTTTCAGCTTTCAGCACTGTCACTCTTTGAATGATAATTGTATGGTCATGCTACACTGTACCCAAATGAAATTCTTATCATTTTTTTTCACAGAGATAGAGCTTTCTTTTGGTGGTATTTAATTACTACTGTTTTTTTTATTTTTTGTTAAAATAAAAACATCCGAAAATTTTAAAAAGAAAACAAAACTGTTTCATAGTTTGTTATAACATTTTCAAAACAGGTAATTTTTCCCCTTCACTGATGTGTACTGATGAAGCTGCACTGATGGGTGGCACTGATGGGCACTGGTAGGTGACACTGATAGGCAGCACTGATCTGTGGCACTGATTATGAGACACTGATGGGCATTGATGGGTGGCACTGATGGGCATTGATGGGTGGCACTGTGGGCACTGGTAGCTGGCACTGGTGGGTACTTATAGGTGGCACAGTGGGCACTGGCAGCTGACACTGGTGGGCACAGAATATGCAGTCGGAGCTTTCTGTGTGAAGGACCGGTGTCCCTCTAATACAGAGGTTCTCAACCTTACTAGTGCCGTGACCCCTTGATAACATTTTCCAAGTTGTGGGGACCCCTAACAGTAAAATTTGTGCCCCTACCCCACTGAAATTTAGTGCTCCCTGAGTCCCTTTTTTTTTTCTCCCATCCCTCTCTCTAGCTGTCTTTCTTGTACTTTCTCTACTTTTTCTTTGTTCCACCCCCTCTTTTCATCTCCCTTCCATGTATTTTCTTTTTTATTCCTTCTCTTACTCCTTGGTGGGGGGTGGGAAGTTTGGATGAGTGGCAGTGCTGGTGGGGAGTTGGGATCAGTGGCAATGCTGGGGGGAGTTCTGATCAGCCAACTTAGGTGCTCTTGATCAAGGTCATCTGCTGATCTGAGAACTGTAGTGGGGACTTTTAATGGCAACTATAATCACAGAGGTAGTGTTACTCACTGTGTCTCCAGCTTCAATGTGTCTGCAGCTCTGTGGTGTCTCGCAACAGTGACACCTATGCTGAAATCAGGAGATAGGGTCTCCTTCAGCCTCTCCCACTTACAATTCCTCACCAGTCAGCTGACCTCTAGTCTCTGCCCCCTACCCATGCCGTGAACTGAATGGGTGGCTGCAAAGAGGCTGAGTGGGCAGCCGTAGGCTCCAGGAACAGCCCAGCTGGGCGGCAACAGGCTCCAGGGACAGCCCTGCTGGGTGGCCACAAAAAAGCTAGGAGAGGAGCGCAGTCTTCAGAAACAGCCCAGGATTTGGTGACCCCCTGGCAAATCTTCATTTGACCCCCAAGGGGGTCCCGACCCCCAGGTTGAGAACCACTGCTCTAACAGAAGCTGGTGATCAGCTTTTTTTCCCTCACGCTGAGAGCGTGAGGGAAAAAAAATGCTGATTACCGAGCTTCTGTTTACATCATGTGATCAGCAGTCATTGGCTGACAGCTGTCATCACATGGTATTGGGTCGGGATCGGCTCCTTACTCGGATCTGTGATCAGCCGAGTCTCATAGACTCAGTGATCACAGAGCGTGCCACGCGCAGACAGCGCTTGCTCGGGAGGATGTACATGGACGCCCTCCCAGCAATTAAGGCCCGAGCTGTAGCTGTCTTTCGGCTACAGCGTGGGTGGCAAGTAGTTAAGAAAAAAATAATAAAAAAATATTTTTGTCTAATGAGCTTACAGAGCACAACCAGTAGATCATTGGTGCAATGTAGGACTCCTGCAGACACTGCCTCCAGCTTGCATGCCCGTACCTCCATACGAGCCGACAGTTACAAAGCTGGAAGATGGAACTACGAGAGTGCTCATTAGTGCCTTTGCAGTTCATTGAGAACTACAAGCTGTCTGCTGCAGTGGCAGAGGGGACTTGTAGTTCATTCAATAACCACTTCAGCCCTGGAAGGATTTGCCCCCTTAATGAACAGGCCATTTTTTGCGATACAGCACTGCGTCGCTTTAACTGACAATTGCGCTGTCGTGCGACGCTGTACCTAAATAAAATTGATGTTCTTTTTTTTCCCACAAATAGAGCTTTCTTTTGGTGGTATTTGATCTCCTCCGTGATTTAATTTTTTTGCGCTATAAACAATTTTGAAAAAAATATATTTTTCACTTTTTGGTATAATAAATATCCCCAAATAAAAAAAAAATCTTCATCAGTTTAGGCCCATATATATTCTTCTACATATTTTTGGTAAAAGAAAAACTCAATAAGCGCATATTGATTGGTTTGCGCAAAAGTCATAGTGTCTACAAAATAGGGGATAGATTTATGGCATTATTATTATTTTTGCTAGTAATGGCGGCAATCTGCGATTTTTAGGGGAAGGGATCACCGCTCCAGGTGGATGTGTGGAAATTGCACTCTCCTCAAGGTGAAAGCAACAGGTGCAGGCTATCTATGATTAAGCACTGTTGAGAGTGTGAAACGCGTCAGATTTTTTAACCTGTAACCTGCTGTGGTTTGTACTTTTGTAATTTTGCACAATAAAGGCGTTTTTAATGGAGTGTGGCTTAATTTTAGCAATACTGCGACAGGTCGAACAATTGACATTTTTTGGGACCAGTGACATTTATACAGCAATCCGTGCTATAAAAATGCACTGATTACTGTATAAATGACACTGGCAGGGAAGGGGTTAACACTAGGGGTGAACAGCTGTGGTCATTTTGAGCTTTCCTCGAGCATTTCAGTCCCTGGTAGTGCAACTGAAACAAACAATCCACTATGGGTGGCAAGGCATGCCCTTCTGCATAGTAACCACTAGAGGGAGCTCCCTCAGTACCGTCACTATTTAGACAACACCTTGCATTTTCCTCAACGAATGCAAAGCATTCTCTGATTAAATGAGGTGGAGATTGTTGCATCACCCCCCACACCTCATCCATTTAGAAAATCTCTAAAATAAAATAATTTACGCAAGACAATAATGCCAAAAGAAATGTATGCATTACCCTGTTATCCTCGTTTATGACAAGGTTATTGCCAAATAAGCAGGCTCGTAGGGCCAAGAAAACATTGCTGTGATTCATAAGGGATGTACAAGAGCCAAAGTAATTCAGCCAAAACTTAAAACGATTCTGTGAACTGCAATAATATGCACCAATGTCTTAAAGCGGGAGTTCACCCAATTAGTTTTTTTTTTTTCTATGTTCCCCTTAGCTTCATGCTCGTTTTCTCTAGGGGAATCGGCTATTTGTTTTAAAATATGATCCGTACTTACCCGTTTTCGAGATGCATCTTCTCCGTCGCTTCCGGGTATGGGTCTTCGGGAGCGGGCGTTCCTTCTTGATTGACAGTCTTCCGAGAGGCTTTCTGATGGTCGCATCCATCGCGTCACTCGTAGCCGAAAGAAGCCGAACGTCGGTGCGGCTCTATACTGCGCCTGCGCACCGACGTTCGGCTTCTTTCGGAAAATCGTGACGCGATGGATGCGACCGTCGGAAGCCTCTCGGAAGACTGTCAATCAAGAAGGAACGCCCAGTCCCGCAGCCCATACCCGGAAGCGGCGGAGAAGATGCATCTCGTAAACGGGTAAGTACGGATCATATTTTAAAACAAATAGCCGATTCCCCTAGACAAAACGAGCATGAAGCTAAGGGGAAAATGTGTTCGCTATGGGTGAACCTCCGCTTTAAGTTCCTAAATTATATTACCTTAAAGGCATGGTATTTTTTGTTTTATAATTATTATGTTATGTACTAAAAAAAATTGATGAAAAATGTTGTGTATGTTATGTGTGCTGTTCAATAAAAATGTTAACAGGGCTCCATAGCTCAGGGGTTAGAGCACTGGTCTTGTAAACCAGGGGTCGCGAGTTCAAATCTCGCTGGGGCCTGGCTGTATTTTTTGCCAACTGTGTCTTGTATAATATTATAATAATAACTGTATAATAATAATTTTTCAGAAAAGTCCCAGGATTCTTAGAGACTTAAGGTTATAAATGATACAAAGGCCTTTCAATTATGAAATAATAATCTTCTTAAAAATATTGACATAGGGATTATCTACTACAAACACTGGCAGGACTGTGTTTTTTTTTAGCTGCCTGCTGAAGCAAAAGTAAACCCACAGTGAAATGCAATATCTACGTGGCCTTATATTAGGAAGACTACTTTCACATGTAAATCACATGGTTTGTATTGGACTTGTGCAATTGGTTTCGTTCTGAATTATTTTTTTTAACAAATTTCAACAAATTCATTAATTTGGAAGTATCCGCATTAATGAAAACCCGTTTTACAAACTTTTCCGAATATTCGTAAATTTGAATTATATATTATAATACATTTAAAAAAAATAGAAAATTAAAAAAAAAAAATGAAAGTCAGAAATTCGCAAAAAAAATAAGAAATTCGCAAAAAAAATACAGAAATTGGTAAACTCCCCAAAAATCTGAAATTCGTAAAAAATCTGAAATGCAATTTTTTGGAGGGAATTTGTAAATTTAAAAAAAAAACTGAAATCCGAAAACTCAAAACAATTTGAAATTCAGAAATTTGAATAAAACGGAAATTCTAAAAAAAAAACACTGAAATTCGAAAACCAGATTATCTGAAATAATAACTAACAAATAATAACTGTACTATTACTAGCTATTAAATTATAGGTATTGTATTTTCCTTTTAAATTTGGCTGTTGGTGAACGTAACGAATTTATCCAAAGTTACAAATTAACCAAAATAACGAATGCCTTATATAAGGAATTAATAATAATAAATTACAATAATAATAATAAAAACATTTTATTATTATTATTATTATTATTTATTATTAATTTGTTCCGTTCCATTTGTTTAGATGCGGCATTCGTTATTTTGGATAATTTGTATCTTTGGATAAATTTGTATTCATTATGTTCACTAACAGCCAAATTTGAAAGGAAATTCCAATACCTATAATAGTTAGTAATAGTTAAGTTGTTATTAGTTAGTTATTATTTCAGATTTTCGAATTTTCACATTTTCGAATTTTCACATTTCCGAATTGCCAAATTTCCGATTTGTTTAGAATTTCCGTTTTTTTTTTCAAATTTCTGAATTTCAGTTATTTTTTCAAATTTCAGAATTTCTGTATTTTTTTCAAATTTCAGATTTTTTTTTAGTCTTGCCTTCTGGTCTGGAATCTCCTTTTGTTGGATTTTACAGCCTTCTTTGGCTGCCTGTCTTCAGCCCCGTAAGATTTTACCCCCTTTCTGAGCAGAGCACTTTTTACAATTTGGCACTGAATCGCTTTAACTGACAATTGTGCGGTCATTTGATCCTGTACCCAAACAAAATTTGTGCCCTATTTTCCCACAAATAAAGTTCTTTTTTGGTGGTATTTGATCACCTCCTGTGGTTTTTATTTTTTGCGCTATAAACAAAAAAAGAGCGACACTTTAAAAAAAAAAACAATATTTTTAAAATTTTGCTATAATAAATATCCACAAATAAAAAAAGAAATAAATATTTCTTCATCAGTTTAGGCCGATATATATTCTTAGCGGTACTGCAACATTGCGACGGACAGACCGGAGATTTTTGACACTTTTTTGGGACCATTGGCATTTATACAGTGATCATTGCTATAAAAATGCACTGATTACTGTGTAAATGTCACTGGAAGGGGAGGAGTTAACACTAGGGGGCAATCAAGGGGTTAATTGTGTGTTTTTCTGTGTGTTCTAACTGTATGGGGATAGGATTGACTGGGAGCGGAGATATATAGGTGGATTCAGAGAGAGTTAGGCCGGCGTATCAGAAGATACGCCGACCTAACTCGGAATCTGCACCGTCCTAAGTTTAAGTGTATTCTCAAACTGAGATACACTTAAACCTATCTAAGATACGACGGCTTGCGCCGTCGTATCTTAGGGTTCAATATTTAGGCTGGCCGCTAGGTGGCGCTACGTTGAGTTTGGCGTAGAATATGTAAATGCAAAGATACGCCGAGTCACGAACATACGTCCGCCCATCGCAGTAAAGATACGCCGTTTCCGTAAGAGATAGGCCGCCTAAAGATAAACATGCCCCCTAGGTGGCGTAGCCAATGTTAAGTATGGCCGTCGTTCCCGCGTCGAAATTTGAAAATGTTACGTCGTTTGCGTAAGTCGTCCGTGAATAGGGCTGGACGTAATTTACGTCCACGTCGAAACCAATACGTCCTTGCGGCGTACTTTGCCGCAATGCACACTGGGATATGTACACAGACGGCGCATGCGATGTTCGTGAAAAACGTCAATCACGTCAGGTCACCCCCCATTAACATAAAACACGCGCGCTTACGCTGGCCACATTTACGCTACACCGCCGTAAGTTAGGAGGCAAGTACTTTGTGAATACAGTACTTGCCTATCTAACTTAAGGCGGCGTAGCGTAAATACGATACGCCACGCCGCCTTAAAGATGCGGCGATCTTTATGAATCCAGCTAATATTGTTTTCCTGACGCATTCATGGCACCACACACTGGGTTGTGACTCCGCCCCCACAACCTGACAGGATTGGTTAGCTATAAATTCGAAGAGGAGACACCCGGCATCATTCTCTTTTTTTATCCTCACCTGACAGGACGTGGACGTACAGCTTGCCTCCTACCGCTATCGCCCCTGCAGGTTCAGCCTCTCCTGTTTGGAAGTCCCCCCTGTGCAGTCTCTAATAGAGCTTTATGGGGGGAGCCCCGCTCTGGTGGTCTCAGGGGCTAAAATCCCGGCAATATCCTGACATATTACAAGCTTTAAATAAGCTTAGACTAGGCAGTGGGTCACCCTTTTTTAAATCAGTATCCTTTACTAGATCCGCATCCTCGATCTATGTGTCTTAACCTTTATTGTTTTCTGCCTTAAATTACCTCCATCCAGCGGGCTTGCTGGACTATGTAGTCCAATGCTTTCCCCCCCGCTTCGCAGCGTCCTCCTGTCTGCTCTGCGCATGTGCGCAGCACACTGATGACAGCGCCAGTCTCCCTCGCCCTCATCCAAGATGGCGGCGGGATGCGCGCGGCGCTACTGCGCATGCGCGATGACGTCATCAGCGCCGCGACGGCGACGCCGAATTTAAAAAAAAGAAAAAAAATTACATTTTTTGTTTTCCTTCTCTAAGGCCGGGTACTCACGAGCAAACATGTGTGGTGAAAGCGGTCCGTCGGACCGTTTTCACCATACATGTCTGCCAGAGGGCTTCTGTACGATGGTTGTACACACCATCGTACAGAAGTCCGCGCGTAAACAATACGCGGGGCGTGTCCGCGGTGTCGCCGCGACAATGACGCGGCGACGTGGGCGGCCCGCCTTTAAAATGCTTCCACGCATGCGTCGAAGTCATTCGACGCATGCGAGGGACGGCGGGCGCCTGGACATGTACGGTAGGTCTGTACTGACGACCGTACATGTCCGAGCGGGCAGAATTCCAGCGGACTGTTTTAAAACAAGTCCAGGAATATTTGTCTGCTGGGAAAAGGCCCGGCGGGCAAATGTTTGCTGGAATTCGGCCCGCTCGCGCCCACACACGACCAAACATGTCTGCTGAAACTGGCCTGCGGGCCAGTTTCAGCAGACATGTTTGCTCGTGAGTATGGGGCCTTAGGCTGCTGCTCTGCTGTTTTTCACTGGATTTCTTTCCCCAGGTACTCCAGCTCCTCTCCCCTTCCAGGCATTCCTTATCCTACCTTATTCTAACCTCTTTTGTACCTTTTCCCTCCAGCTTCCATATCTGCTGCTGTCTCTGCTCACTTCATGGAACCCACTGCCCTAGCAGACCACTACCAACAAACGAGGTATGGAGGCCATCATGTGACGGGTAAGTAGTGAAGAGACAAAAGAGAGCCGGCCACTGAACACTGCTTTTTTTTGCAGTCCCAGGCCAAGAGACGCAAGCCCACGGCGCAGGGAGAGATCCAGGCATGTGTCAAGCAGGAAGTCCCACAGAAGTCGGTCAAGGTCGTCCTTCCGTTACCATCGATCAAGGCACAGCCGATCACGCCACAGCCGCTCCCGTCGCAGTCGGTCCCACCGCAGACGGTCTCCCTTATCGCACCGTGAACATTACCATGCCCGTCCTGCAGCAAACGCCTGCTGGATATGCGGTGCTCCTGCAATGCCAGGGAAGCTAGCCTGTCACTTCTGCTTCAATGAAGCAACGAAGGAAAGGGAGACGGATGCTAGAGTCGCTTCTGATCGCACAAGAGAGCCTGCACAGGAAGCATCCTGGACCATGGCCCCTCTGGCCTGCGATGACCCCACCCCGGGCACCTCTTCAGCCTTTGGTCCGTATGCTCAGCTGGCAGGAACCTTTCCCGATCATGAGGAACATGAGATGATGTCAGGCTTTGATTTTAGCTTGGTCGAACCCTTTGCACGCTCTGTTAAGGAGGCCATAGGCTGAGAAGAACCTGTGGTGGAACCACCAAAGGTTGGGAAATACTTTCCAGAATTAAGGAGGGACCCCGAACTGTTCCCCTTCATTGAGGAATTGGAAGACCTCATCAAGGACGAGTGGGAAAAACCAGATAAGCGGCCTGGTCTGTCTAATAAACTCGCTAAGATGTACCCTCTGAAAGAGTCTAAGGTTTCTTCCCTCATCAACGCTCCCATCGTTGATTCATCCCTAATGCGGCTAGCCAGGCATGTCACGCTGCCTATAGAAGACGCAGTCTCGTTCCGAGATGTTCTCGACCGCAAGATTGACTTAGAGCTAAAGAAGGCATACTCTATGGCAGGGGGAGCATGCAGACCAGCTATTACCACGGCGGCTGTTGCCAGAGCCATTTCCGCATGGGCAGCCAATGCTGAGAAGGCCCTCCTAGAAGGTACTGACCAGGGGGAGGTGATATCCTCTTTACAGGAAATCAGACTGGCGGCGACTTTGTGGCAGGGGCTTCAGTAGACGCCATTCGCTCCTCAGCTAGATCCATGCTAGCCTCAGTGATGGCCTGCAGAGCCTTATGGCTGAAGCCCTGGGTCGCTGACACAGCATCGAAGTCCAATTGGTGCAAGATCCCGTACGATGGCACAAACTTGTTCGGCGCTAAGTTGGACTCAGCGATCTCCAAGGTCACTGGAGGAAAGTCGGGGCTTATTTCCTCGGACAGGAGGCCCAAGCCTCAGAAGGGTCCTACCTTCAGGCGTAATCTGCCTGACAGATACAGAGAAGCCAGAACCTATCGCCCCGGCAAGGAGTTTAGGAAAGATTGGAGAGCTACTCTCCCTCCCTTTGTAAGGGCTCAGAAGGCCAAGGCCATTACTGCGGGGGACCAACCAAAGTCTTTTTGAAGTTTTGCCTGCCCACCCAGCTCGGGTGGGCGCCAGGCTCAGGGCTTTCGCACAAGTTTGGTCAGAGCACATAAAGGACCCATGGACTCTTTCCACGATTGATCAGGGTCACAAGTGGAACTTTATGGGGGCATTACCTCACACCGTCTTCCAACCCACCAAGATTCCATCTTCTCTGGACAAGAGGAAGCTTCTTGTTCAATATGTTTCAGAGCTAATTTTGAAGGGAGCAGTCGTAGAAGTTCCTTCGCACCAAAGAGGCAGGGGATTTTATTCCCCTCTATTTTTGGTCCGAAATAAATCAGGGGACCTTCGGCCCGTTCTGGACCTCAAGCGACTCAACAGGAGAATTCAGATAGAAGCTTTCAAAATGGAAAGTCTCCAGTCTATTCTTCTAGCAGTGAATCTAGGGGATTGGATGCTGTCAGTGGATCTTTCTGACGCCTATCTTCATGTGCCAATTCATCCTGCTTTCCAGAAGTTTCTATGCTTTTCCATCAGCCAACATAATTTCCAGTTCCGATGCCTACCTTTCGGCATCTCTTCGGCACCCAGGACGTTCACAAAGGTCCTCCTACCTCTCATAGCACTCCTCAGGGAGAGGGGGCTCTGGGTGCATCACTATCTGGACGATATCCTGCTGTTAGCAGCGAGCCAGGAGACTCTGCTCCTCCAGCGGGAGATCCTGATCTCTACCCTTTAGAATTTCGGCTGGCTGATCAATTGGCGGAAGAGCAGCCTTCAACCTTCACAGGTGATGATATTCCTGGGGGCAGAGTTGGACACCGAACAGAACAGGGTACAGCTGCCCCTAGAGAAGGTGGAACCTCTAGTTCGGAGGGTACGGAATCTACTGTCTTCCAAACTCGCGTCAGCCAGAACCTGCCTCAGCGTACTGGGCTCAATGTCTTCAACTATTCCCATGATACAATGGTCCCAATGGAACATGAGAACCTTCCAGAACACCTCTCTAAGACAGTGGGACGGAGTTTCAATGCACCAACACATCTGGATCCCCAATCAAGTGAAACACGCTCTTTTGTGGTGGACATATCCTCCCAACCTCAGGAGATCCAGACCTATAGCTCCTCCGAGTCCGGAGATCGTGACCTCAGATGCCAGCGAGAAGGGCTGGGGGGCTCACTACCGGGACCAGACAGCCCAGGGGCCGTGGCACTTCCCTGCTCGGGGCACAGTTTCGAACATTCTAGAGCTCGGAGCTGCGTTCCAGGCACTCTTAGCCTTCGCGCCTCTGCTACAGGGGAAGACCGTTCTAATCCGGATGGACAACAGGGTGGCGGTAGCTTATGTCCAGAGACAGGGCGGTACCCGAAGCCACACTCTACTAGAGGAGGTTCACCCCATAATGGAATGGGCACAGGCTCACCTATTAGACCTGAGAGCAGTTTACGTTCCTGCGGCACAGAACACGCTAGACGACTTCCTGAGCAGGGAACTTCGTTCAAACAACGAGTGGTCTCTGAACCTCCGGGAGTTCTCCATTCTGACGGAGGCATGGGGGACTCCAGAGATCGACCTGGCAGCAACACCACCAAATGCCAAATGCGTGAGGTTTCTTTCCAGAGTACCCTTTCCGACAGCAGAAGGGACAGATTGCCTTCTTCATCCATGGGACTTCAATCTGGGGTACATCTTCCCCCCAACTCCCTTGATAGCAAGGTTTCTATCCTGGTTTCGAAGGTCATCAGTCACAGTGATCGCGATAATACCATTCTGGCCAAGGAGACTGTGGTTCACGACTCTCCTGCAACTCAATACCCGACCTCCAATCCACCTACCGGTCTCAGCAGACCTCCTTCACCAAGGTCAGCTCCTCCATCCGGCTCCGGACAGACTCCACTTGACAGCCTGGAGGTTGAGAGGGCTAGACTTAGGGAACAAGGATGTTCCCAGGCAGTTATAGCAACCTTAATGCAGGCCAGGAAGGTCACCACGAACACTGTCTACACCAGAGTCTGGGAAAGATTCGCCCACTTGGCACAACTCAGAGGTTGGAATCACGTCTCTCCGGATCCTTACCAAATCCTAGAATTCCTGCAAGCGGGAATTGACAAAGGCCTGAGCTCAAGCACCCTAAAAGTACAGATCTCCACTCTGTCTGCCAAAAGGGGCACTAGATGGGCCCTGCACCCGTTGATAATTCAGTTCACTAAGGCATGTATTAAAATCAGGCCGCCCAGGAGACCATTCTTTCCGGCTTGGGATCTTTCAGTGGTTCTGGAGGCGCTGTCCAATCCTCCCTTCTTCCCACTCAACGCAATCTCCTTATGGGACCTGACCCTAAAATTGTCCTTCCTCATTGCCATTGTTTCGGCTAGGAGAGTGTCGGAGTTACAAGCTCTCATGTCAAAGGAACCATACTTAGTTTTCCTGCCCGACAGGGTGGTACTGAGGCCTTCGGATCGCTTCCTTCCCAAGGTTACTTAGGCCTTCCATTACGGCCAGGACATCGTCTTGCCATGCCTTTCTAACGAAGATGGTGAACCGCATGCCTTGGACATTAAGTGTGGAATTTCTAACTACCTGTCGGCCACTATCCACCTTCAGTCAACAGACGCCCTCCTGATTATACCTCACGGAGCCAGACGAGGCCAGGCAGCCTCCTCTCGGACCATCGCCTCTTGGCTAGTTAAGGCTATCGAAAAAGCATATTCCACTCATCAGCTGGAGATCCCAGAAGGCATCAAAGCACATTCAACCAGGGCAGTGGCTACCTCTTGGGCAGCATATTGTGGAGTCTCTTCGGAGACCATCTGCAGAGCAGCAACCTGGTCTTCCAGGCATACCTTTATCACCCACTACAGAGTGGACGCCGCTCTGTTGGCGACTTCTGAATTTGGCAGATCTATCTTCAGGGCCAATTCTTTGGCTCTATAAGGAATAAAATACTTTTGCATTGAACCCTCCCGACTAGCGAGTTATTTCCCACACGGATGAACACGGACATACGGTCCGTGTTCATCCGATCCCCCCATAGGGGAGAGCGGAGAATAGACAGGGCGGTCCTTGCACAGTGTGCGGGGACTGCCCTGTCATCCACCAGCTCAGCAGGGATCTACGGAGCGATCCCTGCTAAGCTTACAGAGCACACGAAGGCGGATCATTACTGATCCGCCCCGTCTGAAAGGGGCCTTCATTTTATTTTGTAGACTACACCTACACTATTAGCAAAAGAATATCCCTGAGGAAGGAGTTTAATTACTCTGAAACGCGTCAGTTATGCTGATGCAACTGGTTCAAACAATGTAATAATTGTAATGTGAATATAAGATGTGGTAATACATCCCCCCTTCTTTTTTTACTGTGTATGGTATTTTTGGTAATTACCTGTTTTTTCTCCTTTTGTAAATCTATTTGAAAAGATTGGAGTATGGTTTGAGGTCATCTTTTTGCAGCTTATGTTGATTAAAGGGTCACTAAAGGAAAAACATTTTTAAGCTAAATAGCTTCCTTTACCTTACTGCAGTCCTGGTTTCATGTTCTCATTGTTCGTTTTTGCTCTGATGTTGCTGTAATTCTTCTCTGTTCTGGACACTTCCTGGTTGTCTGTTTCCTGATGACCACAGTACTGGGAGATTCTACTTTCATTTTCCAAACCATCACTGCTCTATGGCTCTGTGTAGCACAGAGGCAGGATAACATGCAAAAACTAATCTAGATGCAAAAACGAAACTAGAGGTACATTATATGATTGATTTTTATCTGTTTTTAATCAATTTGAAAAGGAATCAGTTAACTATAATGTCACTATACCCTGTAAACAGTCATTTCAGTAAAAAAAATGTCCTTTACAACTCATTTAAGCTATACTGCGACTTTTTCCATCACACTTGTGAGTAGGCCCTGTATATATTTAAATGTTATTAACATTTTGTAACGGTAATACTCTAGGCTGGTGCGCCTTTGTTTTCTTTTGTTTTTGAATGCTATATTGTAAATTGGATCGAGGCAAGTCAGATTTCAAGCATGTCTGTAGCACTTCCTGAAAAAAATAATTGGCCCGTACGGGGATCGAACCCGCGACCTTGGCGTTATTAGCACCACGCTCTAACCAACTGAGCTAACCGGCCAACTGCTGAGAAGTCATTTGGGAGGTCATTCAGGAGGTCATTTGGGAGTTCTATAAAAAAACGTTACTTTCCGCAAGGTTGTATTACATTGGGCTAGATTTTGTGTTTTCTTATCAATAATTAGAGTAGTTATCAGCTGATGATACACCTGCTCCATGACTTGTGAAAAAAACCTTAGAAGCTGTGCCCTAAAACACTTCAGCAATCTGTTTATTGTCCCCACAGACAACTCAAGTCCCAAAAACAGTGAAAAAGACAGAACAGGTACCAGTACCAAAATGTTAGAACAAAAGGGGATAGTGAATTGGATTATGACTGTGCCTAAGCACGTAAAGCAGTAGAAATTACTTGTCTGGTCTCTTGTGTTTGTTTTTCAGGGGGGGGGGGGTCATTTTGGGTTGGTAGATATTATGAGCCATGTTATGCTGCCAGTTCTATACAGTGAAAGATGTAGAGAATTACGTTTATAATGTATGTTTTTTATGACTATTTAACATGTTGTATTCTTGCCTTTTTAGAGCCATTTATACAACATTGGTTACTACTATTTCCCCTGAAGAAGTCAATGTTTGGCGAAACGTGTAGGGATTAATGAACTGTAACTGTAGTAGGCCATTAATATCTTGGCCAGTATTAAATGTATACTATTGCTCTGCTGTTTTTATGCACCTTTGAATGTATTGTATGTCATAAACAATTGTGTATAAAAATATGAGTTTTTACTACCATTTGTAATTTCTACTGCTTAGGCACTGTCATAATCCCAATTCCCTATCCCCTTTTGTTCTAGCAAATACTCAGGATGAGGTGCAAGATCTATGGAGGACACTAGATCCACGTTCCAATACACGAGTACCAAAAAGTGGAGGCAGAATGCCAAAATGTTTTAGGGCACAATATTCCAGTTGTAAGTGGAAATTCAAATGTAGGCTCTTATACCTGTACTTGGAGCAGTAGAAAAACTAAATAATTTGCTCTCCAACAACTAAGCCCCCATTCACACCTAGGCGTTTTGTCGCCTGTAGTGTGACGCCGCAGCAGCCCCGAGACGCTGGAGGGATGAAAACACATTGCCCTCTATGGAGATGGTTCACATCTCCACGCCGAACGCTGAAAGCTGTACGCCTGCCGCCTCAAAAAAAGTCCCGGACCTTTTTTTCAGGCAGCTTTCAGCGTTCGGCATAGGAGATGTGAACCATCTCCATAGAGGGGGTGAGGCTGCATTCACAATCGCGGCGTTTTGTCGCCGCAAATCGCGGTACAAAACGCCACAATTTGTCGCTGCAATTCGCGGGACAAAACGCCACGATTTTGTACGCCTAGGTGTGAATGCAGCCAAAGGCTCCATCACAGGAAAGCCGTCCGTCAGCTCTAAAAAACAGTCCAACGATTTGAAGCAGAAGGCCGTTTATATGCGTTATGTCAGCGTGAAGGGATTAAAAAAAAATTGACCTATACATTCATGGCCATGAGAAGTTAATGTATGTGTATGTTTGATAGAATGTTAACAGGGCTCCATAGCTCAGGGGTTAGAGCACTGGTCTTGTAAACCAGGGGTCGCGAGTTCAAATCTCGCTGGGGCCTAGCTTACTTTTGGCAACTGTATTTCGCATAGTAAAAGAAAATTGTATCAAATACCATAATTTTCCCTTCACTGGGCCAGTCCGATACATGTCACAGCATCCTGCCATGATTTCACCAGAAAAAATGGAAAATAGTCTCAAAAACTTACCCCAATTTTCCTTTCTTGGCACCAGTTTACAGCAGCATACTACCCCATGTATTGCCATGCTTGGGCCAGGAAAATCAGTTTCTTGAAAAGTCCACAGGAATGTTCAGATTGTAAATGATAAAAAGGCCTTTAGATTACGAAAAACTTGACTTTCTGGAAATATTGACATAGGAATTATCAACTGGAAACACTAACAGGACTCTGTGTTGAAGCAAAATTAAATTTGTGGTGAAATGTGATATCTTGTGAATTATAAGATGCAAATTTGATCTTGTATTAGGAAACTACTTTGTTTGTATTTGGAATCTTATGTAAGCCCTGGATGTCCGTCAGACTTTCGCAAAAGTGACAGCCGGGACTCCGGCAGCTGCTCCAATGTACAATTACATGTCATTCATATGTAGACAAAGGGATGGCCTTTCATCAATTAAAGTTAAAGTAACAAAAAAAAAAAAAATTGATTAAAAAAATGTTTTTCTATTTACCCCTTATTAACCGCTAATTTTACCCTAGTCAGCCCTTTTTTTTCCTTCCTACCCTTTTTTCCCCTAGCTATTATTTTTCAAATGAATTTCATAGTCTCATAGTCGGTAAGGCTGAAAAAAGACAATAGTTCATCCAGTTCAACCTGTGTAGGTGTTATGTGTGTCAGTGTCTATAATGATTTCCCATATGCCTGTATGTTGTGTCCATTAAGACGTATATCTAAAGCCTCGTACACAATCGGACAAACAAACTTTTCTGTGGCATTTTGTTTCGAAGGGCGTTGGCCGTGAACTTGGTATGCATACATACGGCAGGACTTTTTCAGAAAACGTTCCCAAAATCACGTGGTTTTTCAGCTCTTTACCACCACCCTTTGGTTAACTTCTGTATTGTTGTCTGATGTTTTGCATTAGTTCTGAGCATGCGTGTTTGTACTTTGGACTTAAGTCCGATGGATTTCTGTTGTCAAATTTGTTTATTGGGGTCCGATGGATTTCTGTACACATGGCAGGATTTTGCACCATAGGACTTTTGTTGCAGGAAAGTTTGTCCGTTTTCAGAGTGAACTATTGTCCGATGAAAACCAAAAAAGTTTGTCCGATGGAGCGTACACGCGGTTGGATTTTTTTAACCACTTAAGACCCGGACCAATATGCAGGTAAAGGACCTAGCCCCTTTTTGCGATTCGACACTGCGTCGCTTTAACTGACAATTGATCACCTCTGCCGGTTTTATTTTTTTTGTGCTATAAACAAAAATAGAGCGATAATTTAAAAAATTCAATATTTATACTTTTTGCTGTAATAAATATCCCCAAAAATATATAAAAAAACATGTTTTCCTCAGTTTAGGCCGATACATATTCTTCTACATATTTTTGGTAAAAAAAATCAGAATAAGCGTTTATTGATTGGTTTGCGCAAAAGTTATAGCGTTTACAAAATAGGGGATAGTTTTATGGCATTTTTATTAATATTTTTTTTTACTAGTAATGGCGGCGATCAGCGATTTTTTTCATGACTGCGACATTATGGCAGACACATCGGACACTTTTGACAAATTTTTTGGACCATTGTCATTTTCACAGCGAAAAGTGCTATAAAAATGCACTGATTACTGTGAAAATTACAATGGCAGTGAAGGGGTTAACCACTAGGGGGCGCTAAAAGGGGTTAAGTGTGTCCTATTGTGTTTCTTACTGTAGGGGGGCGTGGCTGGACGTGTGATGTCACTGATCGTCGTTCCCTATGACAGGGAACAGATGATCAGTGACAAGCCACAGAGAAGAACGGGGAAGGTTTGTTTGCACTCACCTCTCCCCGTTCTTCAGCTCCTGTGACCCGATCACCGACGACGATTGGGTCCGGGGGTCCCGCAGGCGCGGTCACGCGTTTACAACCCACGGCTGGGCTCTTGAAGGTGACGTACCTGTACGTCCATATGCCCAGCCGTGCCCTTCTGCCTTATATCGGTGTGAAGGGGTCCTTAAGTGGTTAAAGATATCCATACTCCCTGCATCCACCACCAATTGTGGGAGAGAGTTCTGCATCCCTTTTACCCTAACAGTGAAGAACCCCCTACGCAGTTTAAGGTTAAACCGCTTCTCCTCCAGTCTCATTGTGTGGCCTCCGTGTCCTTTTACACTCCCTAGGACTGAATAGTTTATTTCTTATGCTGGGATCCCCATTGACATATTTGTAGATTGATATCATCAAGCGTCTTTTCTCCAGCGATAATACATTTAGTGTTTGCAGCCATTCCTTGTAATTGAGGTCCTCCACTCTCCTTATTAGTTTTGCTGCCCTTCTTTGGACTCTCTCCAGCTTCAGCACATCCCTTCAGAGGGCTGGTGACCAGAACTGAATGGAGAACTTCAGATCTGACCAGAGATTTATAAAGTGTCAGAATTATAGTTTTGGAGTATATCCCTTTTTGTATGCATGCTAATATTCTGCCTGCTTTGGTAGCTGCATGCTGTTGCTCAATCTGTCATCTATAAGCACCCCTAGATCCTTCTCTATCCTTGATTCCCACAGCTGATCCCCAGCTGGTGAATATTTTTCATTCATTTATTTTGCCCCCAAGTGCATTACTTTACATTACTCAACATTAAACCTCACATGCCATTTGTCTGCCCACTCTTTAATTATGTTCAGGTCGTTCTGCAAACTTTCTATGTCCTGATTTGAGTTTATTACTCTAATTATCTTTGTGTCTGAGACTGAGACTGAACTAGTTATCCCATACGCTATATCATTTATGAATATGTTGAATAGAATTGGTCCCAACACAGAACTTTGGGGTACACCACTCGCCACTCCAGACCAGTCTGAGTACATGTTATTTATCACTACCCTTTGGACCCGTCCCTGTAATCATTTTTCTCAAATCGTCTTCCAGGACAGCACCCTGAGAGATGACTGGCTCCACCTGACAGGAAACACAATCAAAAAGAGGTTAAAAACCCAGCCCCTCCCGTGCTCCTCAGTTCTTGCGAAACATTTTTTTTTTTTCCTGACCTAAAGGCCTGGGGCTGGTGGTCCCCCCTGGAAACTGAACCGCAGGCACTGGGTAGCCTCTGGGTTTAGTGGATTTATCCCTTCCTAGAGGGTTTCCCTATTACTCAGGGGGGCCTCACTGAGTGAGCTGGAAGAACCCCCCTGAGTGCTGGAGTTTCCTGGGTTAGTGGCTAGCCTGGAAGCTCCAGGGGCTAGATTCCTCTCTCTCCCCCTTTGCCCTCTCCCTACCTTGGAGGTTGCGGATTAGGTTCCTTCTCCGGTGTTCCCTGGCTTTAGCCACGTGCTTCTCTTCGTGCAGAGGGGCCCCGGTGGTCGGGCATTCGTTTTCCCTGATCGGGCATTAGTTTCCCTTGCTGCAGCGCCATTTTTCCCGGCGTCTGTGCAGAGGGACCGGCGCAGGGCGGTGACGTCACGCGGCGCGTGCATCACTTCCAGGTCCAGCTCTGCCAAGATGGCGGCGACCATCGGCGTCCAGCACACCAGACGCCTCCCAAACGTTCTGAGGCAGCACCGGAGACACACACACACACAGACACAGCAGCAGAGAGATTGAGAAGCGCCCGACTTGTCCTCCTTCAAGCGAGACGAGTATCCCAGCAGGAGACTTCGGTCATCCTGAGTTTTCTCCAAGATGGAGTGGACCAGGGGCTAGTCACGAGGACCCTGAGAGTTCAGGTGGCAGCCTTGTCTTATTTTTTAGATAGACGCCTATCCCTGGATCCCCTAATTAAAAGGTTCCTAACAGCCAGAGATAGGATGTCCACAGTTCAGATTTCTAGGGTTCCGCCCTGGGATCTTTCGATTGTTTTGGATCAGTTGACCAAGGCTCTGTTTGAGCCAATTGATAGTATCCCTATTAGGTTACTTACCTTTAAGTTTTCCTTCCTTTTGGCGGTCACGACTGCCAAGAGGATAGGTGATTTGCAGGCGCTCTCTATTAAAGAGCCATTTTTTCGTTTGTTTGAGGACAGGGTTGTCCTAAGTCAG
The DNA here is from genome assembly GCF_905171775.1 of Rana temporaria. Lineage (NCBI taxonomy): Eukaryota > Metazoa > Chordata > Amphibia > Anura > Ranidae > Rana > Rana temporaria. The sequence goes on along the minus strand of NC_053491.1, from coordinate 461,275,850 downwards.
GACCCCCTGTACCTTCCTAAAGTAGTGACCAAGTTTCACAGGTCACAGAAGATAGTTCTCCCTTCTTTTTGTTCAAATCCCCAGAATTAGAAGGAAGCTTCCTTTCATTGTCTGGATGTGAGACGTTGTTTATTAGTTTATTTAGAGAGGGTTAGTGAGTTTAGACACTCTACCCATCTATTAGTTAATTTTTCGGGCCAGAGAAAAGGCCATCAGGCTTCCAAGGCCTCCATTTCTAGGTGGATAAGGCAGACGATCTCCTTAGCCTATATCCAAGCCGGTAAAGCAGCCCTAAGGTAGGCCTGAAGCTACTTGCTTCTCTCTCAGGGTGCCGTCCTGGAAGACGATTTGAGAAAGTACCAGTTACACTTACCGGTAGCTGGATTTCTAGGAGTCTTACAGGACGGCAGGCCTACTCCCCACCCTTGTGATACATAATTGGTTTGTATTTTTTGTGTTTTTTCCCGTGCACTGGTGGGTTCATACTTTATCTAAAACTGAGGAGCACAGGGAGGGGTGGGGTTTTTAACCTCTTTTTGATTGTGTTTCCTGTCAGGTGGAGCCAGTCATCTCTCAGGGTGCCGTCCTGTAAGACTCCTAGAAATCCAGCTACCGGAAAGTGTAACTGGTACTTTTTACCCAAGCACAAACCTTATGGTCCAAGCCTGCGGACCTCAGCTTGTAATTTTTTTTTGTTGGGGGGGACTGTATCAAATGCTTTTGCAAAGTCCAGATACACCACATCCAAAGGCCTCTCTCTATCTAGATTGCTGTTTTTCTTCCTGGTAGAATGTTAGCAGATTTTTCTGGCAGGAATGTCCTCCCATACAGGGCCAGATTAAGAACATCATGGGCCTGGTGCTGAGGATTTTGGTGGGGCCTTTTATAAATAATAAATAAATGCGTGGGAATGACATGAACGCAGCCCGGCCAAGGCAAGATGGAAGTGCCCGGGCCCCGCCTGATTTATCACAGCGCAGCATTGGAGGGCTCAATCTGAAAATTTAAGTGTACACTAATGTGCTAATATGCTGTGCATACTTGTACATTGTGGCATAACCTACCCCAGGGCCTCTAAAAAATAGTAATGTCAGGAAAGTTTACTACCGCTTTATTATCACAGGATCCCAGGAGCCTCTCATGGGGCCCCCTACTGACCCAGTGGCCCTTGGGCAGTGCCTAAGTGCACAGTTGCCAACATTTAAAAAATATTTTCAGGGACACTTTTTTATATAAGTGCTATATTTAGTGTAGCTGAGATCCCCGATGTTCCTCTATACATCATAGTAGTAATCACAAAATTAAATGAGTACTAATAATGGGGCAGGACAAATATGAGAACTGAGATTTCCTTTAGTTGAACTAACAAAAGTGTGTCCATTCTAGAGCTGGTAACATTGAGGTTTTTTTTTTTGAAAAGCCTATTGCGTGTGAACACACCCAAAAAACTCCACCCGGTGCAGAAAAAATGTGCACACACATAAAGAGTGTTCACAAAAACGTGCAGACGGGTGCAACGTCAAGTGATCCTCCTGTGAAGAGGGACCCAAACCCTGATCCCCCGGGGCGTTAGGCTCCAGACGGGGACTGAGGTACTGTGGTCCGAGCAACCGAAGCCGACACGGACCCAACTTCCTCGGAGGGACTGCCGAAACAGAACCCTCCCAGTACTAGGTGGGGCTCCCCCGAAGGGAGACCCCATGAGAGCAGGCGAACTAAGCCAGAAGGCCATGTCCACCCACTCCCAAGACGTTCAGGGCTGGCCCAAGGACCCGCACCCTACTAATCACACAGTGACAAAACGTGCACAACAAAAAAAGACAAAAAAGTGACAAACACAGGCTAAAATAAAATAAAGTGGGGGAAGGGATAGTGAAGAGAAGAGTGAAAGAAGTGGCCATTGTGGTGAAACAATGACCAGGCCCTCCGGCCAGGAATAAAAAATTCCTCCGGTCCTAGCCAAAAGGCCCGGCCCAGGAGGCAGGTGCTAAAAAAAAGCGTGTATCTGGTGCAGTGACCGTGGTATCTTAAATCAATGTGTCCCTCACACACAGTGATCTTCAGATACCCCTGGACTGCCACTCCAGGGGCACATGCACCATAGGCTTTTCGTTCCATATCCGACCCCCCGACCGGCCAGTGCAGCCCTCCACCCCTGCCAGCCAATCCGGCGGATTTGCACGGTCCTACCCCGTCGTACCCCAGGGCATTACCAGCTCCTCCAACCGGATCGCTGACAGAGATAGCACTTACACCAGCCAGCCAGAAGGCCAGACTAGAACTCGGCAAAAAGACCAAGACCAAGCGCAGTACCCATCCTCACCAGGAGCACCCTTCCAGATGGCTCAGACTCAACCATGGGCCGGCCCCCAGTATTCTGTCGGGCAGCACAGCGTAGTCCCTGCTGAAACCATCCTTCCAGGTGCAATGACGTCATTGGATTGCATCCACCCTCCCCATGTAGGAGGTGCTTCAGCGCTCCGCTGACAACTGATAAGGACAGATACCACACCCAGTCCCAGCCAAAAGGCCGAGAAGCGGCAGGGAAGACAATCACGATCAGCACGGCCTAGAGTGTGCAATAGCCGTGCCTCGCCCTGGGAGAACCACCTTCATGATCATGGTGTCTCCCCTGCCAGGTAAGTAACATTGAGGATATTCAGTATAATTTTAAAGACATGTTTTTGTGGGTAAGCGACATAGGGGAGGAGTATGGACAGTATATAAGTGGGAAGTATGTGCAGGTGAGGGAGAGGAATGTGGAGGGTCTAACAGTGGGCACTATGTACAGGAGAGGAGTACAAAGGGTACGGCAAAAAGCACTATGTACAGGAGAGGAGTGTGAAGGGTATGACAATGGGCAGTATGTACAGAAGAGTGTGGGGGTATGACAGAGGGTAGTACATACCAGAGAGAAGTGTGAAGGGTATGATGGGGCAGTATGTACAGGAGAGGAGTGTGGAGGGTATGACAGTGGGCAGTATGTATAGGAGAGGAGTGTGGAGGGTATGACAGTGAACACTATGTATAGGAGAGGAGTGTGGAGGGAATGACAGTGGGCACTATGTATAGGAGAGGAGTGTGGAGGGTATGACAGTGAGCAGTATGTACAGGAGAGGAGTGTGGAGGGTGCGACAGTGGGCACTATGTACAGGAGAGAAGTGTATGATAGCAGGCACTATGTACAGGAGAGGAGTGTGAAGGGTATGCCAGTGGGCACTCTGTATAGGAGAGGAGTGTGGAGGGTATGACAGTGGGCACTATGTACAGGAGAGGAGTGTGTAGGGTATGACAGTGGGTACTATGTATAGGAGAGAAGTGTGGAGAGTATGACAGTGGGCACTATGTACAGGAGAGGAGTGTGGAGAGTATGACAGTGAGCACTATGTACAGGAGTGGAAGGATATTTAGGGACTGCGTAGTGGTTAAGCAGGTCATACATGGATTGAAATTACGCCAATTATGCAGAGACCAGCCATAGTCGATCTATGTATGGGCTAGCTGGTTTTACACAATTCAATCTATTAATCGACTTGAGTACAACCAGCCTGTCAGGTTTTTCCCAAAACAATCAGTGCTGCCAGCTAAAGTTAGCAACACTGATCATTGTACGCACTGGCAGAACACAATAACACTGCAGGAGTGATTCCCCCATCCACAGGTCAGCAGGTGAGAGGGTGTGTGGGGACAGGCTGGGGAGAGATAGTAGTCAGTGGCTGGGTAGGCACTGGTAGTATCAGAGCCAGATACACACAGGTTACATACGCCACGATCGTTAGAGCGAGAACAATAATTCTAGTACTAGACCTCCTCTGTAACTCTAAACATGTAACCTAAAAAAAATGTAAAGCATCGCTTAGGATACCAAAAAAAATTGTGCTAACTTAACTAACTAGTGTTTTTTTAATGAATGAAACAGTTTTTTTTCCAAAAAAACATGTTTGAAAAATTGCTGCGCAAAGACAGTGCACAATTAATCGTTAAAAAAATTGTGATCTCGATTCAACCCTCCTGACGATCTCCAATGCAGAGTGTGCTGATTCTTTCATATAACAAGTGGAAAGACTTTCAGCTGTCAAAAGAAAATATCTGGGCAGTCTGCCAAGTTTTTAACAGGAAACATTGTAACTAACACTTCCTTCTTAGATCAAAGGGATGCACTTCTGTGTGTAAAGAAAAAAATCTCAGCAGTCTGCCAAGTTTGTAAACAAAATGAAACATTGTAACTAACTAACATTGTAACTAAATTTTACCACTTAAAGTCCAACACTTGTTTCTTAAGTTAAAAAGCAATATTATTTGCTAGAAAATTACTTGGAACCGCCAAACATTATATATATTTTAGCAGAGACTCTAGGGAATACAATGGCTATTGCTGCAATATTTTATGCCACACTGCATTTTCCCATTTCAATGAATAATAAAAACCATAAAAACAAAACAGTGAAGTTAACCCATTTTTTTTTATTTATTTTTTTTAATGTGAAAGATGATGTTAGGCCGCAACAATCGTGAGAGAATCGTGATCTATCTTCTAAGCAAAAAAATTGCAATTCTCATTTTAGCCAGAATCGTGCAGCTCTATACCCTGCAACATAAAAAGTGCAAAGACCACCATAGAGTAATTTTCTAGCAAAAAACAAATGATGATTTTTACATGTAGTACAGAAGTGTCAGAATTGGCCTGGGTGGCAAGGGGTTAATTACCATGAGTAATATACAAATAATTATTATAAGCAATGTGATCCTATCAGTCTGCTGCAGTGTGTCAGCTTGTATTTATATTGGCCGCTCTGAATGTAGCTTCTGACAGGCTGTGCAAGCAGGCCCGTATCTCCGGAACCATAAATGATAGCCGTCCCATATTTTAACCAGTTGTGGGGTAGCTCTTCCCCTGCCTACCCCCCAAATGTGGGGTTTCTGTGACCTCTGGTCGTCGAGCTACAACCCCCGAAGTCGATAAAATAAAAAAAATTAAGATTTTTTTTTTGGGCAAATGGGCCTATCTTGAGAAAGGGGCCTGGAGCTGCAGCTCCATCAGCCCCCTTGTTAATCCGGCCCTGCTCCCATAAACCCATGCTGATTACCACTAATGATATTCTTCTCCTCAGTAAAGCTTTGGATATAATCCCTAATCATCCCCTCCAATAATTGACCCACTATTGATGTTAGGCTGACTGGCCTTTAATTCCCAGGAAAAAGCCTCTGTCTTTTTTTGAATATTGGTACCACTTTAGCTTTTCTACAATCAGCTGGTACCAATCCTGTCAGTATGCTGTCAACAAAGATTAGGAACAATGGGCCATATCCTCAAAATGGATACGCCGGCGTACGCCGTCGTATCCCTGGTTCTAACTTTGGAACTGATCCACAGAATCAGTTTTCCAAAGTTAGGCAGAAGATCCGACAGGGACTTACACTGTCAGATCTTAGGATGCAGTACCGCATCCGCCGCTGGGGGCATTTCGAGTCGAAATGCCGCTTCGGGTATGCAAATTAGCACTTACGGCGATCCACAAAGCTTTTCAGCTTCGTTTTTTCGCCGTAAGTTTTAGTTTGTAAGTGTAAAATTAGGGCTGCTTTTACAAAGTGTAGAGTTAGTAACACCATGTAAAAGCACATTCAAGCAAGCGCGTCATAGAGGTGACGGGGATCCGACTTGGATTCCCGCCAATTCTAGCGTCGGCATTTGGTATGCATTCCTGAGGGAGAACTCCACGGCAATTTGTAAAATCAAAACCGGCATGGGTTCCCCCCCAGGGGCATACCAGGCCCTTAGGTCTGGTATGGGTTGTAAGGAGACCCCCCCTACGCCGAAAAATCGATGTAGGGGGTCCCCCTACAATCCATACCAGACCCGTATCCAAAGCACGCTACCCGGCCGGCCAGGAATGGGAGTGGGGACGAGCGAGCGCCCCCCCCTCCTGAGCCGTACCAGGCCGCATGCCCTCAACATGGGGGGGTTGGGTGCTCTGGGGCAGGGGGGCGCACTGCGGGCCCCCCACCCCAGAACACCCTGTCCCCATGTTGATGAGGACAGGACCTCTTCCCGACAACCCTGGCCGTTGGTTGTCGGGGTCTGTGGGCGGGGGCTTATCGGAATCTGGGAGTCCCCTCAAATAAGGGGGCCCCCAGATACCGGCCCCCCACCCTAAGTGAATGGATATGGGGTACATCGTACCCCTACCCATTCACCTGGAGGCAAAGTGATAGTTATTAAACACACGACACAAGGGTTTTTAAAATCATTTATTAGTCTGCTCCGGAGGCCCCCCCTGTCTTCTTTAGCTCTAATACCAGGGGGGCTTCTTCTTCTGCTCTCCGGGGGGGTCTTCTCCGCTCTCCGGGGGGGGGCTTCTTCTTCCGCTCTCCGGGGGGGTCTTCTCCGCTCTCCGGGGGTCTTCTTCTATCTTCGCCGCTCTCCGCTGTTGACTCTGCGCACCCCGGTTCTTCTCCAGCTGTCCGGTGCCTTCTCCTTCAGCGCTGGCTGCCTGCTATCTTCGTGTGTTAGCTCAATTACTAGCAGGCAGCCAGCACGGTCTTCTGTGACGTCATCTTCTTCTTTTCTCTTCTTCTCCCTTCTTCCGATGTTGACCCGACGCCTCTTCTCGCTGCAATGATGGAAGCGCGCCTTGCATCCGATTTATATAGGCCTCATCGTCCCATCATGCTCCGGTAGGTACCCACGTGGGTAGGTACCCATCATTGCAGCGAGAAGAGGCGTCGGGTCAACATCGGAAGAAGGGAGAAGAAGAGAAGAGAAGAAGATGACGTCACAGAAGACCGTGCTGACTGCCTGCTAGTAATTGAGCTAACACACGAAGATAGCAGGCAGCCAGTGCTGAAGGAGAAGGCACCGGACAGCTGGAGAAGAACCGGGGTGCGCCGAGTCAACAGCGGAGAGCGGCGAAGATAGAAGAAGACCCCCGGAGAGCGGAGAAGCCCCCCCCGGAGAGCGGAGAAGACCCCCCCGGAGAGCGGAAGAAGAAGCCCCCCCCCGGAGAGCGGAGAAGACCCCCCCGGAGAGCGGAAGAAGAAGCCCCCCCTGGTATTAGAGCTAAAGAAGACAGGGGGGGGCCTCCGGAGCAGACTAATAAATGATTTTAAAAACCCTTGTGTCGTGTGTTTAATAACTATCACTTTGCCTCCAGGTGAATGGGTAGGGGTACGATGTACCCCATATCCATTCACTTAGGGTGGGGGGCCGGTATCTGGGGGCCCCCTTATTTGAGGGGACTCCCAGATTCCGATAAGCCCCCGCCCGCAGACCCCGACAACCAACGGCCAGGGTTGTCGGGAAGAGGTCCTGTCCTCATCAACATGGGGACAGGGTGCTCTGGGGTGGGGGGCCCGCAGTGCGCCCCCCTGCCCCAGAGCACCCAACCCCCCCATGTTGAGGGCATGCGGCCTGGTACGGCTCAAGAGGGGGGGCGCTCGCTCGTCCCCACTCCCATTCCTGGCCGGCCGGGTAGCGTGCTTTGGATACGGGTCTGGTATGGATTGTAGGGGGACCCCCTACGTCGATTTTTCGGCGTAGGGGGGGTCTCCTTACAACCCATACCAGACCTAAGGGCCTGGTATGCTCCTGGGGGGGGAACCCATGCTGTTTTTTTCTTTGAAAATTGGCATGGAGTTCTCCCTCAGGAATGCATGCCGAGCGACGCTGTCAATTTTTTTTATTTTTTTCCCCGACGCAACTTTTTTTTACCCGGCGCGATCATCAAAACTCGGCGTAACGTAACTTTGCGCATGCGCAGTACGGCCGGCACGGGAGCGCGCCTCATTTAAATGGGAATCGCCCCCTGATGAAGAGGAACGCCTTACGCCGGCCGGATTTAAGTTACACAGCCTGAAATTTCTAGGTAAGTGCTTTGTGGATCGGGCACTTAGGTAGAAATTTTAAGGCAGTGTAACTTAAATGGGATTTTTTAAGTTGCGCCGGCTTTTTGTGGATATGCCCCAATGGCCTGGCTATAACTTGACTGTTCTCTGAAGACTCGTGGGTGTAAGCCATCTGGTCCTGGTGATTTATTTGTGTTAAATTTATGGAGTCTTTAGTTGACTCCGGCCTCTGTTAGCCACGTGGGTATGTTGCATGTTGTGTCATTAACACTACAATCGCTGTTGGTAAACCCTTCTTCTCCCTGTGTAAAAATGGTGGAGAAGAAGGCATTTAGTATAGAATTTGGTCCCAATTATTGTCATATAGCAATGCTCGTAGCTCAGAAAAATTGTCTCACTTTAAATTTAGTGTTTTTGTACTACCCATATGCCTCTTTTGCCTATGATTTATGGTAAACGCGATCATCCTACGATCACTAGATCCCAAGTTATTGCGTATCTCCACATCTGAGATCATACTTGGTTCGTTTATAATTAATAGACCTAACAGGGCATTCTTTCTAGTCGGGGAATCCACCTTTTGGGACACAAAGTTGTCCTGTAAAACATTCATGAAGTGACGGGCCTTTAGTGAGTAAGCTGTTCCCTCTGCCCAGTCTATATCGGGATAATTTAAGTCCCCCATTATGATTACATTATCCTGTTTCCCTGCCATTTCTAACTGAGATAGTAATTCTAGCTCCTCCTCCTCCTTCATGTTGGGTGGCCTATAAAAATACGTATGTGTAGCGCTAAAATTAATAAATGAATATCAAAATACCAAAAAATGTGTATAGTAAAAAATAAAACACATATAACATTAATAAATGTTAGACACAAATTGTGAAACATGTGAGATTCCTCTGTAGCGAGGGGTGACAACAGTGCCAACTGGCACGTGAACTGATGCACCTAAGGTGGTATCAAACATAAAAACAAAGTCCAACAAAAACTCCTAAGTGTGATGATCCGAGGTATGTAGCAAAGTTCATCAACATCCACAAGTCATTCAAGTGAAAAGGTGAATAAATAGAAAAAGCGTGACTCCTTTAACGTGACAATCCCATCACCGGAAAAAGTGCAGGCTTACCGGAACTTGTTGACCACTGGTGGCATATGCCAAAAGAGGTCAGTCAAGGCTTTATATGACGATTGTCAAACAGCAATCCTTGGCAGGAAGCGTAGGTCCAACTGGTGGGTAGGTCCTTATATGGAATAGGTCCCCAGGAGTAAGCCGGAAGCTATACTGATGTTGGTATCCCAAAACCAATTGGCTCAGTGTGTTAGTGGTGCATAGAGAAAAATAAAGAGAAGTGGCCACATAGCGTAACTCCGTATAAAAGAAAAAATACGTGTTTATTCACAGCTAACAAACTTACATTTGGCTGGAAGTAAAAGAGCTCTTGCATGTAAATGGGGCGACAGTGGAGTCCTCCCGACGCGTTTCGTGGTCAAAAGCACATCGTCTGGGGGACGATGTGGGGACACCCCAGACGATGTGCTTTTGACCACGAAACGCGTCGGGAGGACTCCACTGTCGCCCCATTTACATGCAAGAGCTCTTTTACTTCCAGCCAAATGTAAGTTTGTTAGCTGTGAATAAACACGTATTTTTTCTTTTATACGGAGTTACGCTATGTGGCCACTTCTCTTTATTTTTCTCTATGCACCACTAACACACTGAGCCAATTGGTTTTGGGATACCAACATCAGTATAGCTTCCGGCTTACTCCTGGGGACCTATTCCATATAAGGACCTACCCACCAGTTGGACCTACGCTTCCTGCCAAGGATTGCTGTTTGACAATCGTCATATAAAGCCTTGACTGACCTCTTTTGGCATATGCCACCAGTGGTCAACAAGTTCCGGTAAGCCTGCACTTTTTCCGGTGATGGGATTGTCACGTTAAAGGAGTCACGCTTTTTCTATTTATTCACCTTTTCACTTGAATGACTTGTGGATGTTGATGAACTTTGCTACATACCTCGGATCATCACACTTAGGAGTTTTTGTTGGACTTTGTTTTTATGTTTGATACCACCTTAGGTGCATCAGTTCACGTGCCAGTTGGCACTGTTGTCACCCCTCGCTACAGAGGAATCTCACATGTTTCACAATTTGTGTCTAACATTTATTAATGTTATATGTGTTTTATTTTTTACTATACACATTTTTTGGTATTTTGATATTCATTTATTAATTTTAGCGCTACACATACGTATTTTTTTGGTTGTTTTGCTTTTTTGAATAAGCCGTGTCAGCAGCTACCATTTACGCACACCTGGCAGCGCAGGGTATCCACTCTCTCGTTGGGTGGCCTATAGCATACCCCCACTCACCTCCTCTCTTTGAAGTTCTACGCATACTGATTCCACCTCCCCTTAGTCCCATACATAGTGTCGCTCCTGATCCAGAGTTGGCGGATGGGCGGGCCAGTCAGCGGGTGAGTGAGCGGATGGGCTGGCCAGTCAGCGAGCAGGTGGGCGGGGGAGCAGAGAGAAGACATCACAGCTCACCCTGCCTTTCTGCAGTTTTTATTTTAAAATAAATACTGGAAAATTAATTAATTGTTTTGATACATCTTTTGTCCTTAGATTGCATAAAAAAATTATCTATTTCAAGACTATATATATATATATATATATATATATATACACACACACATACAAAAACTTTGATTGCTCCCCAAAAATGATGTATTTGTTACACTGTTGATTTCCAGGTATGGTTGATGTCCAGCTGGGGTCACTTTAAATATGCATGTTTCATACCTAGCTGATCCCTGTGGAAGCTGTTAATCACTATAGTAGGTGCTACTCTAGTGACTGCCGCTATCTTCCTAGTCCTGTACTTATTGATTGCACTGCTGCTTAGTGAACACACAAGGTTGCTCATTTGGCACAAGCACCATTCAGAGAATACTTTGCATTTTATCATTGAATGCAAAGTGTTCTGTGATTGGACGAGCTGGGCTGGATAAATGTAACTTTGCAAATATGTCTGTCCCTGACCTGCAGCTTTGATGCATGCACATGTAGTTCCATGTCTTTAACATGCAAGGTTCTTGTTACCTTTTATCCCACAAGACAGCTGCTGTTGAATCAATTAGCTACACACCCAGCCAGGTCATCTCCATTTCTATTGAAGCTAGTCTCATTGCCCCAGGCATGGCCACAACAGCTATTGATCCTAGTGCCAGGATCCTCAATGTCTTTGTATTTCCAAGAAGATTCCTAGTGATCCCCAGTACTTCCTAGTGTCCCTGGGTTCTGGAGAAAATTTCTTGTAACCCACTTGCACTTTTTTCTCCTGCCAGTGATAGGAAAATGTTGCCAGTAAAAAATATGACTGCAACGCTTGGCTCCGAACTACGCATGCACAGTTCTGGCCTGGATCTGGCTGAGACCATCTCAGTGTCTTCTACAGTGTGTTGGGGGGGGGGGGGGGGTGGGTCTGACGGAGGTGGTGCCTGAATGTGTTATGTGATGTCATGGTGCAAGGGTGCCGAGCAGAGTGGTGGCCGGAGCCTTGAGTGTGCGTCTGCAGGACAGTAGCAAGGCAAGCCAGGAGCAGGACTGTCAGTGTTGTTTGGATTGGAGTGGACTGAAGGTACCACCTGGCATTGAGAGAGACTGTCATTGTGACTGGGACGACATTTGGGAGTAATCCATGCAACAGTTGGTCTCTGCCAGACTGATTGGTTCAAATAAAAATTATCCATTGAGTATACTTCACCCTTCCTAGCCGACTATACAAATGCATTTTCTGCCCGCTCCTGTCACACTGACCCCTGCTGTCATACTGCCCCTGTCACACTGCCCCCTCCCATCACACTGCCCCCCTATCACACTGCCCCCCTCCTGTCACATGGTCCTCACTCCTGTTGCATTTCCCCCCAACTGTCACACTGCTCCCTACCTTCCCATCACACTGCCTCCCTTCGTGTCACACAGCCCCACTTCTGTCATATGGCCCACCTCCTTTCACATGGCCCCCCTCCTTTTAGGGGGTGGGTGGCCCTTCATGGTTTCTTGGACAAAGGCTCCGAAGATTCTAGTTACGCCTCTTGCTTGCTGAAACTAGTCTGTCAAAGCCAATAGGAAAGTGTCTCTTATATTGGCGGTCAGTGGTCAAAATACCAATTGTTATTCTACTAGCTCTGCCAAGCGGGGAAGGACCTTGAAATATGCAAGCACCATCAGATTGGAGGTCAACCTGACACTCTTCAAGGAACCCCAAGCAACATCTTGTGGAACCCTGGTTAAAAAAGGCTGCATTCGAGAGACAATGGGCTGGATTCAGATACATTGGCGTATCTGTCCGCCCGGCGTAACGTATCTGAGATACGTTACGCCGCTCTAACTTTGGGCGCGAGTTCTTTATTCACAAAGAACTTCCGCCCTTAGTTACGGCGGCGTAACGTATCTGTTGCGGCATAAGGCCGCGTAATTCAAATGTGGAAGGGGGGCGTGTTTTATGTTAATGTGTGTTGACTTGACGTGATTGACGTTTTTTACAAACGGCGCATGCACCGTCCGTGTACATATCCCAGTGTGCATTGCTCTAAATGATGTCGCAAGGACGTCATTGGTTTCGACGTGAACGGAAATTACGTCCATCCGTATTCGCGAATGACTTACGCAAACAATGTAAAATTTGAAAACTCGGCGCGGGAACGACGGCCATACTTAACATTATTAGCTACGCCTCATATAGCCCCCTGTGTTTTTGTATCATGACATAGAGCAGTTATCCCCTCACTTTAACGAAAACATCAGTTCCTTTGAAAAAACCTTAGGAGTTATGCTCTAAAACACTCCAACAATCTATTTCCTAAATGTGTGCTGCCATGGAGTTGTCAACATTAGGAAAAATACTTTTACATGTCATTTTCCTTTCCTGATTACTCTTTGTGGTAGCCTAGGTTTCTGCCCTTTTAGAAGGTATATTTATGGAATACTGTGAGGCCTAGTACACACGAGAGGATTTATCTGCGGATACGGTCCAGCGGACCGTTTCCGCGGATAAATCCTCTCGAGGATTTCAGCGGATTTGGATCCGATGGAGTGTACTCACCATAGGATCGAAATCCGCGCCGAAATCCCCTCGCGATGACGTGTCGCGCCGTCGCCGCGATGATGACGCGGCGACGAGCGCGACGCTGTCATATAAGGAATTCCACGCATGCGTCGAATCATTAAGACGCATGCGGGGGATCCCTTCGGACGGATTGATCCGGTGAGTCTGTACAGACCAGCGGATCAATCCGTTGGGATCGATTCAAGCGGATAGATTTGTAGACATGTCTACAAATTTTTATCTGCTGGAATCGTGAAATTCCCGCGGATAAATATCCGCAGGAATGTACACACCATAGAATCTATCCGCTGAAACCGATCCGCTGAGATTTTTCAGCGGATGGATTCTATGGTGTGTACGGGGCCTGAGTGTGGTCAGATAGAGAGCTAATCCTATTTGGTAGTAGAGGTGCATTAATGAGCCAAAGACATGCTACCATGGGGAATAGTCAAGAAAGGACAAATTCCGACTTTGGTAACAATGTTCCTAATTTCAGTTGACGATACACCTGTTGCAGGAGCCATGTGAAAAGACACCTTCAGCCATCTGGAGCTGTCTCCAATAGTTATCAATGACCTTGTGGCGCAATGGCAGATAAGAAGGTTGCATGTTCAAATCATGTCGGGGTCAGCTAGTCTGCTTTTTGTAACATGGCTCCAAAGTGGGCGTAGGAGCAACACCCCCTCTCTACTGCACCCGTCAATCAACAATATCTATTGAATCTATCTATTGTCGGCGCTGCCGCCCACTATTTAGGTGTCTGGCCCCTTTTCGAGCACCGGCCATCTGAATTCCAACGGTGGGGGTGGCATAGGCTCTAATAGGTTCCTGATTAGAGCCTGTAGGCTTGCAAATTGTTAAGCAGCGTGCGCACGGTTGTGCGTTCGCTGTTTAAACAGTGCTGGGTTAGGGAATTGCTTCCCTAACACTGACCCGCCTCTCAGCCAATCAGGTGCACCGGGTCTGGTTACCTGTCACCTGATTGACTGAAGTGACAGGCGCTGTGATTGGACGCCTATCAGGCGTCCAATCATAGCAGAGATGACATGAAGAGGACGGGAGAAGACATCGAGGACTCGGAGTGACCCGAGAAAGGTAAGTGCCGGGCGGGGGCAAACTGGCTGCATTTGATGGGGCAAGCTAGCGGCGTTTGATGGGGAAAACCGGCGCCGTTTGATAGGGCAAACTGGTGGTGTTTGATGGGGCAAACTGGCGGTGTTTGATGGGGCAATCTGGCATCGTTTGATGGGGCAAACTGGCAGCATTTGATGGGGCAAACTGGCGGCTATTGATGGGAACAGTGGCTGCGTTTGATGGGCACAGTGGCGGCAATTGATGGGCACAGTGGCAGCAATTGCTGGGCACAGTAGCTGCGTTTGATGGGCACAGTGGCTGCAATTGATGTTTTTTTTTTCAGCTTGTTTGTGCCCCCCCAAAAATGTTGAGCACCACCTGCCACTGCTTCTGTCGCAGTGGATGTACAAAACAAAAAACAAAAGCATCAGCTCTATGGGGCTATACATAAGGCATGTCACTGACTGTAAGTGATTTTTGTACTTTTTGCTCCCTGTGCCTTTTGTCACCCAACCGTAGGCTTTTCAATGTCGATGAGGCTGGGCAATATCCCAGTTGTTTACTATATCAAGGGCCGAGTTGGAACCTGAAGCTTTAGTCTACTAAGGTAGGCCATACATTATACCAGCGTGTTGAACAAATCATGCGAGAAGCACCTGGTTGTGGTCGGTTAATGGTGAAATGCTGTTCTTTCCACGTCCAGATTATGTGCTCCCTAGAATAATCAGAAGTTTAGAAGTCCTTCTGTAACTAATGCTATCAGTATGTTTTACAACAATAAGGTTGCAAAGGTCTTGAGGGAAATCTTTGCTTTTACCCATGATGTTTCTTATGTGACACCTTGGTAATGAGACACCTTTTTATAGGCCAACAGTTGAGACTGAACCAGCTGATATTAATTTGCACTGACAAGAGGCAGAATTGCTTTTTAATTACCAATCAATTTCAGCTGGTGTCTTGGCTTTCCATGCCTTTTTGCACCTCCCTTACTTCATGTGTGCATTACGTTTTCCCTGTGTCATTCCATTTTATTACACATAACTTCATTTCTGAACCTATTTGTTTTGGTGTCTTTGTATGTATGGATTGCATGAGTTATTACCGACATGTGGTGAACTTTTTATGTCAATAACACCTTTAGAAATATATTTACCTAGAAAAATGGTGACGTGTTGAATACATTTTTTTTACCCATTGTATATAACTGCACCATTATCTAGGATAGATAGAGAGAGAGTAGTTATTCCCTCAGCTGATAACACCTTTTCCATGAGTCATGAGAAAGAAAACTTTCAGCCATAAAGAGTTGTGTTCCGTGTCAATGAACTTGAGTTACAATAGTAGCATGTCTGAAGTCAGCTCAAAAGATTCATAGTGGAAATCATGTGAGCTTCAGCGTGCCCTTGAAAACGAAACGTGTCCTGCGTTAGGGATGGAAAAATCTGAATTAAAGTGGAGGTCCCATCAAAAAAATTATTTAGCTTTAAACTGTAGTTTAGACCTAAAAAAATAAAAAAAAATAAAACATTTTTTTACTCACCCTGAAATGCCTGTTGCTATGCGGTCCCACGAAATCTGCCTTCCTATTCACAGAGGTTCCTGACGTCCGCTCCCTCGGCTCCTAACAGCGCTAATGCTCCTGGGAACTGATGACTCATGATGCCGTGCGCCTCCCCTGTTCGAGAATCGCGTGACTAGTTACTATGAGTTGCCATCACAACGGCGCCGCCGCTCATTGTGATGGCAACCTAAGTGGTTTAGGGAGCGGCGCTGCAGCAGTCTTGCGCATGCGTGAGATTGTGGCGGGACGGGTGGCTCGTCAGAACGCGTCATCCACAGGATTCCCGGAAACAATTTCTTGTGGGCTTTACAATGCCCACAAGCAAAATGGGAATGCACAGCAGAGAGGAATATAAAGTATTCGTTTGAAATAACCTCGGCGGAACGGCGGGCCTTTGCACATAGTAAGTGACACTATAGAGCGATGTAAAACGCAAGATGAAAGGTGTTATTTTTAAAAATTGAAAAACGTAATGGGAACCCCGCTTTAAGAAGATGAGATTATGTTTTAAAGGGAAGTTGCCCCCTACCCAAATCTGTGGATCAGAATGGCTGAGCAGTCTATGGAGCTGCATAATCTCTCTCGAATCATAGAATTTTGTACGATTAGGTCACCAACAAATGATGACATGTGTAGGACAGCTTCATTTTAGTAAAATTTAGATTGAGCTCCTTGCACCACAGCAACAAACTGCTGAAATGGTTTTAACTATATTTGATTTATCTGCCACCTTATGCCTGCATCTGTAGAGAAATAAATACATGTTTTGAGTTATATGCATCTATACATGAGGCTCCATAGCTCAGGGGTTAGAGCACTGGTCTTGTAAACCAGGGGTCGTGAGTTCAAATCTCACTGGAGCCTAGGTTTGAGTTTTGCCAACTGTGTCCCCCATAGTACATAATATAATTTCCCGAAGAGTCCCAAAGTGGAATTCCAGAATACAACAAACTAATCTCAACCATTTCAGAGCCCGCCCATAGTCAAATGACATCCACAGATGGGGGGCCAGATTCTTAAACGAGATACGATGGCGTATCTCCAGAAACGCCGTTGTATCTCTGAGTTGCGCGGTCGTATCTATGCGCCTGATTCTTAGAATCAGTTACGCATAGATTTCCCGTAGATCCGACTGGCGTAACTGTGTTACACTGTCGTATCGTAAATGCATATTTACGCTGGCCGCTAGGTGGCACTTCCGTCGAATTCCGCGTCGAGTATGCAAATTAGCTAGATACGCGAATTCACAAACGTACGCCCGGCCAACGCAGTACATTTATGTCGTTTACGTTAGGCTTTTCCCGGCGTATAGTTACCCCTGCTATATGGTGGCGTAAGTGCGGCGTACCAATGTTAAGTAAGGCCGTCGTTCCCGCGACTAAATTTGAAAATTTTACGTCGTTTGCGTAACTCGTCCGTGAATGGGGCTGGACGTAATTTACGTTCACGTCAAAACCAATACGTCCTTGCGGCGTATTAGGAGCAATGCACACTGGGAGATTTCCACGGACGGCGCATGCGCCGTTCGTGAAAAACGTCAATCACGTCGGGTCACACAACATTTAGATAAAACACGCCCCTCTGTTCCAAATTTGAATTAGGCGGGCTTACGCCGGCCGATTTACGCTACTCCGCCGCAACAGATACGTTACGCCCGCACAAAGATACGCGATCGTATGTGAATCTGGGCCGGGATCACCCATCCTGGGTGGATGTCATATGACATCCTGGGCTTCCCGGCCATCTAGGGGGCGTGCTCGGGACACGGTGCGCGTGCCCGATGGCCGTGATGTCCGCCGGGCACACGCAATCACGGCAGGACCGTATACAAATTACATATTTTGCAAAAACTACTTGCAAATCATTCAAAAAAATATTTTAGTGTAAATATCTTTTTGACCCCTCATATTTAAGAGTTCCGCTCATGCTTTTTTTTTCTATTAACCACTTACCCCCCGGACCATATTGCTGCCCAAAGATCAGAGTACTTTTTGCGATTCGGGACTCTGTCGCTTTAACAGACAATTGCGCGGTCGTGCGACGTGGCTCCCAAACAAAATTGGCGTCCTTTTTTTCCCACAAATAGAGCTTTCTTTTGGTGGTATTTGATCACCTCTGCGGTTTTTAGTTTTTGCGCTATAAACAAAAATAGAGCGACAATTTTGAAAAAAATGAATATTTTTTACATTTTGCTATAATAAATATCCCCCAAAAATATATAAAAAAACATTTTTTTTCCTCAGTTTAGGCCGATACGTTTTCTTCTACATATTTTTCGTAAAAAAAATCGCAATAAGCGTTTATTGATTGGTTTGCGCAAAAGTTATAGCGTTTACAAAATAGGGGGTAGTTTTATGTCATATTTTTTATATTTAGTCTAGTATAGTAATGGCGGCGATCAGCGATTTTTTTTTCGGTACTGCGACATTATGGCGGACACTTCGGACACTTTTGACACATTTTTGGGACCATTGGGACCATTGGCATTTTTATAGCGATCAGTGCTATAAAAATGCATTGGATTACTATAAAAATGCCACTGGCAGTGAAGGGGTTAACACTAGGGGGCGGGGAAGGGGTTAAGTATGCCTGGGTGTGTTCTTACTGTGGGGGGGGGGGTGGCCTCACTAGGGGAAACACTGATCCTCTGTTCATACATTGTATGAACCGAAGATCAGCATTTCCCCTGCTGACAGGAACGAGAGCTGTGTGTTTACACACACAGCTCCCGTTCCCCGCTCTGTACCGAGCGATCGCGTGTGCCCGGCGGCGATCGCGCCCGCCAGGCACACGCACGGGAGTCGGGGGCGAGCGGGGGGGCGCGCGCGCGCCCCTAGTGGCGGCTGGGAGAGAGGACGTCATATTACGTGCTCTCGCCCAGCAGAGCCACCTTGTGGACGTATTTCGACGGTGCGGCGACGGCAAGTGGTTAAAAGGGATGTTTACATGCCTTGTAATAGGAATAAAAGTGATCCAAATGTTTTTTTAAAGGGACAGTGTAAAACAAAAAAAATAAAAAGTTAAATAAATAATAAAAAAAATTCAAGTGCCCCATCCCTCCGTGATTGCGCGCGGAAGCGAACACATACGTAAGTCGCCCCTGCATATGTAAATGGTGTTCAAACCACACATGTGAGGTAATTCTAGCCCTAGACCTCCTCTGTAACTCAAAACTGGTAACCTGTAGACATTTTGAAACATCGCCTCTGGAGATTTTTGAGTGTCAAAGTTTGTCGCCATTCCACGAGTGCGCGCAATTTTGAAGCATGACGTGTTAGGTATCAATTTACTTGGTGTAACATTATCTTTCACAATATAAAAAATAATTGGGCTAACTTTACTGTTTTCTTATTTTTTAATTCCAAAAAGTTTTTTTCTCAAAAAATTGTGTTTGTAAGACCGCTGCACAAATACGGTGTGACAAAAAGTATTGCAACGACCACCATTTTATTCTCAAGGGTGTCTGGAAAAAAATATATCATGTTTGGGGGTTCTAAGTAATTTTTAATTTTAACTTGTAAACACCAAGTGTAAAAAATGTGCTTGGTCCTTATGTGGTTTACTGCCCTTCTGAATCTTAAAAAGCGACTCTGGTGGGACTCGAACCCACAACCTTTGAATTGCTACACCCTCTAGAAGTCCAATGCGCTATCCATTGCGCCACAGAGCCCTTCCTGCCAACTCCACATCACCTCCATGTAGAGATATGCATAGTGGTAACAACATGGCCTCAGAAGCTAACAGGGGTCTTTCTTTCATCAAATCCAAAACACAGGCAGGGAAATCTCCCACTTACTGAACCATCTTTCAGCCTACCCCTCCTACACCATCCACACTAATGACTGTGAGTCCACATATTGCATCTCTGGATGATACCAGAGAACTTAAAGCGGGGGTTCACCCGAAAAAAATTTGTTAACATTAGATTGAGGCTAATTGTGGGAAGCACAATCGGGTGTTTTTTTTTTAAATCAATGCAGTACATACTTTTTTAGAGATAGATCTTCTCCGCCGCTTCCGGGTATGATCTTCGGGACTGGGCGTTCCTATTTGATGGACAGGCTTCCGACCGTCGCATACAGCGTGTCACAAGTTGCCGAAAGAAGCCGAACGTCGTTGCGGCTCTATACGGCGCCTAAACACCGACGTTCAGCTACTTTCGACAACTCGTGACGCGCTGTATGCGATGGTCGGAAGCCTGTCAATCAAATAGGAACGCCCAGTCCCGCAGTCCATACCCGGAAGCGGCGGAGAAGATCTATCTCTAAAAAGGTAAGTACTGCATTGATATAAAAAAAAACACCCGATTGTGCTTCCCACAATTAGCCTCAATCTAATGTTAAAAATTAGTTTTTGTGGGTGAACCCCCGCTTTAAAGTGTACGATCACCTTGTAAATTAACCCAAATTTGTAAATTCACAAATTCATTAATTTGAAAATCCAAATGTTCTTAAATTAGCAAATTTGAAAATCCGAAAATTTGAAAATTAGAAAATTTGCAGATTCCGAAATCAAAAGGAAAAAAAAATTTGTAAATTTGAAAATCCAAAAATTAGATTTTTTTTTAATTATTATTATTATTCATTATTATTAATTTGTTACATTCCATTTGCTTAGATACTGCATTTGTTAATTAGTAACTTCGGGTGAATTTGTATTCCTTACATTCACTAGCAGCCAAATTCGAAAGGAAATTCCAATACCTATAATTTAATAGATAAGTTATTATCAGTTAGTTATTATTTCAGATTTTCAAATTTTCAGATTTTCGAATTTCCAGATTTTCAAATGTACGAATTTTCGAATTTCTGAATTTTTGAGTTTCTCAATTTTCTAATATTCTAATTTACGAATATTCAGAAAAAAATCATTAAACAGGTTTTCGTTAATTTGGATGTTTACGAATTAACAAATTTGTCAAAATCGAATATAGAACAAAACTAATTGCATGTGTCTAGCAGTTGATTACTTCAGTGATTTCCAGGGGAATCCCACAGGTATGGTATACACATAGGTACATTGGTCCAAGCTAGATTAATGTAACTATATAAAACTATCTAATTCTTCTTTAAAACTGTTAAAACAAATGGGCTGGAGTTCCCCTTAAGACCCCTTTCACACTGAAGCGTTTTTACAGCGTTTTAGCGTTAAAAATAGCGCTATTAAAACGCTCATAAACGCTCTCTATGTATCTCAATGGACCCTTTCAATGGCCCCTCTCACACTGAGTCGCAAGCAGCATATTTGGAGCAGTTTTTAGTCACGAAAAAAAAAACGCCCCTCTCCATTGGAATGAATTGAAAGCGCTGTAAAAACGCCTTACCCTTTCACACTGAGGCGTTGCACTGGCGGGGCGTTGAGAAAAGTCCTGCAAGCAGCATCTTTGGAGCAGCTTTTCGGCGCTGAAAAAAATGCTCCAAAAACGCCCCTCTCCATTGAAATGAATTGAAAGCGCTGTAAAAACGCCCTGCCCTTTCACACTGAGGCACTGCAAAAACGCCCTAAAACGTTAGGGTCATAGCGGTGCTTTACCAGCACATTGGGATTGCAGATGAGGCTTCGCTCAAATAACGCTCGAAAAACGTTTAAAAAACGTCCCAGTGTGAAAGGGGCCTAAATGTAACTATCTGTTCTACTTTTGCTTTGATTTCTGCAGCTAATTCGTCTTTTTGATAAATTAGTATTTTAATTTTTAATCTTTTAACTACACAATTATTATCATATGTCATAAATTCTGTAAAACAGGTGTACTGATAGCTGTAGACGCTCCTTTTCAGTACTAGCCTTTATGTGTGATGTCACCTCTGATTCTGGGCTTAGAGAAAGGAAGGTCCTACCTGTTCTGTCACTCTGGTCTACGTTGGAACTTGGAAGATTTCCTCATTTTTATGTCTGACCCTGAAATGATTGTCTCTTCTGTGAGGTCACTCCCTTTGTACTGTCACCGCTGTTATCGTCAGCACAGTTCACTGAGCAATGTTCAAGCACAGTGCAAAGTACAGTCCCTGTAAATCAAACCAGTCCAACATTTTCATATTCCTGATATGGGTCTGTTGTACTGTGTACTTGTGTTTAACCACTTGCTTACTGGGCACATAAACCCCCTTCGTTCCCAGGCGAAATCTCAGCGTCCGGCACTGCGTCGCTTTAACTGACAATTGCGCGGTCGTGCGACGTGGCTCCCAAACAAAATTGGCGTCCTTTTTTCCCCACAAATAGAGCTTTCTTTTGGTGGTATTTGATCACCTCTGCGGTTTTTATTTTTTGCACTATAAACAAAAAAAGAGCAACAATTAAAAAAAAATATATATTTTTTTTACTTGTTGCTATAATAAATATCCCAATTTTTTTTTAAAAAACTATTTTTTTTCTCAGTTAAGGCCGATACGTATTTTTCGACGTATTTTTGTAAAAAAAAAAAAAAAATCACAATAAGCGACTGGTTTGCGCAAAAGTTATAGCGCCTACAAAATGGGGAACAGAATTATGATTTTTTTTATTATTTTTTTTTTTACTAGTAATGGCGGCGATCTGCGATTTTTATTGGGACTGGGATATTGCGGCGGACGTATCGGACACTTTTGACACAAATTTGGCGCCATTCACATTTATACGGCGATCAGTGCTATAAAAATGCACTAATTACTGTATAAATGTGACTGGCAGTGAAGGGGTTAACACTAGGGGGTGAGGAAGGGGTTAACTGTGTAGCCTGGGTGTGTTATAACTGTGTGGGGGGAGGGGGGTGACTGGGGGAGGGGACCGATGCTGTGTCCCTATGTACAAGTGACACAGATCGGTCTCCTCTCCTCTGACAGCACGTGGAGCTCTGTGTTTACACACAGAGCTCCACGTCCCTGCTGTCACCTGCCGTGTCACCGACGATCGCGTGTACCCGGCGGACATCGCGGCCGCCAGGTACACGCATCGGGTCTTCGGCGATGCGTCGGGACAGTTTTTACCCGCCGCGCGCCACCCAGTGGCGCGCGCGGGTAATGCACATAAAGGCCGTTTTTAAACGGCCACTTGGCACTTGAGAGCCGCGCTGCGGACGTATTTCGTCTATAGCGCGGATCTCAAGTGGTTAAAAGTACCCTGATCTCCTTGCATTGCTTCCTTTGTGTCATTGGTGTCGGTGAAAGGAATAGTGCCCCATCATTGGTGTCAGTGGGAGGAATGGTGCCCCATCATTGGTGCCAGTGGGAGGAATAGTGCCCCATCATTGGTGTCAGTGGGAGGAAAAGTGCCCCATTGTTGGTGTCAGTGGGAGGAATTATGCCCCAAGGGTCAAATAAAGGCACATTTGGCCCACGGGCCGCAGTTTGGAGACCACTGCTCTGGAGATTTAGGACAGAGTTCCACCCTATTTAGAAACTATGGCCTGACTGGTAGCTCACCCCTGTGCCTTTACTCTTTGGGTATTTTTTTATTTATTGTTTTCATTTTGTTTAAATACCTTTCTTCAAAAATCCCCCCATTGATAGACAGATCACCCGTCCAATGCCGAGACGTGTGACCTATATCAAAGTACCCGGGCCAGGAGGCGGGGCTGTATGTGACGGCGAGCGACGGGAACACTTGGCAATGCAAATGAAAGCTGTAACAGCGATGTTCCCCGCTTGGCGAACGCTGGGAGAATGGCTCCTATCCAACCCCGCCTGCCGGCAGTGCTCGCCCCCCTCCCAGGCAGCCCACGATCGCCAGACTTCTTTTTCTACTCGAGTGGAAAATTTGAGGGCTGATAAAAGAACATGCTGCAGCAAAAAATTTATTTATAAAGAAAAAAAACTGTCAAATCTCATTTAAATTGACTCACGGTTGCAGTTTCCGACCTACCGATGTAAATCCATTGTCAATCGCGCCGCCACATAGTACCTCTACCCATTCACCAAAAAAGTGTCAAAAGGTAATACAAACACAGGGACAGATTTTGACAATTCCTATGTAGCGCCCCCTTTACTTTCATTAAGGGCACTACGCTAAAGTTAGTGGGAGAATGAGAGATAAGTTGCTCTCATTCTTAATTTGTTAAATTTGGCTGTCGCCAAATCTGGATTGTTCTGTGGGTCAGTCTGCGTTCTAGTGATGCGGTTGAATCCCTGGGCGGCAGGTGGCGCCAGTGAGGTCCAGGCGGAGCCACTTCCTCTCAGCAGCCAATTGGAGGGGTTTTCCCTCGCGGGGCATGCTGGGGAGGAGTATTTCTGTGGCGGAGGCCGTTGTTCTGGGTTCTTTGCGGGTTCCTGGTTCCAGGTGCGGCACCCACCATTAGGGTGTGCGCACATTGCGGGCCCCACCACTATGGCCCACCTGGCCTGGGGTCACGCGCTACGTGGAGTTCCTGACTCTGGGCCCTCCTGGCCTGGAGCAACTGATGCTACCAAGGGGCCCCAGTGACTTATTGGGTCCCCCTTCTCCTGAGAAGATCCCAGGCTGTATGCCGTTCGGTGGGGGATCAGCTTGAGGAGAAACCGGAGGCAGGTTATCCAAAAGGGCTTAAACGAACCATTGGGGATCTGGTGACCGGAACATTGACAGGTACACTCGCACTGTCAACAATTACTGGGAGGATTTGCTCAACCATTTAGATCATCCAAGTACTAGGCCTGTGGCAGAGGTCTCACTAGAGCCAGGTCTGTGGCAGAGGCCTGCTCCTCCCAGCAAGTGGCGCTCCGGCTGCCAGGCCTGTGGCAGAGGTCTGTCAGGAGACACTTCACCCACTCTGGCTGGAGTGGCGACGAACTGTACTACTACAGAAAGCAAGATTGCTTTCCTTCTATCCAAAGCCTGATACTGCAAAGTTCCTTTACTTCATCAACCTTTTCTGTCTATCTCAAGTTGATGTTGGCCATGTTGGGCCGAGAAATAAAGCATTCAGAAAACCTTATCTGCTGATTGGACATTCAATTTCTGCTCTACTCACTACCTTCACCCCTAGACATCACATAGAGGTAACTTAATACGCCGATCCCAAAACAATCAGTGGCTCCTGAGGGGGTAGCGCTACACCTACAATGCATGAATCTATCTATTCGTGATAGAGAGGTGGCAGGAGAGAGGGGGCGGTGCCCGTGCGCCCATATGGATGCACCAATGCTGCATCTGATAAACTGCTGAAGTTATTTTTATTCATAACACTATGTAGCGTTACCCCCTCAGGAGCCGCTGATTGTTGTTGGGATCGGCGTATTAAGTTACCTCTTACTGTTGTCTAGGGGTGCAGTTCATGAGTACAGTAGTGAGCGAATGTCCAGTCAATAAAAAAAGGTTTTTGAATGCTTTATTCTCGACCCAACATAGCCAACATCAACATAAAGTAGAGAGAGTAGAGAAAAGGTTGATGAAGCGATAGAGAACATTGCAGTATCAGGCCTGGATATGAAAAGAGCAATCCTGCTCCCAGTAGCACAGTAGTAGTAGATACAGTTCGTCAGAGTGGGTGAAGTGCCCCCGGACAGACTCCTGCCACGAGCCTGGCAGCCGAAGTGTCGCTTTAGGTTGCTGGGAGGAACAGGCCTCTGCCACAGACCCGGCTCTGGGGATCTCTGCCACAGGTCTGGTACTTAGATGAGCTGAACGGATTGAGCGAATCCCCCCAGTAGATTAAGTCAGGGTCACCGGGTGACAGTTGAAGTTTACCTGTCAATGTCCCGGTCACCAGATCCCCGATGGTTCGTTCAAGCCCTATTGGACAACCTGCCTCCGGGTTCTCCTCAAGCCGAACCCCCATCGAATGGCATACAGCCTGGGACCTCCTCAATAGCGTTGGGGACCCAGTAAGTCACTGGGGCCCCTTTCAGCAACATGGAGCTCCGCGTAGCATGCGACCCCGGCCTGGTAGGCCATATCGCCCGGGTCCGTTGGATGCGCACACCCTAAAGGTGGGTGCCGCACCTGGAACCTGGAACCCACGAAGAACCAACAAAAATGGCGTCTGCCACAGATATATTCTCCCCCAGCATGCTCCACGAGGGAAAACTCCTCTAATTGGCTGCTGGAGAAAAGTGGCTCTGCCAGAACCCCTCTAGCGCCAACTGTCGCCCAGGGGTAGAATCGGCACCCCTGGAGCGCAGACTGACCTACAGGACAGATCAGGAATTACAGCAGCCCCAAATTTAGCAAATTGTGAATGGGAGCAAAATAACTCTCCCATTCCCCACTAACTTTAGCGTAGTGCCCATACTGAAAGTAAGGGGGCGTTAAAACTATTACAATATGTTTTACCTAAATTAATTTCTACATATTTTTTGGTACTTGCAAGTGCGTTGGTCTGTGAAAACAATTACAATGTTGTTTCATGCCCTTGTACAATTCAATGGTTGACGTATCTATCAATTAAAGTGCTTCTTTACAATAAAGTTGTTTCTGTTTTGAATTCTGTGCTAACAACATCACTTCCTGTGCTGCTGTCAGCTTCGACACTGTCACAGTGGGTTATAGAGGAATCTTCCAACATAGTACGGAACTAGAGAGCAACCAGGAAATTCCTTTCTTGGGTTTGGCCAGGGAAGAGATCTTGTGTATATATACGGTAATGGAGCTCACTAGGAATATGCAGAGCTACAGACATCAGAGCAGACAGATTTCAGAAGAAATAGATAAGGTCTACATCTGCAAATATGGGTGCCCTCCTCAGCAGCCTTTACCAAGCTCTTATGAGCTTCTCTGGCACCAAGGCTCGGATCTTGATGTTGGGTCTGGACGCTGCTGGAAAGACTACCATCCTCTACAGGCTGAAATTGAATGAGACAGTACGTACAATCCCAACCATCGGATTCAACGTTGAGACTGTGGAGCCCATCCGTAATGTGACCTTTACTGTCTGGGATGTACCCGGTCAGGGAAGACTTGTTAACCTGTGGAGACACTACTATCCCAATACAGATGGGTTGATTTTTGTGGTGGACAGTGCCGATACAGAGAGGTTTGATGAAGCCAGGACAGCACTCAGTACTATGCTGGAGGATGATAACATGAGAGGTGTGCCCTTCTTGGTGATGGCCAATAAGCAAGATCTCCCAGGTGCCAAGAAACCTATGGAGCTTTCGGAAGAGTTGGGACTGGTGAAGACAAAAGGACATCCGTGGCACATCCAGGGTTGCTCTGCAACCAATGGGGAAGGACTGGTGGAGGGGCTGGAGGTCTTCACCAACTTCGTGAAGCAGTTTCAGAAGAACAAGACTTGCCAAGAGGGCTAAATTCATGTCTATCCATATTATGTTGTCTTTTCTTGTCTAAGGACTCTGAGCTATATGAGTGTACAGCATTATTACACGGTTATCAACTTCTTCTTCACAAGCCGAGGAGCGGAGGAACCGTGCCGGCCAAAGAGCTCCAGCTCCTCCTGTCATCTCTACCATGTAAGACTATCAAAGGAAAGGTTTTGTGACTTCTGACTATCTGGTACTGTGAAAAACCACATTTAAAGGACTGGTTGTAGGTTCTAAAACAAATTGTAGTTCAAAAATGTAAAAATTTGTGATTTCACTGACAGATTTAACATTAATGGGTCTTACTAATTTAGCGCCTGGCTACTTTCAGAGCCGGTGCTATGTTAAATTTAGGGGGAGAATTTAGAGAAATAGTTAGATCTGAATTAGTTTGATTGTTTAAATTTGGGTCTCTGCTCTGGCTTGGCTGTACTGTGGGCTGGCCTTTCGTTCGGGGACTCCCGTCACCCCCGGAAGGCAGGTGGCAGCAGTGGGGTCAAGTGAGACTGAGTATCTCTCCTTGGCGGCCAGTCAGGGGTGGGCCGCCTCACTGTGCATGCTGGGGAGGGGTATAAGGGGGGCAGACGCCATTGCCTCGAGGTTCTTCCTCATGTGGCGCCCTCCATTGGGGTAGCCATTCCACGACAACTCCGCATATGGCCATCCTGGTCGGGGTGTGTGTGGGTAGCAGTGTTCATGGTTCCGGGGCCCCGTTGGCCCGGAGCAATTGATCTGCTGTGCGGGCCCAGTGTTTGACTGGGTCCCCAATTTGGAGGGGGTCCCGAGCTGTCCGTCAAATTGGAGGAGGCTGACCAAAGGATACTAAGCACGAGGCTGGTGTTCCAGGAGGGGCCTGTCCATTCATCGGGGGACTACCTGGGATCTGACAGGCTGGATGTTGGTCGCCTGTCAGTCGCTAACTTGCAAAAACTACCTGAAGGAGATTCGGGTGCTGAATCTACTGAGAGATTCTGGACCATAATTGTCTCCATTCTTTTGGGAGGGTCTGTGGCAGAGACTTGATCCTAAGTTCGAGTGACATTCTGGCTGCCAGGCTTGTGAGAGAGGCCTGTCCAGGTGCGCTACACCCACTCCGGCTGGAGTGGCGAAGTAAAGTGTTGTTGGAAGCAGGACTGTTTCCCCGTATGCAGTTACACCTGAATCTGCTGTCTCCTATTTGCTATCCCTTCACCTTTCTACTGTTTAACCACTTAAGGACCGCCGCCTGTAAATATACATCGGCAGAATGGCACAACTGGGCAGATGGACGTATCGGCACGTCCTGTACACCTACCCAGCAGTGGGTCGCGGGTGCGCACCCGCGACCCGGTCCGAAGCTTCGGGACCGCGGGACCCGCAGACCCGATCGCCGCTGGGGTCCCGCGATCGGTCCCCGGAACTGAAGAACGGGGAGAGCCGCGTGTAAACACGGCTTCCCCGTGCTTCACTGTGGCGGCTGCATCGACCGTGTCCTCCCCTTTATAGGGAGACACAATCAATGACGTCACTCCTACAGCCACACCCCCCTACAGTTGTAAACACACACTAGGTGAAACATAACCCATTTAGCGCCCCTTGTGGTTAACTCCCAAACTGCAACTGTCATTTCCACAAGAAATGCATTTTTTGCTGTGAAAATTACAATGGTCCCAAAAATGTGTCAAAATTGTCCGAAGTGTCCGCCATAATGTCGTAGTCACGAAAAAATTTGCTGATTGCCGCCATTAGTAGTAAAAAAAAAAAAAAAATAATAAAAATGCAATAAAACTATCCCCTATTTTGTAAACGCTATAAATTTTGCGCAAACCAACCGATAAACGCTTATTGCGATTTTTTTTACCAAAAATATATGTAGAGGAATACGTATCGGCCTAAACTGAGGAAATTGTTTTTTTATATATTTTTGGATGATATTTATTATAGCAAAAAGTAAAAAATATTGCATTTTTATCAAAATTGTCGCTCTATTTTTGTTTATAGCGCAAAAAATAAAAACCGCAGAGGTGATCAAATACCACCCAAAGAAAGCTCTATTTGTGGGAAAAAAAGGACGCTAATTTTGTTTGGGAGCCACGTCGCACGACCGCGCAATTGTTCGTTAAAGCGACGCAGTGCCGAATCGTAAAAAGGGGCCTGGTCCTTTACCTGCATTTTGGTCTGGGGCTTAAGTGGTTAATCGTTTTTACCCGGCTGGGTAATAAAAGCACAGAAAAGACATTCCCTTTATTACAACTCTCATCAAGTACCCTAGACAGCAGAGATACAGAGGTAGCATGCCACCCAAAACAAACCAGGAGCTCCTTCGAGGGTAGTGCTACACTAAGTAGAAAATTATATCTGCTATAGTCCAGTGGTCTCCAAACTGCGGCCCGGGGGCCAGATGCGGCCCTTTGCTTGCCTTTATCCGGCCCTTGGAGCACTATCCCTCCCACTGATACAAAACACTATTCTGCCACCTGACACTGACAATGGAGCACCATTTCTACCACTGACACCACTAATGGGGCACTATTCCTCCCTATGATACCAGCAATAGGGGAATATTCCTCTCCCTAATACCAGATGTTTACTCCCACTGATGCCAGAAAAAAATTTCACTCCCGCTGGCCAAAGTCTGGCCCTCCAAGAGTCTGAAGGACAATAAACCGGCCCTTTGTTTAGAATGTTTGGAGACCCCTGTGCTATACAGTGGAACCTCGGATTATGAGCATAATCCATTCCAGAAGAATGCTCTAATCCAAAGCACTCGCATATCAAAGCGAGTTTCCCTATTGAAGTCAATGAAAACTAAAATAATTCATTCCGCATTGACTTCAATGGCATGCAATACCGCATGCGGCCAGAGGTGGGGGGGCACCGAAGTGACTCGGGAACACACAGAAAGGCCCAAGGACAGCTCGGCTAACTCCAGCAAATCTCGGAAAGGTTCGGGAAAGGCATATTTCAGAGTCTTTCCGAACAGCGACAAGCGGCTCGGATTGGTTCCGTTCGGCTCCGCTCAGCTCTTGCGCCCCCCCACTTCAGGCCAAACGCTGTACTGCACACCGCTTTGGCTTGAATCCTGCTCGTTCCGCGAGACAACACTTGCAAACCGAGTTAGGATTTTTAAAAATACAGTGCTCGTATTGCGAAACGCTCGTTAACCGCATTACTTGCAATCCGAGGTTCCACTGGTACTGTGGAAAACCCCCCATTTAAAGGACCGGTTTTAGGTTCTAAAATAAATTGTAGTTCAAGAATGTAAAAATTTGTGATTTCACTGACAGATTTGACATTAGAGGGTCTTACTAAGTAGAAAATGATTTCTGCTATATTTGCAAGTAAAAGATATGTCTATTGTTTTAGATATTGTATTTATAAACTGTACTTCAATAAATATATATTTTTTAATAAAACAAGATATGTCTTGAGCAAATATTTGTTGTATTATTCATCCCTACTCCACTACTTTTCTGGGGCTTCATGTCTGACAGGCATTCCAGCGCTGCATTACCCACTCAGAGTGTTATCAAGGCCTCCTGTTGAAATTGTTAGACATGAGCACAATGTCAGGGAAATTAGGCTGCACATCATATCTCCTGTGCTAATAAGCACGCATTTCGTCTAACGATATAATGCATCTTACCTATCACTCTATTTCCCGTATATCCCCAAGTAAACAGACATTACTATAGCTCACGTTCTCAGCTCCATCAGCATGACTGCCCCAGTGACCAGTGTGCTTGGCTTTTTATTTGTAAATCACAAAAGCATTGACAAACAGGAAGTGATGGCTCCAGCAGCCAATTGCTTCCTCCATGGGAAATTACATCACAGGAAATCCTTCCAACCGGATGAGTCAATACAAACAACCAATTAATAATAGCTAAAGGAGTCTTATGAGCGTGTCTGAGCAGAGATGGGTGCATGCATGTTTTTCCTGTCCCCTGTACCTGGAAGCTAAACAAAAGAAGCCACATGGCATTCAAACATGGACTCCGTCTCTGACCATAACAACCCAAAGACTCCCGTATTTCCGCTGATAGGAATCCTTATTCTGCGTTGTTCCAGAGAACAACGCATACCCGGATTATACTACCGTTCCTTGTGGATAGGAGGCTATCTGCAGGTGTACGCTATGAGTCTCGACACGTGCTGATCAGACACAGCAGAGACAAGAGCGTATAACCGATAATGTCCTTGCAGAGTGAACATATCCCCCTCAGACGATCGTCTGTGCAAGGCACAGGGGCCTTTCGCTGGCGGACATACTCCCACTCTGCAAACACATCTCTCCAACCTCAAGAAGTCTTCCACTACCAGACGGGACTCAACCAGTGTTAGTATGCCCCAGTCATATCTTTAGAGCGGGCTGCGGGAGTACTAACACTGGGCGACACTATGACAATACACAGGGCAGGACTTAGGGTGGTGGGGGCCCCTGGGCTTGAGTGTTGAAGGGGCCCCCTGGAGCCGAGAATTGGGGAGGATCGAAGATGTTGAGCGAGGGGGGGATCATAGTTGTTGAGCGGGGGGTGCGCATTAAAGTTGTTGAGCGGGGGGGCCAATTGAAGTTGTTGAGCGGGGGGGGGGTGCATCTCACCTGTCCACGGAATGTGTCGGCTCTCTTCACTTCATCAGACAACCACACATCCACACACCGCTCCGGTTCCTCCTGGGGGGGGTTTGCAGTTGTTGAGCGGGGGGGGAGTGCTGTCGGCTTTCTTCCCTTCAGCAGCCACAGTCCTCCACACACACTGCTCCGGTTCCTGCAGTGCGGGAAAATTAACCCTTTTGCAGGACTGCGGGAAGAAGCTGTCTGTGCGTGAAAGTCCCGCAGAATCCGTGCTTGTTGGGAGGTATGCGCAGGGCCGCCATCATGAATTTTGGGGCCCCTTACACAGCTTAAGGCATGGGCCCCCTGGAGCAGAGAACCGGGGGGGGGGGGCTGCCGCCTGAAATTGAGAAGCGGAGGGGCTGCATATACTGTATAAAAAAAGGGGGTAGCCATCCGGGGCCCTGGGGACCCCTGGGCCCTTTAATAAAAATAAAAAAAGAAACCTCTGGGCCCTTTAATAAAAAAAATAATAAAAACATTAAAAAAAAGGGAGGTTGTCATCCGGGGCCCTGGGGACCTCTTGGCCTTTTAATAAAAAATAAAAATAAAAAATAAAAAAATAAACATTTATATAAAAAAAAAGGGGGGGTTGCCACATGGGGCCCTGGGGACCTCTGAGCCCTTTAATAAAAAAAATATATATATAAAAAAAAATTAACATTTTTTATAAAAAAAAGGGGGTTTGCCATCCGGGGGCCCTGGAGACCTCTGGGCCCTTTAATAATAATAATAATAATATATATATATATATATATATATATATATATATATATATATATATATATATATATATATATATATATATATATATATATATATATATATTACACATAAATATATAAAAAATTTTTTTTATAAAAAAATAAATGAAAAAAGGGGGGGTTGCCGTCTGTGGCCCTGGGGGCCTCCGGGCCCCTGAGGACCTCCGGACCCCTAAAAAAAGGGGGGTTTGCCACATGGGGCCCTGGGGACCTCTGAGCCCTTTAATAATAAAAAATATATATATAATTTTTTTTTAATTTTTTTATAAAAAAAAAAAAGAAAAGGGAGATTGCCATCCAGGGGCCCTGGAGACCTCTGGGCCCTTTAATCATAATAATAATATATATCTAAAAAAAATATATAAAAAAAACTTTTTTTTTATAAAAAAGAAATAAAAAAAGGGGGGGGGGGGTTTTGCCGTCTGGCCCCTGGGGACCTCCGGACCCCTAAAAAAAAAGGGGGTTGCCATCCAGGGCCCCCTATTGGGCGGGGCCCATGGGCTTGAGCCCAGTCAAGCCCAATGGTAAGTCCGGCCCTGACGATACATATTAAATATATCTTCATACAATTTCCACAACAACATGTACTAGGCCAGTTTAGTAAGTAGCCAAATAACCAACTGGCATGTCTTTGGAATGATGAGTACAAAGAGAACATATAGGGCCACATACATGTAGATCGGCGCAGTGTATCAGAGATACACTACGCCGCCGTACCTTACCTGGCGTATATTCGAATCCTCAGCGAGTTCGCGCCGTAAGTTACGGCGGCGTAGTGTATTTCTGGTGGTGGATTTCAAATTGGGCAGGTTGGGGGCGGGTTTCATTTAAATGAAGCGCGTCCCCGCACCGAATTAACTGCGCATGCGTCGTCCCGAAATTTCCCGACATGCATTGCGCTAAATGACGTCTCTAGGACGTCATTTTTTTTAACTTAGACGTGAGTTACGTCCATCCCTATTCACGGACGACTTAAGCAAAAAAAAAATATTTCAAATTTCGACACGGGAACGACGGCCATACTTAACATGGCAATTCTATCTCTACGCCGCAAAATACCAGCTTTAACTATACGCTGGAAAAAGTCGACTACAGACGACGTTAGAAAATGCGACGGCCGGGCGTACATTCGTGGATCGTCGTAATTCGCTAATTTGCATACCTGACGCGGAAAACAACGCAAACTTCACCCAGCGGGCGCCGAAGTATTGCACGAAGCCGTACGCCTGTCGGATCGAACCCAGAAGCCGTCGTATCTTGGTTTGAGGAAACTAAAGATACGACGCGGGAAATTTGAAAGTACGCCGGCGTATCAGTAGATACGCCGGCGTACTTTGTCTGTGGATCTGGCCCATAAACTCCATGCAGATTGTGTCCTGGCCTATGTTTGAACCATTGCCACAAACAACTGTGCTCGCCCCGTTTAATTATTTTAAGTGTTAAAGTGGGGACTACCTAAATGTAGGCTGTCTTGTAGAATAGCAATGAAAGATTATGGTAAGTATTTGGTAACAACTTTTCCATAATCTTTTCAGCTGATGATGACTCCTCTGCCAGGAATCATGTTATAGAAAAACTTCAGTTATTTGGCGCTATTACCATGCTTTATCAGTGATCGTGTGGTAGCACATCTGACTCAAGGTCACCTAGTTGTGTGTTTAATTCATGTTGGGGTCTGTAAAGCATTGGAAAGCAAACATGTCCATTGTGTAATGTCTTATTTCACCATAGAAGAGACATTGTGAACACATATGATGTATACTAGACATGTGCATTCGTTTTCGTTAGAATGCATTTTCGTCCGAAAATCTGTTTTTTTCGTTATCGTTTTAACAAACGATAACGAAAGTGCAAGAAACGAAAACCGAAAGATCCGACATAAAAAATGCTTTATTTTCGTTTTCGTTGCGGTAAAAATTTGATATAGAGAGATTCGACATTATAGGGAAAAGATTCGACATCATAGAGAAAAGATTCGACACTATAAAAATAATAGATTCGACATTACAGAGAATAGATTTCGATTTATGAGAAAATAGGTTCGACATTATAGAGAAAAGATTCGACATTATTACTAGTCATACAACATTAGAATTCTTGTAGGCGGAATATTCGAACGGAAATGTACGATTCGACGTAAAGATTCGACGTCCTGTCGAATATTCTTTTGACCATTCGACAGAAACCAAAAAAGATTCGACGTTCCGGCGAATATTCTTTTGACCATTCGACAGAAACCAAGTATTATTGGATTTTCGGACGAAAGCTATCCCCCAACGAAAAACGAAATAAATCAAAACGATTTTCGGGAGTAACTAAATAAATTTATTTTGCAAACAAAAAAGAAAAAAAGAAACTAAATATTCCAGTCTGCACATGTCTAATGTATACTATATTACCAAAAGTATTGGGACACCTGCCTATACAGGCACATGAACTTTAATGGCGTCTTAGTCCGTAGGGTTCAATATTGAGTTGGCCCACCCTTTGCAGCTATAACAGCTTTAACTCTTTTGGGAAAACTGTCTACAAGGTTTAGGAGGGTGTCTATGGGAATGTTTGACCATTCTTCCAGAAGAGCATTTGTGAGGTCAGGCACTGATGTTGGATAAGAAGGTCTGGCTCGCAGTCTCCACTCTAATTCATCCCAAAGGTATTCTATCGGGTTGAGGTCAGGACTCTGTGCAGGCCAGTTAAGTTGGCCTGGTCATTAAGGGTGCAAATCCATCTGGTCCTTAAGTTGTTAAAGGGATGCTGAGGCTGGGTTGGAAGAGGTTAACCTAAACCTGCAATTTTATATTTTGCGGCCTTCTAAGCATCGTGGTTAGAGCAAAAGTGGTTAAAGTATCTGAACCCAATACAGAAATGTTATATATTTCGATATATGATCACAGATATTTTTTTACAAAATATGTATACACACATAAAAAAAAAAAAATAGAGAGATTTACTAGATTACTTAGGCAAAGAAAGGCAATGCTAACCTACCAGCATGGGGCGCTGTGGCTTAGATGGTTAAAGCGCCTGTCTAGTAAACAGGAGATCCTGAGTTCGAATCTCAGCAGTGCCTGCCTTTTCTTAAAGAGTAATTCCACTACAGAAAAATGGGCTTTGTGGTTATAAAATGTCAATAGATAAAAACAAACTGTGTGCTGCTGTGAACAATATCCAATAATTTACCTGTTACTGTTGTAGGTTGTTTTCACCCCTCATCCACAACATACACTGCAGTTTACACAGTGCACTGTTTATGAGTATGTATGGCAGTGTTTCCTACATTATTACTGAGCTCTGCTGTACAGAAGACAGCAAGGGGAGTTGATTTAGGCTCCATTCACACTTGTACGACTCCTAAGCAGGGCCAGTGCTACCACAGGGCAAACTAGGTAGCCGCCTAGGGCGCACTGCTGCCTAGGGACGTCCGGCCACTGGTGTTCCCACTCTCTTCTGTCTGCAACATGCAACTAAGTCTCAGCATCGGTAGGCAACCGCTGCTCCGTTCGCACATAGTGTCAGAGGCACAGTGGCGGCGGAAGACTGTGTCTGTGTCCCAACTCCTGAATGAATGGAAGCAAGCAAACATTCATTGATGGGCACTAGTAGGCTGCATTGATGGGCGCTGGTGAGGCTGCATTTGATGGGGGCTGGTGAGGCTGCATTTGAGCTGGTGAGGCTGCATTTGATGGGCGCTGGTGAGGCTGCATTTGATGGGGGCTGGTGAGGCTGCATTTGATGGGCACTGGTGAGGCTGCATTTGATGGGCACTGGTGAGGCTGCATTCATGGGCGCTGGTGAGGCTACATTTTATGGTTGCTCGTGAGGCTGCATTGATGGGCACTGGTGAGGCTGCATTGATTGGCGCTTGCAGGCTGCATTTGATGGGCGCAGGTGAAGCTGCATTTGATGGGCGCTGGTGAGGCTGCATTTGATGGGCGTTTCATTAAAAAGGTGGGGTATACATAGGCAGGGCAAAGGGGTTGGAGTCAGGGGGGGTGCGGCAAAAAGAGGTTTCACCTAGGATGTCTAAAATCCTTGCACCAGCCCTGCTCCTAAGTTGCGCCAACTTTGGAGTGCAAACTTTGGATGGCTGACACTTCGGCCATAAATGTGGTTAGCACTTGATGGGTGAGTCAAACTAAACTAGTAGTTATCATCATGGGGCCAGATTCAGAAAGAGATACGACGGCATATCTCCTGATACGCCGTTGTATCTCTGAGTACGCTCGGTCGTATCTATGCGCCTGATTCATAGAATCAGTTATGCATAGATATCCCTAAGAACCGACAGGTGTAAGTGTCTTACACCGTCGTATCTTAGGCTGCATATTTACGCTGGCCGCTAGGTGGCGCTTCCGTTGATTTCAGCATAGAATATGCAAATTAGGTAGATACGCCAATTCACAAACGTAGGCCAGCCCGGCGCATTTTTTTACGTCGTTTACGTTAGGCTTTTTCCGGCTTATAGTTACCCCTGGGTCTATGAGGCGCAGCCAATGTTAAGTATGGCCGTCGTTCCCGCGACAAAATTTGAATTTTTTACGTCGTTTGCGTAAGTCGTTCGCGAATGGGGCTGGACGTAATTTACGTTCACGTCGAAAGCATGATGATTTGCCGACGTCAATTGGAGCATGTGCACTGGGATTCAGTCTCGGCCAGCGCATGCGCAGTTCGTTCGGTGCGGAGACGCGCTTAATTTAAATGATACACGCCCCCTACCCGCTAAATTTGAATTCCGCCGGGTGATTTACGCTACGCCGCCGCAACTTTACAGGCAAGTGTTTTGTGAATAAAGCACTTGCCTGAAAAACTTGCGGCGGCGTAACGTAAATGAAATACGTTACGCCAGCAGAAAGATCCGCTGATCTTTCTGAATCTGGCCCATAGAGTCTAAAATGTGTTGAGTCCGATTCCCATGCTTTTTGGATCAACCATTTATTGGATCATCAAGAACTTCAAGGAGAGGAGTTCAATTGTTGTGAAGAAAGCTTCAGGGCACCCCAAAAAAATCCAGCAAGAGCCAAGACCGTCTCCAACAGTGGATTCAGCTGCAGGATCGGGGCACCACCAGTGCAGAGCTTGCTGGAATGGCCGCAGGCAGGCGTGAGTACATCTGCACGCACAGTGAGGTGAAGACTTTTGGAGGATGGCATGGTGTCAAGATGGGCAGCAAAGTAGCCACTTGCATGGGGTGGTGTCAGAGCATTACTGGCGCTATGGCCCTGCCCCTCCCTGCTGGCTGTGAAATAATAGGTATCATTCTGCACAGCAAGGTACATCGCTGCCAGCCTGCCTCCCCTGTGTATCCATCACTCTCAGTGCCATCATGGGGCCCCCAATTTCGGGGCAGCGTGGGCTGAAGGACCAGCTGCTTTGGGGAAAGTGCAGCTGGGGCCCCTGGGCAGTGCCCATGTGTGCCCTCTCATTAAGACAGCCCTGGGGGTAAAGTCATTTTCTCCAGTGAATCCCCTTTTCCGATTGTTTGGGGCATCCAGGAAAATACCTTGTCCAGAGAAGAAAAAATGAGCACTACCATCAATCCTGTGTCATGTCAAAAGTAAAGCATCCTGAGACCATTCATGTGAGGGGGTTGCTTCTCAGCCAAGGGAGAGTCGCACTCACAATTCTGCCTAAAAACACTGCCATGAATAAAGAATGGTATAAAAACATCCTCCGAGAGCAACTTCTCCCAACGGTCCAAGAACAGTTTGGTGAGGAACAATGCCTTTTCCAGCATTATGGATCACCTTGCTATAAGGAAAAGGTGATAACTAAGTGGCCTGGGTAACCAAACATGGAACTTTTGGGTCCATGGCCAGGAAACTCCCCAGACCTTAATCCCATTGAGAACTTGTGGTCAATACTCAAGAGGCAGGTGAACAAAAAAAAGCATTTATAATCTGAAAACAATTCTAACCTTTTACCTTTCAAAAAATAAATACAAAATGGTTGAATGACACATCTGATAAACTCCTGAAATTATTTTTATTCATAATACAATAAAAAAGTTTTACCTAAATTAATATATATCGTACTTGCAAACAATTACTCTTTGCAAACAATTACGATGTTGTTTCATGCTCTTACCAAACGGTACCAAAAGCAGTCATAAAAACATGTAGCTAGGTATGATACTGGTATAAAAATGTGTACAACGATACCACTGCTGAATCCAGATGAGGAGAGGTTAACATCAGTCCGTCGGCATGTAGATGTCCCATGAAGGGAACTATCACAACTTCCATAGTGAGATGTGAAGGCACAGCAAAGGAGCCCTTCAGATGGACATGGCAAGCAAAGTGTCCGTGACGTTACTGGATCTCCGACGGAACTCCCTGAAGGCCCATAAGCCGGCGGAGAGGTGAGTACCATTTAAAAGAATTTTAATCGATTAAAAAGATTTTGATCGATCAAAAAAATTAAAGATTAATCAATTAATTAAAAGTTCATTTGCAAAGCCCTAATATATATATATATGGCAATGGAGCTTACTAGCTTACTAGGAGTATGCAAAGCTACAGACATCAGAGCATTGAGATTTCAGAAGGGACAGTTAATCTACATCTGCAAATATGGCTTCAATGGTTGACGTCTCTATCAATTAAAGGGCTTCTTTACAATAAAGTTGTTTCTGTTTTGAATGCTGTGCTAACAACATCACTTCCTGTGCTGCTGTCAGCTTCGACACTGTCACAGTGGGTTATAGAGGAATCTTCCAACATAGTACGGAACTAGAGAGCAACCAGGAAATTCCTTTCTTGGGTTTGGCCAGGGAAGAGATCTTGTGTATATATACGGTAATGGAGCTTACTAGGAATATGCAGAGCTACAGACATCAGAGCAGACAGATTTCAGAAGAAATAGATAAGGTCTACATCTGCAAATATGGGTGCCCTCCTCAGCAGCCTTTACCAAGCTCTTATGAGCTTCTCTGGCACCAAGGCTCGGATCTTGATGTTGGGTCTGGACGCTGCTGGAAAGACTACCATCCTCTACAGGCTGAAATTGAATGAGACAGTATGTACAATCCCAACCATCGGGTTCCACGTTGAGACTGTGGAGCCCATCCGTAATGTGACCTTTACTGTCTGGGATGTAGCTGGTCAAGGAAAAATTCGAGCCCTGTGGAGACACTACTATCCCAATACAGATGGGTTGATTTTTGTGGTGGACAGTGCCGATACAGAGAGGTTTGATGAAGCCAGGACAGAACTCAGTGCTATGCTGGAGGATGATAAAATGAGAGGTGTGCCCTTTCTGTTCATGGCCAATAAGCAAGATCTCCCAGGTGCCATGAAACCTATGGAGCTGGCGGAACAGTTGGGACTGGCAAAGATAAAAGGACATCAGTGGCACATCCAGGGTTGCTGTGCAACCAATGGGGAAGGACTGGTGGAGGGGCTGGAGGTCTTCACCAACTTTGTGAAGCAGTTTCAAAAGAACAAGACTTGCCAAGAGGGCTAAATTCATGTCAATCCATGTTAAGTTGTCTTTTCTTGTCCAACGAGCTGGAAGAGTGTACAGCAGTGGTCTCCAAACTGTGGCCCGAGGGCGGAATGTGGCCCTTTTCTTGCCTTTATCCAGCCCTTGGGGCACTTTCCCTCCCAATGATACGAGACACTATTCTGCCATCTGACACCGACAATGGAGCACCATTTCTCCCTATGATACCAGCAATGGGGCACTATTCCTCCCCCTAATACCAGATGTTTACTCTCACTGATGCCAGGAAAATTTTCACTCCCGCTGGCCAAAGTCCGGCCCTCCAAGAGTCTGAAGGAGAATAAACCGGCCCTTTTTTTAGAATATTTGGAGACCCCTGGTGTACAGCATTATTACACGGTTATCAACTTGTTCTTTACAAGCCAAGGAGCAGAGGAACCGTGAAATCCAAAGAGCTCCAGCTCCCCCTGTTGTCTCTACCATGTGAGACTATCAAAGCAAAGGTTTTGTGTCTGTGTTTAAAGTGGTTGTAAACCCTGCGAAAAAAAAAAACCTGGAAGACAAAGGCATAATGAGCAAGTATGCATAGCACTTACCTTACATCAAAGCCCCCGCAGCTGTCCTTGTCCCCCCTTCGGCAGCAACAACTCTCCTGGAGTGACTTCTTGGTATTGCGTGCTCTGGCACTGTGATTGGCCAGAGCCGCAAAGGCCGTCACTCCGGCGCATGTGCGTGGGAGCCGCCGGTAACAGCACACGGACTGAAGCAACGTGTCATTGCTTCAGTTTGCCCCAGTGCGCATGTGCTGTTGACATCGGGACATACAGGGGACAGGGGATATCTCCTAAACTGTACAGGTTTAGGAGGTATCCTGGGTGGCTACAGGTAAGCCTTATTATAGGTTTATCTTTGGCATTAAGTGGTCTGTAATGGTTTACAACTGTGGAAAACCCCATTGAAAGGACTGCTTGTAGGATCAGAAATTCGTGATTTCGCTCAAAGATTTAATAATAGAGGGTCTATTTTTTTTTTTATCCAAAACCACACAGATA
This sequence comes from Rana temporaria, assembly GCF_905171775.1. Lineage (NCBI taxonomy): Eukaryota > Metazoa > Chordata > Amphibia > Anura > Ranidae > Rana > Rana temporaria. Next base: position 461,235,197 of record NC_053491.1, on the reverse strand, counting down.
AAATCACACATTGAAATAAAGGTTTAAGGATTATGGTTTTCATGCTTTGATTTTTCACTGCACACTTTAAAGAAATTAAATCATGTTGATGGCACTGTTTATATATTTTTGATTTGAATATAGATTGCAACAATTAGCGCAACTGTTTATTTATATATTCAACACTTTGTCCCATTTATATTGGGAGTGCACTACCAATACTTTAATTTTAATTTAATTAAAATTTTTTTTTTTTTTTTTTTTTAAATTGGAGGATTCAGTAACATATCTGTTCTACTGAGTCTATATTGATTCCCTATTTGAGCTATGCGGATAGAATGTTATTGATTTAAATGAAAAATTTGATTATGTAAGCCATTGCAAAGTGACAACAATGGAATTTGCTTCTAAAGTAACATACAGTATGGAAATACATTCGGTATTGGGTTGATTATCTGTGGTTTAACCACTTGCCAACCAGCCGCCGCAGTTTTACTGCAGCAGAATGGCACGGCTGGGCGAAACAACGTTACCTTACGTTGCTCCGCCTTTTTCGCCTGCAGCATGTGACCAGAGCCGATGCACCAGCGATCACTCGTGACTAGGGGTGCAACGGATCGTCACTGATCCGTGATCTGAATGGGTCACCCCGTTCGGATCGGCACACCACGCGATCAGCGGAGCGCTCCGGAGCCTCAGCCGTAGGGAAGTCCCCGGCTTCGGCCTAGCTCCGGAGCGGCAGCCATCTTGCTCCACCCCAACCAATCACAGATCGGCTGTGATTGGTTGGATGGGATGTCCCGTCTCTGCTCACTGATTGGTGCTGGCTCTCCTGTTACTGCCTGGCCCGCCCCTTACCTAGTACTTACTTTGACTGTAATATGGAATGCTCACATGAACTGAGATGTGGCAGTGAGGTCGCGGTTGTCCTTGCGGACATTGGCCCAGCGAGAGCCCAGACTTGAATCCGACTTTTTTCATAAATCATTATTTTTGCTGATCCGAAAATGATCCGATCCATGACTCCTGATCCGAGGATCGTTCTTTGATCCGTTGCACCCCTACTCGTGACAGAGCAAGAACCAGGATCTGTGTGTGTAAACACACAAATCCCAGGTCTCTCAGGGGAGAGAAGAGAGTTCATGTGTTCATACCAAGCAAAATGTCTGGGGGGGAGGGGGGGGAGGCATGCCGACAGTGACATGTCACATTAAAGATTAAAGTTGGGAAAAGGGGGGAAGAGGTGTTCTGCTGTTGGAAATAACATCTTACATTAAAGTGAGAAGCAGGGGGTGCTGACTTCTCACCTCTTCTCCCATGCAGCCAGCAAGTTGAAAAGCGGGGTGAGGGGCCGAAAATGACTTCTCACCAGGCGGGGCCTCTAGTAATTTGGGGGGGCCCTCCACAGCTTTGCGGGGCCCTAAGCGGCTTGCATAGTGAGCCTATATGGCAGATCGGCCCTGCATTTACACAGTAATCAGTGCATTTTTATAGCACTGATCGCTGTATAAATGCCAATGGTCCCAAAAATGGGTCAAAAGTGTCCGATATGTCCGCCAAAATGTCACAGTCCCGATAAAAATCACAAATCGCTGCCATTACTAGTAAAACAAATAATAATGTCATAAATCTATCCCCTATTTTGTATAGGGGCAGTGTATATATTTTTTAGCACTGATTACTGTAATAATGTCACTGGTTCCAAAAAAGGGTCAAAAGTTTCAAATATGTATCCGCTTTGTCCACTGCAATATTGCAGTCCCGCTAAAAGTCACTGATCGCCATCATTACTAGTAATAAAAAAAAGATAAGACAAAATAAAGACATTTTTTTTTATAGGGTGAACCTCCACTTTGATGTTGGTTGAGAGATGTCCAAAAAGTGTCATCAGAAAAGTGGGGGGAGATATATAAATTCCCTTTTCAGGTCCTAGTCTCACTTCGAAAAAAATTAATCCAATTTAAAATAACACATATGATCTAATATACACCATATAAGTTGTTTAAAATATTTCCATCAAATTCTCAAAACTGTTGGAGATATGCAGGTATTCCGGGAAATTTTATACATATATTCTGGACCTGCCCAAAGATAAGGTGGTTTTGGAGAGAGGTTTAGAAAATAATTGATGAAGTGACATTAGTTCAACTCGACCTAGAGCAGAGATCTGCCGGTTAGGTTTAATAGAGGAAATTAGGGCCCCTATAGAAAGAAGAATACAGGTGGGTCTGTTGCTCTTCTACGCAAGAAAGGCAATAGTGTTAAATTGGAAGAAAGTGGAAGCCCCCTCGGTGGCGCAATGGAAGAACTTGATAAATAGTAATTTGCCATTGTATAAAGAGACATATTATAATAGAGGAAATGGGGAGAAATATAAGAAAATATGGGCAAATTGGATAGAAAACGTGACAACAGCCTCAGGGTATGGGGATAGGGAATTGGGATGGAACTACACCAATGGAAGAAAAGGATAAAAAGGAGGTAAACGGAAGAAGACACAAATGTGAAGTATGTAAGGGAATGTGGCTATTTATGTGATTTTAACGGAATATGAAATGTGAAATGTATACTTGTATGTTGTATATGAGAAAAAATAATAAAGAGATTTATAAAAAAAGATTACTTAGACAGAAAAGCAAGGATTCAATCACCTGCACTGTGTAGGGCGCTGTGGCTTAGATGGTTAAAGCGCCTGTCTAGTAAACAGGAGATCCTGAGTTCGAATCTCAGCAGTGCCTGCTTTTTCTTAACCTATATGCAAACATGCGGCCTCTTGGCACCTGGTCCTTAGAGCCGAGGGGGCCGCATATTTGCGTCAATTGCTGCCACTACACCTGTGCTGAGAGCACGCACGCTCCCGGAACAGTTACCGCCGTCTAACCCGAAAGCTTGTGATTGGAAGTATTTTGATCATGTGACCACCGTGACAGCCAATCAAAGTGGTCACGTGATATTAAGCCGCACTCCCGCCTCCCAGTGTCATAAAACTCTTAAAGGGCCAGGAGGTGCTGGTGCTAAGAGGTTAAAGGGTTGCAGATAAAAACAACACACGACCGGTTCATCCGATGAGAATGGTCCGACGGACCGTTTTCATCGGTCCACCGCTGAAGTGGCCTGATGTGTGTACACACCATCGGTTCAAAATCCGATCGGTTCAGAACGCGGTGACGTAAAACACGACGTGCTGAAAAAAACGAAGTTCAGTGCTTCCAAGCATGCGTCGAATTGATTCTGAACCGATGCTTTTATGTACTAACCATCGGTTTGGACCGATGGTCAGCCATCCATTGGTTCGATTTTAAAGCAAGTGTGAAGGATGCTTCAGTTTAATTCTCCCTGCTCGTTATGCTGTGTGTGTTAGAGGATTTCAGGTGTGACTCATTCCTCGGCTAACAGGCTGTTGATATGGTAATGACCTTTCCTCAGCCAGTCCTAGTTCAAAGGGTAAATGGTCTAGTGTGTTGTGTGAAGAAGCCCTGTGGTTACTGTTTACTGTGATTAGAAGGGGCTCATGTTAATTATTCTGATTGCTTCATTGTGGTAATTACCTTCACTGATATCATTATCTAAAGAAAATGTGTTTTCAGAATCGGCTCCGAAATGTCTGCCCATGATCTGTATGGAAGCCCCAGTGTGAGGGGGCGGAGATTTGTCATTGTAACAGTTTGGAAATTACATATAAGCTCTGTGTTATAAAATTAAAGGCTGTCTTGTTCCAGCAGTAAGCGTAAGGCTGGGTTCACACTACGGTTTTCCCGTCCGTCAGCCGCATACGATTTCAGTATTGAAAACGTACGGGCCCGGACGGGAAAACGTATAGATAGAGAATGCATTGCAAATCGTATGCACTCAGATGCATCCGGGTGCGTACGATTTGCTGGCAAAACGTTTTTTAAACGTACCCAAAACCGTGTTCAACCACGGTTTTGCGGTCGTTTTTAAAACAGTATGGCAACCGCATACGTTTTCCTTTAACATTAATGTCAATGGAAAACGCACATGTGTGCGGTTCCATACGTTCCCGTCCGTTTCAGCCGCATACGTTTTTTCATATAAATCGTATGCGGCTGACGGACGGGAAAACCGTAGTGTGAACCCAGCCTAACCCATGTGTGGCTTATTGGGTGATTCCAGGAATATCCCTCCTCGTGGAATATTGGGGTGATTTTTTTTATGGGGAGAAGGGAAGACTTTGACGGGGATATCATTCTAATACCGTCACAGCAAGTTTTAAAATTTTGGTCCGAAGGACAAAAGACCGATGGGCCGTACACACAGTCGGTTTGGACCAATGAAACTGAACCTCGGTCCATTCTCATCGGTTTTGGAGCGGCCTTACTGTTGTAGGTTGTTTTCACCCCTCATCTACAACACACACTGCAGTTTACACAGTGCACTGTTTATGAGTATGTAAGGCAGTGTTCCCTATATTATAACTGAGCTCTGCTGTACAGAAGACTACAAGGGGGGTTGATTTACTAAAACTGAAGTTTGCAAAATCGGGCGCAGCTGTGCCAATCAGCTTCTAACTTCAGCTTGTTCAATGAAGCTTTGAAAATAGAACCTGGAAGCTGATTGGTTACTATGCATTAGGGTTGTCCAGATACCGATACCAGTATCGGTATCGGGACCGATACCGAGTATTTGCGGGAGTACTCGTACTCGCGCAAATACCCCCGATACCTAAATAGAATACTTCCCCCCCTTTCTACCCCCCCACCGCCGCTCCTGCCGCATCGTGCCGCCGCATCGAGGGACATGGCTAGAGGGACATTGCTGCATATGTGAGGGACATGGCTAGAGGGACATTGCTGCATATGTGAGGGACATTGCTGCATATGTGAGGGACATGGCTGCATATGTGAGGGACATGGCTAGAGGGACATGGCTGCATATGTGAGGGACATGGCTGCATATGTGGGGGACATGGCTGCATTTGGGGACACATTTAGAAAAAGTATCGGTATTCGGTATCGGCGACTACTTGAAAAAAAGTATCGGTACTTGTACTCGGTCCTAAAAAAGTGGTATCGGGACAACCCTACTATGCATGACTACACCAGATTCTGAGTGCTCCGATTTTGTACATCTCCAAGAGTCTGATACCAAGTGAGGATCGCCGTGTTGGAAGGTCATAGTTTCATTACTGATGATGGATTCACATTGTTGGATGATGTGACTGACATGTGTATAGGTCAGAGGTATTGAATTAAAACAAGAGCATTAAGCCTACGCGTTTCATCTACCCTGGATGAAGTCTTTGTAGATGAAACGTGTAGATCGATTCACCACCAGAGGAGGTGTTTGAATGGTTCATCTGTGGAGCTCGATTCAATATCTCTGGTTCCATGCCTGACAGAGCCACTGCCATATGAGGAGTTGGGTCCACTACTTTAGGCAAGAGTACCTTTTTCTCTCCCCCATCCCTTGAAGGTGAAGGCACTCCCAGGTGTGTTTAACCACAGCTCAGCACATCTATCCAAGAGACTGGCAAACATTTGCAGCAACCGTGTGTTTTTCTCATGTTACTCTGAGGCCTTAACCTCATGGACTAACAGTCTCCATCATAATTTGAATCAGCCCTGTGTTTGCTTGTTCATATATCTAGGGTCATACCTTGGTTTGTGTTACTGAACAGAGTCACCAATGACACAATATTTATGTTTTCACATTCATGTTCAAACCATGATCACATTGCGTCATTAGATTGTTTATAATATTGGTATCTTTATATCACCACTTCTTTTCGCGGCCTCCATAGCGCATGAGGTCCTTTACATATAATCATTGTTGATAAGAGTACATTATGAGAGATAGTAATAAAAACAAAAAGTGTAAAAATTCTGAGCCTGCCCAAGGTTTTGTAAGGTTGATTCATCTTGCACATTTCTAGCGCTACACTTTACTCGCACATTTGTTCACAATTAGTCTTGTGGTGTTGGCTGCTCACATTTGGGATTGGCGCAGTATTTTTCTATATTGAAATCTGCCATTTAGTGATGCCGGGTATAGGTTTAGACTAAGGTGACCAGATTTTTAAAATGAAACCAGGGGACTTTTTTACCTAGTAATGGCGGCAATCAGCGACTGCCTGTCTCCTGCCTCATAGCCTGTTGTAAACCCTTGTGTTTCATGCATTAAGGTGAAAAAACACCTTGCAGTGACTGGCCCCCTAGTACCTCTCCCCCCCATTTCTTACACAAGCCCCGTAATTCCCTCAGCAGGGACACGTCACCCCCCTCTCCACGGGGTCTCTGCTCTTGATTGGCTAGATTTACAGCAGTGGAAAAAAAAAATTGAAAAAAAAAACGCAATATTTTTTACTATAATATCCCCCCAAAAATATATAAAACATTTTCATCAGTTTAGGCCGATAACGTATTCTACCTTTTTTTTTCAAAAACACACCGCAATAAGTGCTTATCGGTTGGTTTGCGCAAAATTTATAGTGTTTACAAAATAAAGGATAGTTTTATTGCATTTTTTTTACTGCTTATGGCAGCGATCAGCGATTTTTTTCGTGACTGCGACATTATGGCAGACACTTCAGACAATTTTGACACATTTTTGGGACCATTGTCATTTTCACAGCAAAAAATGCATTTAAATTGCATTGTTTATTGTGAAAATGACAGTTGCAGTTTGGGAGTTAACCACAGGGGGGGCGCAGATGGGGGTTATGTGTGACCTTGTGTGTTTACAACTGTAGGGGGGTGTGGCTGTAGGTGTGACGTCATCGATGCAGCCGCCACAGTGAAGAATGGGGAAGCCGTGTTTACACATGCTCTCCCCGTTCTTTAGCTCCGGGGACCGATTGCGGGACTCCAGCGGCGATCGGGTCCGCAACCCACAGCTGGACAACAGCACAACAAGTACCTGTACATGCATGTGCTCAGCCGTGCCATTCTGCCGACATATGTGCAGGAGGCGGTCCTTAAGTGGATCACTTTAAGTCTTACTCTTCGGGCCCTGGCAGGTGGCTGGCCAGGACTTCAGCCAAGGCAAAAAGAAAAAAAAAAGGGTCCCTCCGCTCTGAGGATCATATGATCAGAAAGGGGCACAGATAATGGAAAAAATAAATCGTCCCCCAAGCTAGTAAGAGCGGGGGTGTGCAATTCAGATTTTTTTTTTCCTGCACCATCTTTGAGATTTCCCCAGCCCCTGTTCAATTCCAGTCCGGGGACTGGACCTGGAAACCAGGGATGTCTGGTCACCCCAGTTTAGAGAGTTTTCTCACTGAACTTATAGATGGTCTGTATTGCCAAGCCGTAGGCAGCGGCGATCGGGTCCTTTCCTCTCCTCGGCTGGGATACGAGTGAGGGCAAGATATTTTCTAGTTGTAATTTTTTTTGCATTTAAGTCTAAATATGGGATCTGAAGTCTTTTTGACCCCAGATCTCATATTTAAGAGGACCTGTCATGCTTTTTTCTATTACAAGGGATGTTTACATTCCTTGTAATAGGAATAACAGTGACCCATTTTTTTGTGTAAAAAAAACATTTTTAAAGCGCTCCTTCCCGACGAGCTCGCACGCAGAAGCGAACGCATACGTGAGTAGTGCCCGCATATCGTTAGAGCGAGAGCAATAATTCTAGCCCTCCTCTAACTCAAAAGATGCAACCTATAGAATTTTTTTTAAACGTCGCCTATGGAGATTAAGGTTAAAAGTTTGACACCATTCCACGAGCGGGCGCAATTTTGAAGCATGACATGGGTATCATTTTACTTGGCGTAACAGCATCTTTCACAATATAAAAAAAAAAAAAAAAAAAAAAAAAAAAATTGTGCCAACTTTACTTTTTGAATTTTTTTTCAAAAAAGTGTGCTTGCAAGACCGCTGCGCAAATACGGTGTGACACTCTAGGGTGTTTATATATATATATATATATATATATATATATATATATATATATATATATATATATATATATATATATATATATATATATATATAGTTTGGGGGTTTAAAGTAATTTTCTAGCAAAAATCTATTTTAATCTTGTAAACACCAAATATGAAAAACAGCCAAGGTCCTTAACCACTTCCATACAGGGCACTTATACACCTTCCTGCCCAGACCAATTTTTAGCTTTCAGCGCTGTTGCACTTGAATGACAATTGCGCGGTCATGCTACACTGTACCCAAAATAAATTTTTATCATTTTGTACCCACAAATAGAGCTTTCTTTTGGTGGTATTTGATCACCTCTGGGATATTTATTTTCTGCAAAAAAAAAAAAAAAAAAACGAAAATGTTGAAAAAAAATTTTTTGGTTTCTATTATAAAACATTATAAATAAGTAAGTTTTCTCCTTCACTGATGGGCACCGATGAGGTGGCACTGATAGGTGGCACGGCTGGGCACTGATAGGCGGCACAGGCGGCACGGCTGGGCACGGATTGGCATCCATTAGTAAAACGCATATAATAGTGCCTATCAGTGCCAAACAATGCCTGCCAATCAGTGATGCCCATTGTGGGGGCTGTGCTGATATTCGATCAGCACAAACCCGTCACAGGAGCAGCCGATCACCGGTTTTTCCTGTTTACATCGTGATCAGCCGTGATTGGACACGGCTGATCACGTGGTAAAGAGTCTCCGTGAGAGACTCTTTACCTTGATCGGTTTTGCGGGGTGTCAGACTGACACGGGGGGGCGCGCAGCGGCTCAGAATCCTGAGGACGTTATATGACGTCCAGTCAGGATTCTACAACCACTTTGCCGCCGTCAATTTGTCATTGGCGGGCGGCAAGTGGTTAAGTAAACCCCAGTCCTATGATAAACAGAAGGTAATCAAAAGCAGTAGATCTGTAGAGTTTTTTTATTGTTGCACAGATAGCACATACTGTGGCTTTTTCAGAGATTTCCCAATAAATATTGCACATACAAGGACAATAAGAAGACCGACACATCCAACAGCCACCCACACCCAGAGGTCCACAGGGGCAGACTCTTCTGTTTTCGTGGCAGCTGAAACATCCCTTTGTTTGGGCCCAATCACAAGCAGAGGTCCTAGAGTAGTCACAGATTGTCCCTCTTCTGGGCGGGGTTCTGTAGAGAAAATACACAATTCAGTTTTTCACAAGTGTCCAAAAGTTACCACCCATTATAGACCCAAGATTAGGGTGGCCAGACATCCCTAGTTTCAGGGGACAGTCACCAGAGTGAGGACACTGTCCCCGGACTGGAGTTGAACAGGGGCAATTTCAAAGTCAGTGCAGAATAAAAAATAAAATGCAATTACACTGCCGCTCCTACTAGCTTAGAATAGTTAGAATCCATGGGTGTTTAACTGAGCCTTTTAAACGCCATCCCGTTCTAATAGAACAGAGAGAAAGCCTCACCTGGTGCTACAATCAATAAAAAAAAAAAAAAGTCACCAGGGATCCAACCTTGCCCCTGTATTGTCACCCATGTCTTTGATCTGTTTCACTTGTCCTGTAAAGGGAAATTTGGGCATCTACGATTCTCCAACTGTTAAGTATACTTGAAAGCCTTGTCAAGACCCACCCAAAATGTGTCCCCTATTGGGATCTTTAGTTCCTGTAAGCAGAAGAGAGAAGTCAGGAATCAGAACATTCTATTGAAAGTTGCCTCACTTTCAACCATTGAGTGCAAGTCTTCCTACTGGAAAGGTACACAAAACTGTCAGTTCTAGCATTTCCTCACCACCCAAAGAGGAAATACATTGCTTTACCATTGCCGCACAAACACACGTCGACAGAATGGCGCGGCTGGGCAAATGTATATACATCCTTTTAATACGCCACCTGCGGCGCATCCACAACCCTGTCAGGAGCTCCGTTCCCTCAGACTTGATGTCCGTCGCAATCAGGTCACAGAGCTGAAGAACGGGGAGATGTCAGCGTAAACACATCTCCCCGTTCTTCCTAGCGACATGTCACTGATAGTCTGTTCCCTCTCACAGCGATCAGTGATGTGTCACTTGTAGCCACGCCCTTACCAGTTAAAAAAAAAAATAATAATTATCTCCCTAGGACACTTAACCCCTTCAAAGCCCCCACAGGTTAACCCCTTCACTGCCAGTGTAATTTTTACAGTAAAAAAGTGCATTTTTATAGCACTGATCGCTGTAAAAATTACAATGGTCCCAAAATGGTGTAAGTGTCATGTCGCGCACACACTTTGTAGATGCTATAACTTTCGTGCGAACCAAACGCTTATTGCGATTTTTTTTACCAAAATTTTACATTTCAGCCTAAACTGAGGGAAAAAAAATTTATATATATATATATATATATATATTTTTTTTGGATATTATAGTAAAAAGGAATTTTTCAAAATGGTCTCTCCATTTGTGTTTATAGTGCAAAAAACAAAAAAACTGCAGAGGTGAACAGATACCACCAAAAGAAACTACTTGTGGGAAAATAAAAAGTTTGGGAGCCATGTCACACAATTGTCAGTTAAAACAATGCAGTGGCGAATCGCAAAAAGTGGCCTGGACTTTGGCCAGCCAAATGGTCTGGGGCTTAAGCATTTGTTACCCCCAGAGCTTTTTTTCTCAGAAAATGGGTGCAGGAACTCAACCACGACCCGTTCAGATTTCACAAACAGTAGAAGCGTCTTCAAGGGGCATTAAATACCAGAATTGCATTACATACAGAGTGCAGAGTTCAGGGGGTTACAAAGCTGTCACTTGTAAACACATGTAGCGCCCCCTTTACTTTTAGTATGGGCGCTACGCTAAAGTTAGTGGGGAGGGTTAGTTTACTCCCATTCACAATTCGTGGATAATTTGGGCTGTTGCCAATTTCAGAATTTGTCCTGTAGGTCAGTCTGCGCTCCAGGGGTGCATTATCACCCCTGAGCGGCAGTTGGCACTAGAGGGGTTCTGACATAACCACTTCCCCCCAGCAGCCAATCAGGAGTTCTGCCCTTGTTGGGCATGCTGGGGGAGGATATATCTGTGTCAACCGCCTTTTGGCGGGCAGTTCTGTGCGGGGCCCCTGAGTTACAGGTGCGGCATCCACCTTCAGGGTGCACGCATCCATGGGCCCCGCCACCATGGCCTGTTTCACTGAGATCATGCACCATGCGGAGCCTCATCCTAACATTGAGAGGGGCCCCAGCGACTGGCTGGGTCCTAACCTTCTGCTGAGAGGAGCCTAAGCTGGGAGCTGCGCGATGGGGATCGGCTCGGGAGAACCTAGAACTAGAGGTTGTCCAGGAGGCCTAGACGAACCATCGGGGATCCAGTCACCACACCGTATGACAGGTATGCTCAAGCTATCAGTGGGTGACACTATTTGAACTGGGAGGATTTGCTCAAACTGATCTCCCAAATCCCAAATTGTCAAGCCTCTGGCAGAGGCCCGAGTCAGGCCTGTGGCAGAGGTCTGTTTCCTCCCAGTGATTTGCAAGTGGCGCTCCGGCTGCCAGGCCTGTGATAATCGCCTGTCCGGGGGCACTTTACCCACCCTGATTGGGGTGGCGACAAACTGAGTTATATTATTGCTGAGAGCAGGCTTGCTCCATCTTTTTTCATATCCAAGGCCTGATACTAAAAGTTCTCTCTACGCTCAACCTTTCTCTAGTGACGTCACCACGCTCGGGAGGAAGGGCTCCTACATGCCGGCCGGCATTTCCACATTTTAAAACACTGGCTGTTTTTTATCGTTTCTGCTGTAAGTAGATTATTTTTAAATAAATTTTGATACTGTACGTTATTACACTATATGCGTCCTCTTTTTTTATACACTCTCTCCATTGGAGCGACTGAGGTTTTACTGATCGTGACGCTGTGGACTCCGCATCTGAGATCCCTGGGGAAATAAAAGGCCGAGGCTGGGTTATAGCCATCCGCTTTGATTTCTTACCTTCTGGTAAGAGGCTTTAATTTCCAGGTGGAGGAACTTCACAAACTGCATGCATGTCACCGGGTGTTGGAGAAATTTATATCCATCGTTTCAATACTGAGCCACACTACATGGAACTTGTGTTTTTGTACTGCAATAGTGCATTCCTAGCCTCTGCATAAGAGCTCACAGACGTTTTCCCATTGTTGTTACTTCTACCTTGAGTAGGGGGATCTGTTCAACTATTTGTCTTGGCGCAGCTTTTTGTTTTTTTCTCTCTATTGTGTGCCATGTTGATGTTGGCCATGTTGGGCCTTGGAATAAAGCATTGAAAACTCAGTTAATTGTCTGAACACTGGCTCTTCATCTACACTCACAAACACCACCTCTAATCTACGCAAAAAGGGTAACTTAAAACGCCGATCCCAAACTAATCAGCGGCTCCTTTGGGGGTGAGCGCTACACACAGAAACCAGACTTCTGTGTTTACAAGTGATTGTAGTGAGCAGGCACCAATGGGTCTGAGCCAAAGGTGGTGGAACCGAGTTCCCCCCTAAAAAAAAAAGCCCTGTTACCCCCAACATTTTATATTCCCGATATGTGCTTGCTGTACCATGTACTTGTATATGAGAGTCTCCTGCCCTTTGTATTGTTTTTGTGTGAAAGCCCCGGTGTTCCTGTCAGTCCCATTAAAAAAAAAAAAAATACACGACCACACCATGGTCCATTCCCTAGCTCTGCTGGGAAGTCAGTGTTTCCCAATGAGGACTTGTCACGACCCCCCCCCCCCCCCCCCAGCTGCAAGCCATTCACTGGGAAGATCGGCATGATGTTTCTCCCCTCAGCTCTTATGCAGCTGAGAGAATGTGATCACATACTGTAAAGGAAATTAGGTTTTACCTTTCATTTTCATTTTAATTGTTTTACAAGGTGTAAAGCAGGAGTAATTTAGCAGTCAGTCAATCTGCCCTTCTGGTGGTTCACTAGCAGATATCTACCCCATCAACTGGTTCATCTTGACCTTTTAGAGAAAATGCCCAAAATGTGAAGTCATGTCAAAATTACATTGCAATGTGCTCACTGAAGACCCTTTTTACATGAAGATCTCACCTACTGCCATTGCAATTAATGTATATAGCAGCTGCAAGAAAACACAAAACTCACCATCCAAGGCTTCCCTCTTCCCAAACACTCTTGGTCTTCCAAATCGCCCCCTTCCTCCTGAAACCAGATTAGTAGGGTTGCTGCAGGTGCCTGTACCACAACACTGGCAGATACCGCTGGGGCCCTCAACTGCAGACCAACTAGAGAAGAAGGTAATGTCAGGACACTGCTGAAGACATACTTCTATTGGAGATTAGAGACACATACCTCCCAACTTTGAGATGCGAATGAGGGACACCTACTAGCAAATGTATGTCATCAGGACACGCCCCCTGGCACACCCCCCTTAGAGAATTAACCAAAAAAGGCCAATTAAACCCACAAGTGCTTTTTACCACCACTAGTCCTTTATATTGGCTGTTAAAAATTTACAAATGCAGCAATTTAGAAATTTGATGACAGGTTTAGCACTGGGAAAAATTTTGAAAGATAAAAAGTGCATTTCATATACAACTATATAGATCAGACCAAAATGAGGGGGAAAAGGGGACAGAGGGACATTGCTCCAAATCAGGGACAGTTGGGAGCCATGTAGACACTTGGACACTTCAACTGCCCCTGAACACATTCAATGTTATCCTATATGTCCATGCATGCAGTCTCATTTATTGCCATTTTTAGGCAGTTGTGTTTAACCTCGTTTTTTCCAGAAGCAAAAAAATAAAAATGGGTTCAGACGCAAAATGCGACCCATTTTTTTACTTTAGAAATCTCTAAATGGAACTACAAGCGCCACAGAATCCCGCGTTCGGTTATGACAGCGGCGCGGACCGAGGGAGGCCTGGCGTTCCCCGACCTGGTTAAATACTACCAGGCCTCACAACTCCGAGCGGTGGTATGGTATCATCGTTTCCCCAGAAGTCCTACAATAGGTGGACGGAGGTGGAAAAGATTTGGCTGGCACCAATACATCCTAATAATCTACTTTGGAATGCAAACGTGGTGATTTGAGCCCGGTCGATTGCTGGGCTCCATGCAGCAGCTTCAATGCCTATGGCGGAGGCTGGCCCAAGATTACCGACTTAAGTCCGACAGTTCCCTGCTGACCTCCTTTCATTATAACCCTAAAATACCGACGAGTCTTACCCGCCCGATGTCATGGCCCTGGGCCTCGCGAAATCTCTTTCACTTTGGTCATTTAGTGGACCCCAGGTCTCGTGCCTTGCTCTCCTTCACTGACCTCCAAGCCAAACATGACATCCCACGACAGGCCTTTTTCAGCTACCTACAGATCCGCCACTACGCCCACACAATAGCCCCCCGGCTCCTCTTCTCGAAACCAATCCCATTTGAACGTATCGTTCTTGAGGGCACAGCCCGAAGGGGCCTAATATCAGATATTTACCAAATTCTGAACGAGTATTCCTTACAAAATAAAGGCAAACACGCCTACATGCTCTGATGGGAGAGGGAGCTGGGGAGGAGCTCTCGGAGGAGGAGTGGGGAGCTGTGTGGAGGCAGGTGGCCAAGAGCTCGATATGTACCCTTTACAAGGAAAACACGTACAAAGTGCTGTTCTTTTGGTACCTGTCCCCGGACGTTATCCACAGGATTTACCCTTCCACCTCTGACCGATGCTGGCGGTGTAACCAGGCTAGGGGCACACTGTTCCATATATTGGACTTGCCCCCCGGATCGTCCCGTTTTGGACCCTGACACGAGAGCTCCTGTCTCGCCTCTTTGAGGTGCCCATACCCCTCTCCCCGAAGCTGTTCCTTCTAGGCCTCTCCCAACTCCACATAGCCAAACCTTACAAGAAGTTGCTTAGACACATCATCACAGCTGTGAGGTGCTTGATAGCACTCCAATGAAAAAAAAAAAAACAAAAAAAAAAAATCTCTAAAATGAAAAACTATAAAAAAAAAAAATTATTGCATTGTGGACAATCCAGAACTTGTGGCAGGTGACGTGGCCGGTGATGTGGCAAGTGACACGCTAAATACAAGTACACTGCTGCTCTCAGCTGCTACTCTGGTCTCACAAAATGGCCGAGATGGTTAAATACTACCGTTTGAGCTTAGGGAGGGTCTTATGATGTTTAACTAAACGCTTAGACGCAAACGCAGTAAAATACCACTAAAATCGTGGCAAAACGGGCGTTTCTAGATGCCGGTTTTAGCCTTTAAAAACATGCGCTCAGCAGAGGGGCCTAATAGAGTAGATCTCAGTTCTCTGCAGGGTGGATTTGATTTAAATCACTAGTAAAAACGCTTGATTTAAATCATAATTTTTAAAGAGCAACTATCATCTGCCCCGCAGGGACTCTTGACCGGCCGTTGAATCCAACATTCTCATTCACGTTAATGTGACTGCTGTTGATGTGGCAGTGACACAAGGTGAGGGATGTGGCAGCAGCAGGTGAGTGGATGCCTGCCAACAGGCACTGCCATGATGGATCTGAAATGACAGGTGCCCTTTAAAAACATAAAGGACTTATTTTTGCTGGTAGTTGAAATCTTTACAAAAGCGCTTGCAGTTCACCCAGGTGTGTTAGAACAGCTAATGAATATTCACTTTAACACTGAACTGCCTCTCCGCCAATCAGGTGCTTGGGTCTGTTACCCATCAACTGATTGGCTGGAACAGGGGCAGTGATTGACACCCAGGCATCCAATTGCCTATAGGAGAGGGGGCAACTAATGCCATGGAGGACACCTTGCCGTCACCCGCTGCCCCACTGAGACAGGGCAAGTGTGATCAGTGGCGGCATTCGATGGGTTTTTTCCAGTTTGCGCGCCCCCAAAAATTTTAAGCACCAGCTGCCACCGATTATGCATGTGTGCGTTTACAAGTTTAATATGGACCCCCTGGGTGTACAAACAAACTGATTTTTTTCTTGCTTGTTCAAAGTACCAGGAAAAACAAATAAAAATCCTGAAAAAAAAGTCAATCCATGCTCAGCTTGGGATGTCTGCAACAGGTACGACTACCTCAGGTTTTACTTTTCATATTTCAATTGTTGAGTCCAATACAAGTCTGTCCAAAAAATACCTTCACATGTCATCAAGTAATGAAAAAAAATAAAAATGGGATGTTTCAGCCTGCCCAGAGATTCCGCCGTTCTACATATATTGTGAAGACATCACCTCTTACCCAACCCACAGGTGGGTGCATAGGCAATTATCTGAATAGCAGCATAGGTCTATGGTGGTTCCTAGACCTGGCACCATTTTGTAGAGTGGCTTCTGAACACTATTGTAACAGCCACTTGGCTCAGATGCAGAGGGCCATAGACACTAGCAAGTCCAGTGGCGGCTGGTGCTCAAAATATTTGGGGGGCGCAAACGGAAAAAAAAATTGCAGCCTCACTGACCCCATCAAACGCAGCTACTGTGCTCATCAATTGCAACCACTGTGCCATAATTTATCGCCGCTGTGCCATCAATCGTCACCACTGTGACCTGTAAAATGCCCCGCCCGGCACTTACCTTTCTGGGGTCAGCCGTGCTTCTACCGCCCCTCGATGTCTTCTCCCGCCCTCGGTTACGCCTCAGCCAATCAGTTGGCTGAGACGCCTGTCACTCTTATCCAAGGAACGCACCCCCCCCCGTGCGTCCCAAGGATAAGCGTCTGGAAGCCGACTACAGCATGAGGGCTGTAATCGGAAAGCCTATCAGAGCCGCTGGCTCTGATAGGCACTTCCACAGCTGCCGGCCATCTGAATATTCGGCGGCAATACATAGATTAATGCAATGCATGAATCTATGTAGATTGTGATCAGTGGCGTGTGTGGGAGCCAGAGGAGGGGCGGCGCTCCGGCGCCCTCTATACACACACCACCACTGAGCAAGTCACAACTGTCCCTCCAATTTAAGAGGACTAGTGCATGGGATTCAGTCTACAACTTTGAAAATCTAGTCTCCGATGACAGGTTAACGGCATGGGGGATTTTTGGTCAACTGATGTGCCCATGTACAGTCTTTGTAAAAACTTCCAGGTCTCATTTTCTGGTATGGATTTGCCTGGTAGCAAATAAACCCTGTACCACCGTTGATACACTAGTTCCAGAAGGAAAGATTAGGCGCGGCGATATCAGGTCTCAGCACAGCTCATCTTAAAGAGGCTGCTCTAATCCCCTTACTGGAAACTTGCAGACACCAAAGGTATCTGGTCCCAGGAGACAGACGCATGGCACCACAGTGAAGGCATAGTTGCCAACATTGTAAAAAGATTTATAGGGACACTTTCTGTGGGTGGAGTCTTATAATTAGGGGGCAGAGCATTTGTCTGTAGGTGTGCCATAGTGGGGAAAAAATGCCGTGTGCGAAGAAACGAAAAATGCGCATGGTCTAAAGGGGCATGGTTAGAGTCTGAGATGAACGAGAGATGGAGGGAGAAACAGAGCGAGAAGGAAAGAAAGGGATGGAGGGACAGCAGGCCCAGATCCTACATCACAATGGAAATGTGTATTCCAGAAAATGTAACAATCGCCAAACACTTCAAACACCTGGTGTTAGTGCTTCAATCATCTCGGCACCATTGTTATGGTGTCAGGATGACTGAAGTGCATTATTAATATTATGACATTGTAATATAAAATGAAATGGTTCAACTCAAATGTCGAATCAGTGGGAGCCCCGAGTGTCACTTCTCACGTCGCCTGCCACCAGGTGTCCCCAGCGGAGCCCCTCCTTACATCTATTATGTATTCCAGCAGTGTCTGCCGCCATTACAGAAGAGAAGCCGAGGTGAACAAAATAGAGGCAGGGCCCAGCCACATGGTTACAATAGATATTGAGCTGCGATGCCTTCCACCCATCCCCCACCCCTTTCCACAACAGGTCACAGATTGGCAGCAGGGGGGTGGGTGGCACTGCAGCTCACCATTATAACCATGTGGCCAGCCTACTTCTGATCTGCTTTGAAAATGGCACCTGGGCGGAGACATGGTCCTCGGCTGTGAAAAACAATCAGGAAAAGGGTCTAAATTCTGGACAGTTGGCATGCATGTGAAGGCTCTCAAAAAAACTCCATGAACACAACTCTTAGATATCTCTAACAGCCAGAAAGCAATGTACATGGTATGAGAGACCATGAGACAGCAGGAAGTGGCCTGTACACCATTTTACATTTATCCATGAAAATCTCCAGTTTACCAGTTTCTGGTCTCTAGATCCAGTTCTTTTGCAGAAGTTGGTCTCCATTACACATTTGTTAGGCACAATTGCCATGGGGAACATGCAGCAATACATGGAACTACAGAAACCTTTGATCACCATATCACCTTTCTGTGGCTTTGCTATAGGAACAGGCCTTGTTCATGGCGTCAGGGACCTGGGTCGTTGCAGCAGCTCTCAGGTAACAGGTTATGTAGATCTGAATTGGGAAGTAGTAAAGGGATTGAGTTTAATTTGTGTTATTGCTTCTTACAAGGCACCCATCTGTTGCAACAATGCAATTAGTACTCACCAGAGAGGCATCATTTCCTAGGAATCGGAAAGCATCCACTGTGAACTGGAGCCTGTCTGGCTCAACCCTTGGAGTGATGAAGGCTGAAGAGGAGTCATCTTGCATGCCATCAATTAAACACCTATAGAGAATGGTCAGTTAGGGGGAAGGATTGCTATAATAAACCCACTCCAACTGTTCTGTCCACCAGATGTCTATGCTGATTATCTGTATTGGTAAAATTACATACAAGGTTTGGAATTTACATAAGACAATCATATGTGGAGTGCAGGCTCCAGCTAGTGTTCTTTTTTCGTATTGCTGCAGTCTTGTTTGATTTACTGTATGTGTAGTTAAGGAGGTTAGTAAGCAGGGAATTCTGGGTAGAATCTTCAGAGGAAGTGAAGCAGCCACCATTCTTTGAGAAGATACTGCAGGAAGCAAGACGTGCATTTCTCAATCACCATCACCCCTTAGAGAAAACTTACGTTTTTACCATTTCATCCTATATTGTAGATCGTTGTTTCTGTAATGTATGCAATATAGTACTTGAGGTCTTTGTTATTTTGTAGTTTCACCTGGCTTGTTCTATTAAAAAACTAAGAAATATGGCATCTAAAGCTTATGGGACAAGGTTTAGCTATACGTCCTTGAGACTGAACACCAACCACCCCTGGAAGAACATACCCATTGTATGCAATGATGTCATAACTAGGAGCAGAGGCGGGGTCAGGCGATATGGTGGTCACACAGCGGTCAATATACAGGATCAGTCCAACATGGTTCTGAGTATCCACAGAGGCCTCTATGTAGAGGATGTCTCCAAGCTGATAGATGGGAGAACTTCTAGGGCCACTCCAATTCTCTATAGACAAAACAGGGAATTAGATTGCAAAGTTCTAACACCTACCTCCTAATCTTTACACAACTCACCAGTCATTAGCCTCAAGGAGAAGGACAGCCTCTCTTCTAAGGACACTGTGCTGCTGAATGGAACCCATGTTGGCTCAATGGCCTTGCTGCTCACATTGGCATGCCTATACAGACAGAAGAGAGTGTCAGTAATGAGCTAGAAGGGCAATCATGTTAAAAATTCAGGAGATCCACATCAACCATTTTAATGGAAAGTGCTACTTCTAAATGTTAGAACATCAGTATGGTAGCATTGCCATCTTGTCAGCAGATTGTCGGTAATGGTAACTTGCTGGATTATTCTTTATCATGAGGACATAGTATGGAGGTTGGTAGTCAAGACTGGCTTCTTTTGCTGGGCAGCAACTCACAAGATGGCGATGCCAGATTCACTACAACATCCCTAAAGTTCATGCCTCCACATTAAAGTGAGCAATAGCAGCCATCATATTTGTCGCCAGATTACCTTAATACCTGGGTTCAGAGTAGTATTGACAAGATCCCTTTTGCAACAATAAAGTTGATAGATTCCAGATGGACAACTGAAGACTACCATTTTTACAATGGGGTCTAAAGCTACAAGGAGACTTATAGGTCAGTGTTGCCAACCGACCAGATTGAAATTTACTGGCGCAGCCACGTTTTTACTGGCATTTCACAAAAGTTACTAAATTACATTTTTAGGTGCAAATTTCAGTATTTAGGCTACAAATAAGTACACTAGGCAAATGGCAATGTGATTTAAGTTAGATATTATAAGGTAAAAAATGTTATTTTCGATATAATAAGGGCAAGTTATTTAGTCACATCACCCCCTGCCTCCATCCCCCTCTGCCACCAACACCCCCTGCCTTCACCCCCCCCCCCTCTGCGGTGCCACAATCTCCCCAGCCTCCAATCTCCCCCAGGCCCCCTGCCTCCAATCACCCCCTGCGGTGCCACCAACAACCCCTGTCTCTATCCCCCATCCTCTGCGGTGCCACCACCCGCCTCTGCAGTGCCACCAACACCTCCTGCCTCCAATCACCCCTGCCACTAACACCCCCTGCCTCCAATCTCTCCATGCCTTCATTACCCCCACCATCACTCCCTGCCTCCAATCTCCATGCGCAGTTCCAAGCCAAACTGATCTCAGCTATTTTTACTGGCACATTCCCGCAACCACGGACATTTACGAACGGGGGAAAAAAGTGCCGTTTTTTCCGAACTGTCCGTAAAAATATGGACAGTTGACAATAGACATGTGAAATTCGTTTAGTTTCTAATTCGTTTAACAAAAATTTGTTAATTTCGAATTTCACACATTTTTTTTATTTCCGAATTTTCGAACTTCCGAAATTTCCGAATTTTTTTATTTCCGATTTCCGAAATTCCTAATTTCCGAAATTCCTAATTTCCGAAAATGAAAAATTCGAAAATTCAAATAAAAATATCGGAATTTTCGAAATTGTGGAATTTGATTTTTATAATTTTCGAATTTTAGAAATTCCGAATTCTCATTTCCGAATTTCGTTTAATTTTTTTTCCCCCCGGAAATTTAGTTTTTCCCGTTTGTTTTTTGCTTTTTCGGAAACTAAAAATTTTCGATTTTCCCGAATAAAAAAAAAACGAAAACAAACAAAAAAACAAATTTTTTGGCAGTGCACATGTCTAGTTGGCAACACTGTTATAGGTGCAGCGGCAGTACACAGAACTTTATTGAAGTTCAGTGATGCACAACAAGCCTGCAAGGAAGACAACCCAACCGGTTCCCGGTACAGATGTACAGCAAGTAGTAGCTGTAAGTCTCAGATGCGCCATCAGCATTTGTCTCTAGGGTGGGGGGTTTGGGGGGCGTGCAGTATGGCATGTCCCTGCACTTGTCTGAAACCTCTCCTGAATGCCAAGCACTGAGACAGGTGACCCATCCCTACTCTAGCCACATGCAAAAATGTGCACCAAACCCAGGGTCTTGATAGACTGCCTGACTCAAAGTTGCCCCAAAGACACCATGTTAATGTGTAGTTCAGGTGTAACTGCAAAGACTTGAGCCCATTACAATCAATACAACCCAGCCAAACATTGAATTGCAGTGCACTGCTTTCATGGAGTAGAAGGCTTAGAGCATAGGTGTCGAACACAAGGCCCACGGGCTGAATCCAGCCCTCTGGGCCATTTCATGTGGCCCTCACACCTCTCCTGCAGCTGCAGGAGAGCTCCAGCCCTCATTTGATCCTACTCCAGACCCTTAGGCCGTGTACAGACGACCAAACATGTACGATGAAAGCGGTCCGCCGGACCGTTTTCACCGTACATGTCTGGCAGGGGATTTCTGTACGATGGCTGTACTAACCATCGTACAGAAATCCGCGCGTAAACACTACGCGGGGCGTGTCCACGACGACGTGGGTGGGCCTGCCAGTTAAATGCTTCCACGCATGCGTCAAAGTCATTCGACGCATGCGAGGGATGGCGGGCGCTCGGACATGTACGGTAGGTCTGTACAGTCGACCGAACATGTCCGAGCAGGCAGGATTCCAGCGGACTGTTTTAAAACAAGTCCAGGAATATTTGTCCCCTGGGAAAAGGCCCGGCGGGCAAATGTTTGCTGGAATCCTGCACGCTCGCGCCTACACACGACCGAACATGTCTGCTGAAACTGGCCCGCAGACCAGTTTCAGCAGACATGTTTGGTCGTGTGTACGGGGCCTTACTTTCAAGAAATGCATCCAGCTTCTTCCCAGCAGAAGCATAAGGAAATAGGAGAGTGGGGGACTCCACTTCTGATGGTGGGGTGGCTCTTGACATCTAATGTAAAGGGGAGGGGGATACACTGGACATCTAATCTTACAGTCACAACCAGTGTATTGTCACAGTTTGCTGCCTATCGTACAAAGCTCCGGAAGTCACGTGGCGGCCAACTGCGCATGCGCGATGCGTTCCAAATGCAAATACGATGCGTTCCAATGGATTCACGACCGTACACACCAGTGAAACCTCGGTCGGCATCCAGGCTCTTTCCTTAACATCCCCGTGGATTGGAGGATGTTAAAAAAAGAGCCAGGAGGCCGAGCGAGCCGTCCAAGCGAAGCGAGGACGTGAGGCCGACTGGCCACTTTCCTCTAAATCCACGTCGCCCTGAATGCCGGGTTCGCTGGTGTGTACTATCGTAAATCCATTGAAACGCATCGCATTTGCGTTTGGAGCGCATGCGCAGTTGGCCGCCACGTGACTTCCGGAGCATTGTACGATAGGCAGCAAACTGACACTACACCGGCCCTTTTGAGGGCAATCATAATGCCGATTTGGCCCACAATGAAATTGAGTTTAACACAAATGTTAGAGCTAAGCAAGTGTTTGCTGTCTAACCCCCAAGGAGGAGATTAGTAACCAGACAATGCAAGAAAAAAATATATAGTTTGTGGTGACCAAGATACATAAGTTATGCCAAGGGGCACTTGTTCAGGACTGGACAGATTCACTCTCCATTGAGCCTACAGAACAGGATGTGAAGGGAAATCTCTTGAATGGGACAGAAGCAAAAACTTGACTGTGTACTGTTCTCTGGTAAAATGTTTGTCTAGAGATTGATCAGTAAAAATGCATAGTTAGAGCCCACAGCACCCCTAATGTAGACTCACCGGTAATAATAGCACATTATGGGGACCACAGCCGAGTTGGTTCTAATGATTGGAATGGAGGAGGTTGGGCTGTAGGTCAGGTTGGTAGCATAGATCACCCAGTCTTGAATCATCTGTGTAGACAAGAGCAAAACATTATTACATAAACAGAGAAGCAGCACTACCCGTGAGACATCCATTATTGACCATCACTTCCATAGACTAGTCACCTAGCCATCAAGCCGACAAGGCTTAACCTTTTAGTTAGTTCAGCAACAGGCATTTTTAGGGGGAACCTTTATCTTGTAACAGGTCCTCTTTAAAAGAGGGTCGGGTTCTTGAGCAGTGGTGGCTGGTGCTCAATTTTTGGGGGGCACAAAAACTGAAAAAAAAAAAAAATTGCAGCCACTGTGCCCATCAAACGCAGCCAGTGTACCCCCAGCCCGGCACTTGCCTTCCTCCGCCACACTCCCTTGATGTCTTCTCCCGTCCTCGATGTCGCTTGCGCCAATCAGGTGACCGGTAACCAGACCCAGTGCACCTAATTGGCTGAGAGGCGAGTCAGTGTTAGGGAAGATATTCCCTAACAAAGCATGGTTTAAACAGGGAATGCACCCTGTGTTTAACCATTTGGAAGTCAATTAATTAGAGGCCACAGGCTCTAATCGGGAAGCCGATTAGAGCCAACGGCCCTAGTCGGGCACTTCCAAAACACACCCACCGCTGTAATTCAGATGGCTGGCGCTCAACAGGGGGCCGGACACCTGAATAGGGGGCAGCAACAATAGATGTATTCATGCAGTGCATAAATATATCCATCTATTGCTGAGTGGCAGGTGCATGCAGGAGAGAGGGGGCAGCGCTCCTGCGCCCACTATGGATGCACCACCACTGTTCTTGAGGTGACGACAGAAAGTTAAAAGTGCATTTCCTTCAGAAAGGTTTACTTCCCTAGCACAGCTCCCTCCTTACACATTGAAGCCCCCTCCTAAAAATGAGACACAGACACAGACACAGACACAGACCTCCACATTAAAGTGAGCAATAGCAGCCATCATCATATTTGTCACCAGATTACCATAATACCTAGGTTCAGAGTTGTATTAACAAGATCCCTTTTGCAACAATAAAGTCAATAGATTCCAGATGGACAACTGAACACTACCCATCTTTACAATGGGGTCTAAAGCTAGGAGACTTATAGGTCAGTGTTGCCAACCTACCAGATTGAAATTTACTGGCACGACACCCAAAAATGTACTGGCGCAGCCAAGTTTTTACTGGCATTTCACAAAAGTTACTAAATTACATTTTTAGGTGCAAATTTCAGTATTTAGGCTACAAACAAGTACACTAGGCAAATAGCAATGTGATTTAAGTTAGATATTATAAGGTGAAAAAAAACTTTTTTTTAAAAATAATAAGGGCAAGTTATTTAGTCACATCACCCCCTGCCTCCATCCCCCTCTGCCACCAACACCCCCTGCCTTCACCCCCCCCCCCCCCTCTGTGGTGCCACAATCTCCCCCAGCCTCCAATCTCCCCCAGGCCCCCTGCCTCCAATCACCCCCTGCGGGGCCACCAACAACCCCTGTCTCTATCCCCCATCCTCTGCGGTGCCACCACCCCCTCTGCAGTGCCACCAACACCTCCTGCCTCAATCACCCCTGCCACTAACACCCCCTGCCTCCAATCTCTCCATGCCTTCATTGCCCCCACCATCACTCCCTGCCTCCAATCTCCATGTGCAGTTCCAAGCCAAACTGATCTCGGCTATTCTTACTGGCACATTCCCGCAACCACGGACATTTACGAACGGGGGAAAAAGTGCCCGTTTTTACGAACTGTCCGTAAAAATATGGACAGTTGGCAATAGACATGTGCAATTCGTTTAGTTTCTAATTCATTTAACAAAAATTCAGAAATTCGTTAATTTCGAATTTTCACACAATTTCCGAATTTTTAAATTTCCGAATTTTTCAATTTTCGAAATTTCGATTTTTAATTTCGAATTTTCCAATTTCAAATTTTTCAATTTCCAATTTTCTAATTTTCATTTTTGAAAATAGAAAATTCAAATAAAAATATCTGAATTTTCGAAATTGTGGAATTTGATTTATAATTTTCGAATTTTAGAAATTCCGAATTAAAAAACATTTTCGTACTTTCAAATTCTCATTTCCGAAATTCAGAATATTCCGTTCATTTCCGTTTCATTTTTTTCCCCCAGAAATTTCGTTTTTCCCGTTTTTTTGCTTTTTCGGAAATCCGAAAAAACAAAATTCAATTTTCCCGAAAAAAATAACGAATTTTTTGGCAGTGCACATGTCTAGTTGCCAACACTGTTATAGGTAGGTAGGCACACACACACAAAATTCAGAACAGAGAAGGATTAGAGCAAAAACGAACAACGAGGACATGAAACCAGCACTGCAGTAAGGTAAAGGAAGCGAAGATTTGAAGTGTAATAATTCGAGATTGTAGAGGATTACCTGCACAGTGTTGCCACAATCCTGGAGACTAATCTGGAAGATAACATCATCAGCACTTTGGGTGTTGGGCTTGCAGCCTTGGGGTCCCAGGCTCAGATCAGAAGGTTTCACCAACTTTCCATTCCCATAAAAGTCCATCATGACACTGACCACCATGCTGTCCTCTTCACATTGGACACTGATGGGGGAAGTAGAAATTACAGTCGGGGGCTGCTGGCGGAGCATCCCACCAGGTGAACCCCACGGAGCACCACCTCTAGAAGCACCAAACCCAAATACAGGCTCTCTACCTCCCCAGTAAACATCTCTGGAACCCCCTCTTGGAGAGCCCTGGCTCTGGACAGGTACAACCCGTTGGGAATTCCTCCACCAGTCCGACTGGCGCCTATGTCTCATGCCATCTCCAAAAGCTGGCCCATAAACCAGGCCCAGCAGCAACACCCACCTGACATAACTCCTCTCTCCTAAACCCATCCTGCCAAAAAGTACAATGAGAGAGGAAAAGCGAGAGCTGCCCTTTATACCCCTCCTTCCAGCCAGTAATACCCCAGCTGGGGCAAATCATCACCACACCCAAATGGCTGCCTTCAGCACTGAGCTAGGCTACATACATGGTTACTCTCGGTGCTGAGAGAGTTAACAACTTGCTAGCAGCCACTTCATTTGGCTGGAGAATTTCAGTAGCTTAGTTCTGATGCTAAAATCGCTAGCGGGCAATCACTAGGAGTAGCAAATCATTTCAAAACAGATGACACACATGGCTCTCCATGGAGTACTGCAATGCTTCACTCATGTGCAACTGATCACTACAAGATGCTATTGCATACTACTAGTGGAGCTTACACCATAGGGGGCTATTTGTTTATATTTTTGTGTTTAATGAACATGCACCAACCTTCCTTGTGTTCAGGGCTAGTGCAAGGATTTTTGACACCGCTGCCACCCCCTGACTCCACCCCCTTTTCCCTGCCCTTGTAAACCCCATCTTTTTAATAAAGCGTCCATCAAATGTAGCCTCACCAGTGCCCATCAATGCAGCCTCACCAGTGCCCATCAATGCAACCTCACCAGCGCCCATCAATGCAGCCTACCAGCACCCATTAATGCAACCTCACCAGCTCCCCATCAATGCAGCCTCACTAGCGCCCACCAAATGCAGCCTACCAACGCCCATCAATGCAGCCTCACCAGCTCCCCATCAATGCAGCCTCACCAGCGCCCATCAAATGTAGCATCACCTGCACCCATCAAATGCAGCCTACCAGCGCCCATTAATGCAACCTCACCAGCACCCATCAAATGCAGCCTCACCAGTTCCATTCAATGCAGCCTCACCAGCGCCCTATCAATGCAGCCTACCAGTGCCCATTAATGCAACCTCCCCAGCGCCCATTAATGTAACCTCACTAGTGCCCATCAAATGCAGCCTCACCAGTGCCCATCAATGCAGCCTCAGCAGCACCCCATCAATGCAGCCTACCAACCCCCCTTTAATGCAACCTCACCAGCGCCCATTAATGTAACCTCACCAGTGCCCATCAAATGCAGCCTATCAGAGCCCATCAATGCAGCCTACCAGTGCCCATTAATGCAACCTCACCAGCGCCCATCAAATGCAGCCTCACTAGTGCCCATCAATGCAGCCTACCAGCTCCCATCAAATGTGGCATCACCTGCACCCATCAAATGCAGCCTACCAGCGCCCATCAATGCAGTCTACCAGTGCCCATCAATGCAGCCTAACCAGTGTCCTATCAATGCAGCCTACCAGCGCCCATTAATGTAACCTCACCAGGGCCCATCAAATGCAGCCTCACCAGCGGCAATCAAATGCAGCCTCACCAGCGCCCATCAATGCAGCCTACCAGCACCCATCAATACAGCCTACCAGCGCCTAACAATGCAGCCTACCAGCACCCATCAAATGCAACCTCACCAGCACCCATCAAATGTAGCCTCACCAGCGCCCATCAAATGTAGCCTCATCTGCACCCATCAAATGCAGCTTTACCAGCACCCATCAATGCAGCCTACCAGCACCCATCAATGAATGTTTGCTTGCTTCCATTCATTCGGGAGTCAGGATACAGACACAGTCCTTCCCCACCACTGCACCTCTGACACAATAGTGCGAACGGAACGGTGGCTGCCTGCTGATGCTGAGACTTAGTTGATTGCTGCAGAGAGAAGAGACCAGGAACCCCAATGGCTGGGCGCCCTAGGCGGCTTCCTAGTTTGCCTAGTGGTAGCACTGGCCCTGCTTGGGTTAATGCATCCTATTCTGTTTGCACCACAGAAGCAAAGCTCATTGGGGTGTCATTCAGAAGGGCAACACTTGTAAATATGGCCTCAGTGATCATTTGCTTGTCCTAGTGATTAATCCTTAGCAGTGTTAGTGGCAGGATTGGGTTTCTAAAGTCTCCTGTGTAGGTCTAGTCTAATCTTGTTTTTGTTTTTTTTAAACACAGATTTTTACATACTGTCCCTGGTTTTACTGGACTGGCAATCCTCATGGGCCCCCTAGTGGCATGGGGCCCTCGGGCAGTGCCTGAATGGTCAGTCCGCCCCTGGCTGTATATAAAATGCAATTTTTTCAGATCAAAAATTGTTTCCCAGTGCTAAATCTTTCATCCGATTTCAAAATTGCTGTGTTTGTAAATTCCAAAAGCCAATATAAAGGAATAGTAGTGGTAAAAAAAGCACTTGTGGGTTTAACCAATCTTGTTTTTTTGTACAGTTCTCCTTTAAGGGGGCGTGGCTGGGGGATGTCCTATGCCTGCATACTTTTGCTGATAGGTGTCCCTCATTCCCATCTCAAAAAGTTGGGAGGTATGCAAAAACTGCTGATCTACTGGGATTTTCACACACAACCATCCCTCGGGTTTACAGAGAATGGTACGAAAAAAAGAAACTATCCAGTGAGCAGCAGTTCTGTGATTGAAAATGTCTTGTTGATGTCACAGGAGAATGGGCAGATGATTGAGATAATAAAAGGTAGCAGTAGCTCAAATAACCACTCGTTACAGCCAAGGCATGCAGAATACCATCTCTGAACACACAATACATCAAACCTTGAAGCAGATGGGCTACAGCAGCAGAAGACCACACCGGGTGCCACTCCTGTCAGCTAAGAACAGGAAACTGAGGCCACAATTCACACAGGATCACCAAAATTGGACAATAGAAGATTAGAAAAATGTTGCCTGGTCTGATGAGTCTCGATTTCAGCTGCGACATTCAGATGGTGGGGTCAGAATTAGTGTAAACATGAAATCATGGATCCATCTTGCCTTGTATCAACTAGGGATGAGCTTCGAGTTCGAGTCAAACACATTGCCTGTTCGGTGAACAACGAACAATTGGAAAAACCGGACTTGCGGCTATAATGAATTGTAGGCTCCCGGCAATTCAGAAAGCATTCATTCATAAAAATAAAATAAAAAAAAAGCGTGGGGGTCACCCCAAATTCAATCAAGACCTATCAATTAGGTCTGGTATGGATATTAAGGGGAACCCCGCTGTCAATTTAAAAAAAAAATGACGTGGGGTTCCCCCCCCACCCCCTATGAGTCAAGGGGAAAGCCAGGCTTCCCCAGTCACGTAGCAAAGGGTGCGTTAGAGGGGGCGGGGTCACGTGACGGGTGGCCCCACCTCACCTATAAAAGAAATGTCACAGCTTCAGCAGCGTCATTCGCCAGGCTGTGTCCGGCGGAGAGAGGAGGCCGGCAATGTTGCGCTTTGAAGATCTTCTCATCGCTGGACAGAAGAGGAGATCACCCGTCGCTGGATACAGACAACATTGGAGCAGGGAGCCACACCTAGTGGATTACCATCCCTGGATTTTTTTTCTTTTTTTTTATTAATAAAGGACTTTTTTCTACGGTGTGTGTGTTTTACAACTATTTACACTTCCTTTGTGAAATGGTAGGGGTACAATTTACCCCATTACCAATTCACATAGGGGGGGGGCAGGATCTGGGGGTCCCCTTTGTTAAAGGGGTCTTCCAGATTCTGATAAGCCCCCCGCCCGCAGACCCCCACAACCACCGGGCAAGGGTTGTGGGGATGAGGCCCTTGTCCCCATCAACATGGGGACATCCTCCCCATGTTGAGGGCATGTGACCTGGTACGGTTCAGGAGAGGGCGGGGCCGCACTCTGTCTTCCCCTCTTTTCTGCGGCCGGCAGGGTTAATGTGCTCGGATAAGGGGTCTGGTGTGGATTTTTGGGGAAACTCCATGCCATTTTTTTTTTAAAATTTGGGGTGGAGTTCCCCTTAAAATCCACACCAGACCTGAAGGGTCTGTAATGGATATTTGGGGAGAACCCCACGTCATTTTTTTTAAATTGACGGCGGGGTTCCCCTTAATATCCATACCAGACCTGAAGGGCCTGGTAATTGAATTTGGGGGGACCCCCACGCTTTTTTTTATTTTTTATGAATGAACCCTTTTATGAATTGCCGGGAGCCGACAATTCATTAAAGTCCGGTTTTAAATGATTTTTTTTCTTTCAGAAATGACACTTTGTGCAGGGACAGTTCTAAGTACTGAAAACTTGCGCTATTTCACATGCTAACTTTACACCCCCCCCTAGGTATGAAATTTAAAGGAATATTTCACTTTTATTGTTTCACTTTTAGCATTATTAAATTCACCGCTCCTGAAAAAATTTCAGTTTTTAAAACTTTTTTTTTGCATTGATACATGTCCCCTGGGGCAGGACCCGGGTCCCCAAACACTTTTTAGGACAATAACTTGCATATTAGCCTTTAAAATTAGCACTTTAGATTTCAAATGTTCGAGTCCCATAGACTTTAACAGGGTTCTAAAGTTCACACGAACATTTGATGTGTTCGTAAGTTCTGGTGCGAACCGAACAGGGGGGTGTTCGGCTCATCCCTAGTATCAACAGATCAGGCTGGTGGTGGTGTAATGGTGTTGGGGGGATATTTTCTTGGCACACTTTGGGCCCCTTAGTACCAATTGAGCATCGTTTAAATGCCACGGCCTACTCAAGTATTGTTGCTGACCATGTCCATCCTTTATGACTGCAGTGTCCCCATCTTCTGCACCATGTCACAAAGCTCCAATCATCTCACCACTGGACAATAAGGGTCACTGGACTCCAATGGCCTCCACAGTCACCAGATCTCATCCAATAGAGCACCTTTGGGATGTGGTGGAATGGGAGATTTGCATCATGGATGTGCAGCCGACAAATCTGCAGCAACTGTGTGATGTTAGCATATCACTATGGACCAAAATCTCTGAGGAATGTTTCCAACACCTTGTTGAGTCTATTAAGTCTATGCCACAAAGAATGAAGGCAGTTCTGGAGGCAAAAGGAGGTCCAACCCGGTACTAGCAAGGTGTACCTAAAAAGTATATATATACACTATATTGCCAAAAGTATTGGGACACCTGCCTTTACACACACATGAACTTTAATAGCATCCCCGTCAATATTGAGTTGGCCCACCCTTTGTAGCTATAACAGCTTCAACTCTTCTGGGAAGGCTGTCCACAAGGTTTAGGAGTGTGTCTATGGGAATGTTTGACCATTCTTCCAGAAGCGCATTTGTGAGGTCTGGCACTGAGGTTGGATGAGAAGGTCTGGCTCGCAGTCTCCACTCTAATCCTGGAAATGAAGATATGAGGGCTTCAGATGCCCACAGCTAACATGGAACCTGCCTGCTTCGGAGATCAGTAAGTAAAAAACTATTTTTAAAGAAAGTAAAATTGCAACACATACAAGTGGGTTTGACATGTTGTAAATGTTAATGTACATGTTGCACCCAGGTGCTAAGTGTAGGGTTTTTTGTGTAAGCTGCCAGTAGAGGTAAATTTAAGCAGGCCTATGCTGCGAGCTAGGCCTGTTTGTTTTTGATCTGGGGGCAGGGTATTGGTTTAGTGTAGCAGTGGGTGACTGACATGTGCTTTGTTTCTTGGGTGCCTCCTCTGTTTCCAGGGAAAAGGTTCTGGAAGAGGGGCAGGGCTGAGAGCTAGAGTGACATGGAGTACATGTGAGGAGCTCTGACCAATCCCCAACTAGGATTGGCAGCTGGCAGGCCTCCTACATATACCCATTGTCAGCCTGCTGGGGGAGGAGTTATCAGCTGGGTTAACTGAAGGATGGAGTGCTAGACTGCCATGCAGGAGGGGGGGGGGGTGTAACTCCAGCGAAGGAGCTGGGAGGGAGCCTCTCCTTATACGCTCATGGAGAGGTGTCCTGAAACAGGAGCTGGAAGAGGCAGTTGGTTTGCACATCCAGAGAAAGTCCTTCAGGAAGGATCCAGGGCAGATGTTGGTGAGTGGAAAGCACAGGGGAGAGATCTGAAAGAGTCATGCCAGGGGATCTGGATGCAGAGCCAGAGGGAGAGACTGTGGACTTTGTGTCAAATCGATGCAGCCATGAGGGGAGGCAGGATTTGCAAGTCAGGCTTGCTGGGATCAGTAGTTCGTCACTATTAAATCTTTTCAAATAACCGGTTGCTGCCATGAAGGGGTACTGCAGGCCCAGGCCTACAACGGTTTCATCTACTAAATTAACTGGGAATTATTTAGTGTGAGGCCTAGTCATGTTCTGATGGCGTGACAGGATTACTAAGAGTGTGACAGAAAGTAGTGTGCTGGAGGGAGAAGTGTTCTGAGGTAAAAGTCAGTCAAGCTGTGTGCTGGAGGAAGAAGTGTTCTGAGGTAAAAGTCAGTCAAGCTGTGTGCTGGAGGAAGAAGTGTTCTGAGGTAAAAGTTGGTCAAGCAGTATGCTGGAGGGAGAAGTGTTCTGAGGTAAAAGTCAGTGAAGCTGTGTGCTGGAGGAAGAAGTGTTCTGAGGTAAAAGTCGGTCAAGCTGTGTGCTGGAGGAAGAAGTGTTCTGAGGTAAAAGTCAGTCAAGCTGTGTGCTGGAGGAAGAAGTGTTCTGAGGTAAAAGTCAGTCAAGCAGTGTGCTGGAGGGAGAAGTGTTCTGAGGTAAAAGTCGGTTAAGCAGTGTGCTGGAGGAAGAAGTGTTCTGAGGTAAAAGTCAGTCAAGCAGTGTGCTGGAGGGAGAAGTGTTCTGAGGTAAAAGTCAGTCAACCTGTGTGCTGGAGGAAGAAGTGTTCTGAGGTAAAAGTCGGTCAAGCAGTGTGCTGGAGGGAGAAGTGTTCTGAGGTAAAAGTCAGTCAACTTAGCTGTGTGCTGGAGGAAGAAGTGTTCTGAGGTAAAAGTCGGTCAAGCTGTGTGCTGGCAGAAGAAGTGTTCTGAGGTAAAAGTCGGTCAAGCTGTGTGCTGGAGGAAGAAGTGTTCTGAGGTAAAAGTCGGTCAAGCTGTGTGCTGGAGGAAGAAGTGTTCTGAGGTAAAAGTCAGTCAAGCTGTGTGCTGGAGGAAGAAGTGTTCTGAGGTAAAAGTCAGTCAAGCAGTGTGCTGGAGGGAGAAGTGTTCTGAGGTAAAAGTCGGTCAAGCAGTGTGCTGGAGGAAGAAGTGTTCTGAGGTAAAAGTCAGTCAAGCAGTGTGCTGGAGGGAGAAGTGTTCTGAGGTAAAAGTCAGTCAACCTGTGTGCTGGAGGAAGAAGTGTTCTGAGGTAAAAGTCGGTCAAGCAGTGTGCTGGAGGGAGAAGTGTTCTGAGGTAAAAGTCAGTCAACTTAGCTGTGTGCTGGAGGAAGAAGTGTTCTGAGGTAAAAGTCGGTCAAGCTGTGTGCTGGCAGAAGAAGTGTTCTGAGGTAAAAGTCGGTCAAGCTGTGTGCTGGAGGAAGAAGTGTTCTGAGGTAAAAGTCGGTCAAGCTGTGTGCTGGAGGAAGAAGTGATCTGAGGTAAAAGTTGGTCAAGTTGTGTGCTGGAGGAAGAAGTGATCTGAGGTAAAAGTTGGTCAAGCAGTGTACTGGAGGGAGAAGTTTTCTGAGGTAAAAGTTGGTCAAGCAGTGTACTGGAGGGAGAAGTGTTCTGAGGCAAAAGTCGGTCAAGCAGTGTGCTGGAGGGAGAAGTGTTCTGAGGTAAAAGTTGGTCAAGCAGTGTGCTGAAGGGAGAAGTGTTCTGAGGTAAAAGTCGGTCAAGTAGTGTGCTGGAGGGAGAAGTGTTCTGAGGTAAAAGTCGGTCAAGCAGTGTGCTGGAGGGAGAAGTGTTCTGAGGTAAAAGTCGGTCAAGCAGTGTGCTGGAGGGAGAAGTGTTCTGAGGTAAAAGTCGGTCAAGCAGTGTGCTGGAGGGAGAAGTGTTCTGAGGTAAAAGTCAGTCAACTTAGCTGTGTGCTGGAGGAAGAAGTGTTCTGAGGTAAAAGTCGGTCAAGCTGTGTGCTGGCAGAAGAAGTGTTCTGAGGTAAAAGTCGGTCAAGCTGTGTGCTGGAGGAAGAAGTGTTCTGAGGTAAAAGTCGGTCAAGCTGTGTGCTGGAGGAAGAAGTGATCTGAGGTAAAAGTTGGTCAAGTTGTGTGCTGGAGGAAGAAGTGATCTGAGGTAAAAGTTGGTCAAGCAGTGTACTGGAGGGAGAAGTTTTCTGAGGTAAAAGTTGGTCAAGCAGTGTACTGGAGGGAGAAGTGTTCTGAGGCAAAAGTCGGTCAAGCAGTGTGCTGGAGGGAGAAGTGTTCTGAGGTAAAAGTTGGTCAAGCAGTGTGCTGAAGGGAGAAGTGTTCTGAGGTAAAAGTCGGTCAAGTAGTGTGCTGGAGGGAGAAGTGTTCTGAGGTAAAAGTCGGTCAAGCAGTGTGCTGGAGGGAGAAGTGTTCTGAGGTAAAAGTCGGTCAAGCAGTGTGCTGGAGGGAGAAGTGTTCTGAGGTAAAGGTCTGTCAAGCTGTGTGCTGGAGGGAGAAGTGATCTGAGGTAAAAGTCTGTCAAGTTTAGGGTCAGCCATCTTGTCCTTTTTGAGAAGCGTGACACAGTTACTATATTTCTTCAAGAGTACTAATCTGTTCTATGGGCATCCCATGTCCCTTTTCCCCAACCAAGTTCAATCCCCTAATAAAATAACAAAAACAAGCAAGAGACTGTTCATTGACTAAAGGAGTGTGTCTAATGGATGTCTGGCAGCAGGGTGAAATGTGTGGATGTTGTAACTTGTAGCAACCAACCGCTTTATAGACGTTTTGGACAAATGCAAAGCAGTTTAAAAAAAAAAAAAAAAAAAGAAGGTGTTTGGGGGGTTGGAACTCTGCTTTAATATAGTATAAACATAATGTATTTTTTTTATGTATAGTATAAATATAGTATAAGGAAAAAGGGCTTGAGGCATGTAAATTGTACCAATGCAGGGCGCTGTGGCTTAGTTGGTTAAAGCGCCTGTCTAGTAAACAGGAGATCCTGAGTTCGAATCTCAGCAGTGCCTGCCTTTTCTTAAAGGTTTAATTCACCTTTGCACAAAAAGTGCCTATATAGGGGCCACAAGATGAAACAAAACTGTGCTGCTATGAAGAATATTGAATAATGCAGCTGCTATTGCTTCATGCTATTTTCACTCTTCCAGAAGCCTTCCCGAAAAAGTCCCATAGCCGCCGGTTTTTCCATTCCTGTTTATAATACTATGATGCTTCAGCCGATGCTCCAGCCATTAATGCTTACATCCGCAACACAAAAATACACTCTTTCTTGAATTTAAGCTTTCAGGAAGCTTTCAAATTCTTATATGCCCCTGTCTGTATTTCTCCTCCACCAATTGGGCCAGGGTCGTGGGGAAGAGTCTTTTGACATCGTCAACATGAGTACAAGGTGCTTTTCCAGGGGGGCTCCTGGCAAGGTTTCCTCACCATGTTAAAGGCATGGGCCTTGTGGCATTTAAGGTGGCCCCTCACCTTTTATTTTTGGTCCCTCCCAAATCCATAGCAGACCTCAATCTAGAATAAGGGTCTGGTATACATTTTGGGAGGAACCCACATCCTGAGTTCGAATCTCAGCAATGCCTGCCTTTTCTTGAACACTTAGTTCGCAGCAGAAAAACTGGCTATATAGTTATAGGGAACCAGCAGATAAAAACAAATTGTGTTGATAATTATTGAATAACAATGTACCTGCTTTAGACGTAGGCCATTTTCGCCTTCATGAAAAACTTCAATACCGTGTTTGCCCAAAAATAAGACCTACCCTGAAAATAAGACCTAGCGTTATTTTCCAGGAGGGCTGCAATATAAACCCTACCCCAAAAATAAGCCCTAGTTTAAAATGCTTGTAAAATCCTATAATCCACTCTATTACAGTGGTATATAATGTACAATGTGTGTGTTCCTGTAATATAATTGCGAGGAAGAGAGCTCCGGTGGGTCATAGAAGCACAGAGCAGTGCTGTAATGAAGGTATTTGGCACAATTATATTACAGAAACACACACTTTGTACATTATATAATACTGTAATAGAGTGTATTATAGGATTTTACAAGCATTTTAACTCAGTTCACACTGGGGATTGATGTCAGGCAGGGAGGGAGAGGGGGAGAGAAGACAGCATATTACATGGTAAGACCTACCCCTAAAATAAGCCCTACTGTGTTGCCAAAATTAATATAAGATCCGGGCTTATTTTCGGGGAAACACAGTAGTTGGTGTTCTCCCATCCTGTAACATTGCTAGAATGTTATTATGACGTTTCAGAAGACCCTTCAGCTATTGATGCCCCCCTCCGACATCACAAGAGCACACTCTCTCTCTCTCAGGTGGGAGCTGAATCGCATGCATAGTCATGGTAGAAATGCAGCTACTATCCATGACGGCTTCCTTGCTGTCAATGGGTGCTAAGGAAGCAGCAAGTGCCAACCTGCTTAGCAACCAGTGTTGTCACCCTATTCCATTAATTTATTTGCCATCAATCCCCAGCCATGTTAAGAAAGGGGTGGAGTTAGCATGACAATACTGATCAAATATCGCCACATCACCACATGATAAAGGAGCTTCTCAAAGGCAGTAAGGGTTTGCCCATCATCGCTACCCAACTGAGGGTGTTCTTTGCTTGCAACGGCATCTGCAGGACTTTGATCAAACAGTAGACTGTGGTGGAAGCTCCATGTCCTATTTTTTCCTCTTCCCTGCTTTCTTAGAAGTCCTTTCATATGGGTCAAATTTGACAGCTCCATTCCCATATAATTGGGACACCCCATCCCCTTATATTTTTTTTTTTTTGAAAAGCCTATGGCATGTGAACACACCCAAAAAACTCCACCCGGTGCAGAAATAATGTGCACACACATAAAGAGTGTTCACAAAAACGTGCAGACGAGTGCAACGTCAAGTGGTCCTCCTGTGAAGAAAGGACCCAAAACCCTAACCCCCCGGGGCATTAGGCTCCAGACGGGGACTGAGGTACTGTGGTCCAAGCAACCGAAGCCGACACGGACCCAACTTCCTCGGAGGGACTGCCGAAACAGAACCCTCCCAGTACTAGGTGAGTAGGTGGGGCTCCCCCGAAGGGAGACCCCATGAGAGCAGGCGAACTAAGCCAGAAGGCCATGTCCACCTACTCCCAAGACGTTTAGGGCTGGCCTAAGGACCGGCACCCTACTGATCACACAGTGAGACAAAACTCCATCCCCTTATAATTGGGACACTCCTGATATTAATTGGGGCTACATGAGATTAACCTGGACTTGTGGAAGCCAAATACTGCCCACAAGTTGATCAGAGACAAGTCACTGTGGAGTCTGTTCATGACCTACCTCTAACCACTTGAAAGGTGGTCTTGATGAATGTTTCTTCAAATAGGCTCACCAACAGGCACACAGATCTGACATTGATGGAGGTCCAAGGGGGGTTACCTCTTAGGACATTCATGTATGCCAGGAACCTGTGCAGATACAAGCAATACCCCATTTGCATCATCCAGGAGTAACCTGATTTCCATTTTTGGGATAGTTTCCATTACCATAGTTACATAGTTGGTAAGGTTTAAAAAAGACAACCTTACCAATATCCTGTTGAAGTCCCTGGAACCAAAACTACTGTGTTTCCCCGAAAATAAGCCCTGGGCATTTATTAATTTGGGCAACAAAAGACACAGTAGGGCTTATTTTCAGGGTAGGTCTTACCATGTAATGTGATGTCTTCTCGAGTTAAAATGCTTGTAAAATCCTATAATCCACTCTATTACAGTAGTATATAATGTGTCTGTTCCTGTAATATAATTGTGCCAAATACCTTAGTTATAGCGCTGCTCTGCGCATCTGTGACCCGCCGTAGATCTCTTCCCTGCAATTATATTACAGAAACAGATTTTAGGGTAGGGCTTATATTGCAGCCCTCCTGGAAAATAATGCTAGGTCTTATTTTCAGGGTAGGTCTTATTTTCGGGGCACTGATAGCGCTGCATTGATGAGGCGGCACTGATGAAGCTGCACTGGTTATCCGTGTAAACAATGTGCTGACAGGTTTGCCAGTTATCGGCACTCCTTTCCTCTCACAGACACAGCATGTGAGGAAAGGACTGCTGATAACTAGCAAGTCTGTTTACATGTGATCAGCTGTGATTGGACACAGCTGATCACATGGTAAAGGGCTGCTTTGATTAGCCCTTTACTCTGATTTGTAAAAAGCTATGTTCAAAGGACAATGCGGTCACAGATTGTGCCCAACGGCGCAGCCCAGGGGGTGGGGTTCTGGGAGGTCATCTATGGATCTATAGTACTATCTTGTAGCCCTTGTTTGGCTATAGCGTGGTACTAAAGTGTTTTTTTGGGGGGGGGTCATTTGTTGATTGAAATTCATTATTTCTAATAAATTCGTGACTTCGCAAAAATTTGTATTAGTTATGTTATGTTTAGATGCGGCATGTGTAAATTCAAAAATTTGTAAATTAGAAAATGTGGAAGTTCAAAAATTAGAAAATCCGAAATAATAACTAACTAATAATAACTAACTACAGTGGAACCTCGGATTACAAGCATAATCCGTTCCAGGAGTATGCTCGTAATCCAAAGTACTCTAAATCAAAGTGAGTTTTCCCATTAAAGTCAATGGAAACCAAAATAATTTGTTCCGCATTGACTTCAATGGGATGCAATACTGCATGTGGCCAGAGGCGGGGGGCGCCGAAGAGCCTCGGAAACAGCCGAAAAGGCCCGAGGACACTTCGGCTGACCTCGGCAAACCTCGGAAAGACTTCCTACCCGATATTTGCCAAGGTCAGACGTGCTGTTCTCGAGCCTTTCCGTGCATTTTCGAACGGCGCAGATTGCCTGGGATCGGCGACATTTAGCTCTGCTCGGCTCCCCCCACCTCAGGCCAAAAGCGGTACTGCACACCGCTTTGGCCTGAATCATGCTCGTATTGCGAGACAACACTCGCAAACCGAGTCACGTATTTTGTTAAATACAATGCTCGTATTGCAAAACGTTCATTAACCACATTACTCGCAATCCGAGGTTCCACTGTATTAAATTATAGGTATTGGAATTTCCTTTCAAATTTGTCTGTTAGTGAACGTAACGAATACAAATTTATCCAAAGTTACGAATTATCCAAATGAACGAATGCCGCATCTAAACGAATGGAATGTAACTAATTAATAATAATAAATGATAATAATAAAAATATTTAAATTTTGTTATTATTATTTATTTATTTATTACATTCCATTAATTAAGATGCGGCATTCGTTATTTTGGATAATTCGTAACTTCGAATAAATTCGTATTAGTTACGTTCATTAACAGCCAAATTTGAAAGGAAATTACAAAACCTATAATAGTTCGGAATAGTTATTATTTGTAGTTAGTTAGGTATTATTTCGGATTTTCGGGTTTACGTTCTTCTTTTCGGATTTTCATTCTATCAAATTTTGGGAATTTTCATTCTTATTTTCAGATTTCGTTCTTATTTTCGGATTTTCGAATTTACGAGTTTTCGGAAAAATTCGAATTTTTGTTAATTTTAATATTTCCAAATTAACAAATGTTTAAAATTTTGTTGAAAACGGATTTTGGAACGAAGGGAATTGCACATGTCTAATAAATTATATATATATATATATATATATATATATATATATATATATATATATATATATATATATATATATATATATAATGTTTTTTTCAAAAAAAGTAGTTACCTGTATTGCTATCATGCAACTTTGCCTATTATTGCTGGTCTTCTGGCGCCACCTGCTGACATTTCATATTACACTTCAGGGCTAAGTTAATTTTTAATAAAGGACTTACTGGGGTGAGGGGGCAGCTGTGTGACTTTCTACACAAATGTCAGTAAAAAAAATACAAACACACAATCATGCTCTGATGTCGAATGATACATAAATGTGTAATCTTCCCATCTACCTCTTCTGGAAAAAAAAAGTCACACTGCCAATTACAAAGATGGCCACCACTGCAGACTGATGAGCAAATTTGGCCACACCCTCTTGCTTGTCACTTCCTGTATGCAAATATCACACAGGAATCATGGGAAAGGAATCCTGTGTCATTTATATTAGATCAGTTTGGATTGTATTTAAAGGAATGGACTCATTAAAAGTTTTACAAAGTGGAATTTGTAATTTTTAAAAAGAGAATAAATAATATAACCTATCAGTAATAATGTCTCCCTGAGCTGAGTGATGATGTCATAATATTGGGTGTTGTGTGAGATCATTACATTGTATTGTCAGTGAGGTCAATCCTTACCTGTTCCTCCTTATGGAGAAACAGAAATGATGAATGGAGGAGGATGAGTGCTGATTACACAATCTCCCCCACTGCCTTGAATGACAACTCAGGGTGGTGTAATTCTGATACTGACAATCGCAATCTTTAATAGTTTAACAACATAATAACCTGGCACACTGCTGTCTTAAAGTGGAGGTTCACCCGGAAATTAAATTTTTAAGATTAGATTGATGCTCATTTTGTCAAGGGGTATCAGGTAGTTTTTTTTAAAATCAAAGCCGTACTTACCGTTTTAGAGATACATTTTCTCCGCCGCTTCCGGGTATGGGCTGCGGGACTGGGCGTTCCTTCTTGATTGACAGTCTTCCGACGGTCGCATCTATCGCGTCACGATTTTCTGAAAGTAGCCGAACGTCGGTGCGCAGGCGCCGTATAGAGCCGCACCGACGTTCGGCTTCTTTCGGCTACTCGTGACGCGATAGATGCGACCGTCAGAAGCCTGTCAGAAGACTGTCAATCAAGAAGGAACGCCCAGTCCCGAAGACCATACCCGGAAGCGGCGGAGAAGATCGCTCTCTATAAAACTACCTGATTCCCCTTGACAAAATGAGCATGAATCTAATCTTAAATTTTTTTTTTTAGGGTGAACTCCTGCTTTAATAGAGTAAGGCTGAGGCAAGCTTGTTTGATGCTGCAATCACAGTGATTCCTGTGTGGGTTCCCGAATCGCAGACAGTTCTCTATGAGCTGCTACAGATGTCAATATAAAGTTGATGATTCCCCCCATTTGGTTTGCAGATGGGATTGCACGAGTGTGAAAAATTTGATTCCAATGGACAAAAAAAGGGCCCAGCACAATTTTGGTGCGAATGCGATTCCAGCTGTACAAACCGTAGGGCTGAATTTGCATCACACAGACATCACATGTGATGTCTGGCAACGCATAAGTGTTGACCCAGTCAGGTAAAACGTTTTTTTTTTTTTTGCTATCTCTGCTGTTTTTGGGGGACATTCCTTCCTATTGGGGGGATTTTCCTTCATATTCCACAGCTGGTTCGCACCACCAGTTTGACTCGTCATGTGACTTGATGGTTTTATGTCACACCACGTGACAAGTCGCACCCTGTTTGCGGCAAGGGAACCGTTCAAATTGCTGCAACTTTGAAAAAGGTTCCTGCTCTATTTATGCACAATTTCAGTGCGACTTGCCTTGACACTTGTTATGTGAAGCCGCACGGATATCAGCAAGCTGCACATGAAATTGAACTGCTTTGAAGTAGTGCGACTTCAAAACCGCACTGGTGGGAACCAGGGCTAAGGGCTGGTTCACACCACAAAAAACG
This sequence comes from Rana temporaria, assembly GCF_905171775.1. NCBI lineage: Eukaryota > Metazoa > Chordata > Amphibia > Anura > Ranidae > Rana > Rana temporaria. Next base: position 461,193,965 of record NC_053491.1, on the reverse strand, counting down.
CACGCTGGATCTGATCCGAAAGCATTTATGCATGCACATTCTGGTGCGTTTTTTGATGCATTTCTGGATGCCTTCCAGATGCTTTTTTTCAGTTTTTTTTTACTGTACTGGGGTCCAATGCGTTTTTTTCTGGTGCGTTTTTTATGTGTTTTACTGCATTCCAGTACAGTCCCATGCAGGTAAAATACAGCATGTTCTATTATTTTCTGGAATTGACCACACTGGTGTGAACTATGCAATTTAAAACCATAAAACCTACTATGCATGCATTTTTTTTTGTTCATATGATTTTTATTAGTTTTTTTAACAATACAAAACATAAAAACATTTCCTACAAATAACCCCGCCCTTACACACCTCAAAAAAAAAAAAAAAAGAGCAAACCACACACTGGCATTACAAATGCATGCGTTATTTATTTGAAAACAAAAAAAAAAACACACTGGACTGCATGTGGTGTGAACCGGTCCTAACAGAGGAAGTGAAGGACTCCATAATTGTCACCTGAGCTGGTGTCCCCATTGGAAGATTTCTCCTCTATTTCTGTCCTGGGGACAACTCAAAATGTGTTAATGGTATGTAGCGGTGCACTCTGGGCACAAGTTCAAAAGATCCACACATCACCTTGTTGTCTGACCCTCCATTCATCCATCTGTCACACTTCCATTTCTTTAGGCATAATGAAGAGTCACTTGCTTTACCTTGAGGTATTTTTTGTACTATAAAAAGGGATTTCTTGGGTATAGTTGGGCAAGGGTGCGATGACATGGGTTGCCCATAGAAATTAGCACTTAGTAGATTAGATTCTGATGATAAGGCACAGCAAAGATTGTATTTTAAGTGACCTGTGTCACTGCAGACTATTGCTCCCTTCATGCTGCCCTGTTTAGGATAAGTCACTCTGAATGACTGTTGTGATGAACAGTTACCCAAATGCCGGCTATGTGTCCAGAAGGTATCCTCATACACCCCCCTCCGACCCCACAGTCTCTATAGTGCAAATGGTAACTGCCAGACTACTAGGCAGAGGGACAGTCAGATGGACAGGGGGACCGTGGGATGGACAGGGGGACCGTGGGATGGACAGGGGGACAGTGGGATGGATAGGGGGACACTGGGAACATTCTGAAACTCATGGGACAGGGGCGGACTGAGCTGCCATAGCGCTGGGACAGGCAGCCTGGCTCCGCCTCATCCTCCACCTGACTGTACTACTCCTAATCACTGGTTGCTATAGCCGCCTGGCGTCTGGCAACCAGAGACGTCACGGCCGGGACTCCCTCCCCGCCCACCACCTTCAAGGCTGCTTACATCCTCCAGGTTGAGTTCTGGTATCATCTGCCTGCGTTTGTCCCAGCCTGTCAGCCCACCCATCATTTGCATTGCCTTTGTATTATTAGCCCTGTCACTGTGCCTCTGTCTAGTTTGAGTCCTGGCATTTTCAGCATCTTATGTCACCACCCACCGGCCCGCCCACTCCCTATTAGACTTGTAGAACATAGTCTAGGGAAGAGCTACAGGTGGTGGGCGGGTCAGTGGGTGGGGATAGAAGTCAGCAGAAGATGCAGAAAATGTCAGGACTGCATCACCAACAGAGCTAAGAATACTAAAGCAATGCATGTGGTGGGCTGACAGATGGGGACAGAAGGAGACTGAAGATGCAGAGACTAAACCCAAGAACAAGAAGAACTACAGGTACAATGCCACTATGTTCTGCTCTTTCCAGCTGAGTCTGCGTCCCCTATCCATCCCACTGTACCCCTATGCATCTCACTGTCCTCCTGTCCATCTCACTGTCCCCCTATCAATCTCACTGTCCCCCTGTCCATCCCACTGTTCCCCCGTCAATCCCACTGTCCCCCTATCCATCCCAATGTCCATCCCACTGTCCCCCCGTCCATCCCACTGTCCCTCCCGTCCATCCCACTGTCCCCCCCCCGTCGATTCCCACTGTCCCCCCCCGTCGATCCCACTGTCCTCCCCGTCTATCCCACTGTCCATCCCATTGTCCCCCTGTCCATCTCACTGTCCCCTTGTCCATCCCACTGTCCCCCTGTCTATCCCACTGTCCCCTGTCCATCCCACTGTCCCTCTATCCACCCCACTGTCCCCCTGTCCATCCCCCTGTCAGTCCCGCTATCCATCCCACTGTCCCCCCGTCCATCCCACTGTCCCCCTGTCCATCCCACTGTCCCTCTCTCCAACCCACTGTCCCCCTGTCCATTCCACTGTCCCTCTATCCACCCCACTGTCCCCCTGTCAGTCCTCCTGTCGGTCCTGCTGTCCATCCCATTGTCATTCCGGGACACTGTATTGTCCCGGAATGGAGGTGTCCGGGAAAAGGGACAGAGATGTCAATTACGGGATCATCCCGGGGAATCCAGGACACGTGGGCACCCTAGCCGTCATGTACCCACTGACCTGTTCCGTGGCCCCCAGTCCATGAAAGAGACATGGTTCAACCGCACAGTTCAGCAGTAACAGTTCCAGGTTTCTTTTCTTAGTATAGAATTCCTATTTTGCAGTGTTAAAGAAAGGTGGTCCTCCATCAGGACTTTCTCCTCAGCACCTTGTAGGCCCTTAGGCCTGGGGCCCCCTACACAGAGACTACTACCCCATCTTCTTCTCTCTCACAACTCTCCCCAGTGGCATGTTACCTCAGCTTATATAGCAGGCCCGCCCCAAGTTGGGGATTGGCAGAGCTGCCACACAAGCTGCTTGTCACTCAGAGCCTCCAGCTCCACCCCCCTTCCAGAAGATTCTCCTGAAGGCAATTACAGTAATATGTAAGTATAATACATTAAAGAATAGCAATAAGATGTAATATTGCCAATATGAATTATGATGATATAATAAAATATATAATTATTTAACCACTTGCCGACCGCCCACCGCCGTTATACGTCGACAAGTTGGCTCGGCTGGGCGAGAGCACGTAGTATGACATCCTCTCTCCCAGCCCCCGACTCCGGTGCGTGTGCCCGGCGGGCGCGATCGCCGCCGGGCACACGCGATCGCTCGGTACAGAGCAGGGACCGGGAGCTGTGTGTGTAAACACACAGCTCCCGGTCCTGTCAGCAGGGGAAATGCTGATCTTCGGTTCATATAATGTATGAACCGAGGATCAGTGTTTCCCCTAGTGATGCCACCCCCCCCCCCCCCCCACAGTAAGAACACACCCAGGCATACTTAACCCCTTCCCCGCCCCCAAGTGTTAACCCCTTGCTGCCAGTGGCATTTTTATAGTAATCCAATGCATTTTTATAGCACTGATCGCTATAAAAATGCCAATGGTCCCAAAAATGTGTCAAAAGTGTCCGAAGTGTCCGCCATAATGTCGCAGTACCGAAAAAAAAAATCGCTGATCGCCGCCATTACTAGTAAAAAAAATATAATAAAAATGACATAAAAATACCCCCTATTTTGTAAACGCTATAACTTTTGCGCAAACCAATCAATAAACGCTTATTGCGATTTTTTTTTACGAAAAATATGTAGAAGAAAACGTATCGGCCTAAACTGAGGAAAAAAAATTTTTTTTTATATATTTTTGGGGGATATTTATTATAGCAAAATGTAAAAAATATAAATTTTTTTCAAAATTGTCGCTCTATTTTTGTTTATAGCGCAAAAACTAAAAACCGCAGAGGTGATCAAATACCACCAAAAGAAAGCTCTATTTGTGGGGAAAAAAGGACGCCAATTTTGTTTGGGAGCCACGTCACACGACCGCGCAATTGTCTGTTAAAGCGACGCAGTCCCGAATCGCAAAAAGTACTCTGGTCTTTGGGCAGCAATATGGTCCGGGGGGTAAGTGGTTAATATCTATAATATAGATAATATTAGTAATATTGTTGCAATTTCTTTCTACTATATACAGTACAGTAAAACCTTGGTTTGAGAGTAACTTGGTTTGAGAGTGTTTTGCAAGACAAGCAAAATGTTTTAATAAATTTTGCCTTGATATACAAGCGATGTCTTGATATAAGAGTAGTGTCATGTCACAGCTGAGTATAAAAGAGAAGAGAGGCACCTCTAAGAGCCGGTTCACACTGGGGCAGCACGACTTGCCAAGCGACTAGGCAAGGCGATCTGCCCACGACTTCAGAGGTGACTTGCAAAATGACTTCTGTATTGAAGTCAATGCAAGTCACCTTAAAGTCATCCCAAAGAAGTACAGGAACCTTTTTCTAAGTCGGAGCTCCTATTAGAACGGTTCCATAGTACAGAACAGAGCGCGACTTGTTAGGCGGCTAAGTCACCTGATGAGTTGCCCCTGTGTGAACCGCTCAAAGTGTAGCAATATGGTTACATTTAATGAAGGTACAATATTTAGCAACTTATTACTACACTTAGAGGTGCATCTCTTTTCTTTTATACCCTTTAAAAAATGCTTTGGATTACAAGCATGTTTCTGGAACAAATTATGCTCAAAATCCAAGATTTTACTGTATACAGGCATTTTTTTTTTTTTGAAAAGCCTATGGCGTGTGAACACACCCAAAAACTCCACCCGGTGCAGAAAAAATGTGCACACACATAAAGAGTGTTCACAAAAACGTGCAGACGGGTGCAACGTCAAGTGGTCCTCCTGTGAAGAGGGACCCAAACCCTGATCCCCCGGGGCGTTAGGCTCCAGACAGGGACTGAGGTACTGTGGTCCGAGCAACCGAAGCCGACACGGACCCAACTTACTCAGAGGGACTGCCGAAACAGAACCCTCCCAATTCTAGGTGGGGCTCCCCCGAAGGGAGACCCCATGAGAGCAAGTGAACTAAGCCAGAAGGCCATGTCCACCTACTCCCAAGACGTTCAGGGCTGGCCCGAGGCCCGGCACCCTAATAATCTCACAGTGAACAAAACGTGCACAAACAAAAATTAGACAAAAACGTGACAAACATAGGCTTAAATTAAATAAAGTGGGGGAAGGGATAGTGGAGAGGAGAGTGAAGAAGTGGTCATTGTGGTGTACAATGACCAGGCCCTCCGGCCAGGAATAAAAAAAATTCATCCGGTCCTAGCCAAAAGACCCGGCCCAGGAGGCAGGTGCTAAAAAAAGCGTGTATCTGGTGCAGTGACCATGGTATCTTAAATCAATGTGTCTGCTGGACTGCCACTCCAGGGTCACATTTTTTTTTTTCTGTTGAAAAGCCTGTGGCGTGCAAAACACAACCCAAAAACTCCACCCAGTGCAGAGAAAAATGTGCACACACATAAAGAGTGAAATCACAAAAAACTGCGACGGATGCATACGTCAGTGGTCCTCCGAAGAGGACCCGTCTCTGATCCCCCGGGGCGTTAGGCTCCTGACAGGGACTAGAGTTACTGTGGTCCATACAGCCGAAGCCATATGGACCCATCTTGGTCCAAGCAGCCGAAGCCACAAGGACCCAACATCCTCGGAGGGACTGCCGAAACAGAACCCTCCTCGTGAGGCTCCCCCGAAGGGAGACCCGGCGAACTTAGCCAGAAGGCCGGGTCCACCAACTCCCAAGACTTTCAGAGGCAGGCCCGAGGACCAGCACCCTACTCGCAACACATAAAGTGCCAAGCACCAAACAAAAAAAGTGACAAAACAAACAAACACGGGGTAAAATAAAAAAGGAAAGTGGGGAGAAGGAAGATGGGAGAGTGAGGTAAAGTGACCAATGTGCAATACATTGGCCGGCCCTCCGGCCAGGAAACAAAAATTCCTCTGGTCCTAGCCAAAAGGCCCGGCCCTAGAGGCAGGTGTGAAAAGTGTGTTGTGGAGATCAGTGACCTGAAGGTGCCACACGATGAGTGCCCCTCAAACACTCGTGCAATGTATGGCACCCCTGGACTGCCACTCCAGGGGCACAATGTCCACGGGCTTTTCAACAGTCCCTAGCCCCCGGTCCGGACCGGCAGCACCCTTCCCAGCCAGGAAGGTGGGAGAAGAGGTCGGGGAGAACCCACCTAAGCAGGCTCTACCCACAATCCCTATCTCTCCCACCTAATCACATTCTGGAAGTACTACCCGCTCCTTCCCGGTTAAAGGAGAAGCAAGGGTTCCCTCCAGAACAACTGACTGGGGCAGATACCACCAAATCCAGGCCAACGGCCAGGGACCCGGCCTCTTGGCTTCGACCTCATGCTTCTCTGTCCCGATCAGAAGGCTTCCACCTCCACGCCAACAGGCTTAGCGTCCGCCGACTGCCATCCCTTTCCCCCTGCCACAGGGTACCGGGGACAGTCAGCTTAGCACCACCTATTGGCAACTGATAAGAACAGATACTACACTTGATCTTAGGCAAAAGGCTGAGAAGCGACTCCAGGGGCACATGCACCATAGGCTTTTCCTTCCAAATCTAGCCCCCCGACCAGCCAGTGCAGCCCTCCACCCCTGCCTGCTAGAGAGCCCTTCAAGGTTTTCTTGGGGAGAACTGCCGCTCCAGTTAGCAGCCTCCGCCAATACTAGCCCCTCCAGACTCTCCGTCAACCCGGCAGATTTGCATGGCCTTACCCTGTGTCTACTTCAGGGCAGTACCAGCTCCTCCTACCGGATCGCTGACAGAGATAGCACTTACACCAGCCAGCCAGAAGGCCAGATTAGACCTCGGCCAAAAAGACCAAGACCAAGCGCAGCACCCATCCTCACCAGGAGCACCCTTCCAGATGGCTCAGACTCAACCATGGGCCGGCCCCCAGTATCTGTCGGGCAGCACGGCGTAGTCCCTGCTGAAACCATCCTTCCAGGTGCAATGACGTCATTGGATTGCATCCACCCTCCCCATGTAGGAGGTGCTTCAGCGCTCCGCTGACAACTGATAAGAACAGATACCACACTCGATCCTAGCCAAAAGGCCGAGAAGCGACAGGGAAGACACCACGATCAGCACGGCCAGAGTGCAATGGCCGAGCCTCGCCCTGGGAGAACCACCTTCATGATCATGGTGTCTCCCCTGCCAGGTAAGTATACAGGCATACCCCACTTTGAAGTACACAATGGGACCAGAGCATGTATCTAAAACTAAAATGTACTTAAAGTGAAACAATACCTTTTTTCACTTCTAGGGTATTGTGGGGGGTCAGGGGCTGTAGTGGGGTGTCAAGAGCTGTAGTTGAGGTCCCAGCGGCTGTAGTGGGGGTGTCAGGGGCACACTGGAACAGGGCGGGCTATGCTCTCCGAGCTTTCAGATCCTTCTACTGCGGTTGCAAAATGTCCGTAGAGTACTTGTAAGGCACTTTACATACACTCGCGGGTATGTCCATACATGCGAGTGTATGTAAAGTGAGTGTACTTAAAGCGGGGGTTCACCCCAAAAAATGTTTTTAACATGACATTCAGCCGAGTTGTCAGAATGACAATCAGCTGTTTTTTTTTATTTCTGTGCCGTACATACCGTATTTTCACCGCCGCTTCCGGGTATGTAAGCTGCGGGACTGGGCGTTCCTAATTGATTGACATCCTTCCGACCGGCGCATACAGCGCGTCACGAGTTGCCGAAAGAAGCCGGACTGCGAGTCCGCTCTATACGGCGCCTGCGCACCGACGTTCAGCTTCTTTCGGCAACTCGTGACGCGCTGTATGCGCCGGTCGAAAGGATGTCAATCAATTAGGAACGCCCAGTCCCGCAGCTTACATACCTGGAAGCGGCGGTGAAAATACGGTATGTACGGCACCGAAATAAAAAAAAAAACAGCCGATTGTTATTCTGACAACTCGGCTGAATGTCATGTTAAAAAATGTTTTTTTGGGTGAACCCCCGCTTTAAAGTAGGGTATGCCTATATGTTTGCTATATGAACTATATAGATTACAATTAAAAACAAACACCAGACGACTTTTTGACACCCTTTTACACTGGCCGGTTAGCTCAGTTGGTTAGAGCGTGGTGCTAATAACGCCAAGGTCGCGGGTTCGATCCCCGTACGGGCCATGTTTTTCACACAGTCCAGTAACTTCTGGGGACTTACATATAACAATATGTTCTCCTTCACTGTACATTCCAATACATTTGCAGGTTTTTTTTAACCTAAAAAGGTTTGTGTTTTTTCACCTTAAGGTTCCCCTTTTTTTTTTTAAATAACAAACATGTTAATACTTACCTCCACTGTGCAGCTCGTTTTTGCACAGAGTGGTCCCGATCCTGGTCTTCTGGGGTCCCTCGGCGGCTGTCTCGGCTCCTCCCTGCAAGAACTAACCCCCCTTATGAGAGCTCTCTCCCATGGGGGTTAGTTTTTGCGGGCGCTCTCCTGTCATACAGCCTGCGGCCATAGCCACCGACTGTATCACTCGGCCTAGCCCCCCGGCACGCCGCGTCATTGATTTTATTGATAGCTGTGGGAGCCAATGGCTATCAATCAACCAATGAATGAGCAGAGAAACCCAGCGCTTTCACGGGGCAGGACTTTTGAGGGGTCAGGTCAGTAAATGGGGGCTCAGAGGGGGGGGGCGATAATCCTCTGATGTTTGTAGCGCTACCCCCGGAGGAGCCGCTGATTAGATTTGGGATCAGCGTATTTAAGTTACCTCTGTGATGTGTCTAGGGGTGTTGATGGTTGTGAGAGCAGTGACGGAATGTCCAGACAGTTGGTTGACATTTTTCAATGCTTTATTTCTGGTCCAACACGACCAACAGTCAACTCAAGGTGTTGAAAAGCCTGTGGCGTGCAAAACACAACCCAAAAACTCCACCCGGTGCAGGGAAAAATGTGCACACACCTAAAGAGTGACATCACAAAAAACTGCGACGGGTGCATCGTCAGTGGTCCTCCGAAAAGGACCCGTCTCTGATCCCCCGGGGCGTTAGGCTCCTGACAGGGAAAAGAGTTACTGTGGTCCATACAGCCGAAGCCATATGGACCCATCTTGGTCCAAGCAGCCGAAGCCACAAGGACCCAACATCCTCGGAGGGACTGCCGAAACAGAACCCTCCTCGGTGAGGCTCCCCCGAAGGGAGACCCCATGAGAACCGGTGAACCTAACCAGAAAGCCGAGTCCACCAACTCCCAAGACTTTCAGAGACCGGCCCGAGGACCAGCACCCTACTCGCCACACATAAAGTGCAAGCACCAACAAAAAGAGTGACAAACAAAACAGAACACGGGGAAAAATAATAAAAGAAAGTGGGGAAAAGGAAGATGGGAGAGTGAGGAAAGTGACCAATGTGAAATACATTGGCCGGCCCTCCGGCCAGGATAAAAATTCAACTGGTCCTAGCCAAAAGGCCCGGCCCAAGCGGCAGGTGTGAAAAGTGTGTTGTGGAGATCAGTGACCTGAAGGTGCCACACGATGAGTGCCCCTCAAACACTCGTGCAATGTATGGCACCCCTGGACTGCCACTCTAGGGGCACAATCTCCACGGGCTTTTCAACGGTCCCTAGCCCCCGGTCCGGACCGGCAGCACCCTTCCCAGCCAGGAAGGTGGGAGAAGAGGCTGGGGAGAGCCTACTGACGCAGACTCTACCCACAACCCCTATCTCTCCCACCTAATCACATTCTGGAAGTACTACCCGCTCCTTCCCGGTTAAAGGAGAAGCAAGGGTTCCCTCCAGAACAACTGACTGGGGCAGATACCACCAAATCCAGGCCAACGGCCAGGGACCCGGCCTCTTGGCTTCGACCTCATGCCTCTCTGTCCCGATCAGAAGGCTTCCACCTCCACGCCAATAGGCTTAGCGTCCGCCGACTGCCATCCCTTTCCCCCTGCCACAGGGTACCGGGGACAGTCAGCTTAGCACCACCTATTGGCAACTGATAAGAACAGATACTACACTTGATCTTAGCCAAAAGGCCGAGAAGCGACTCCAGGGGCACATGCACCATAGGCTTTTCCTTCCAAATCTAGCCCCCCGACCAGCCAGTGCAGCCCTCCACCCCTGCCTGCTAGAGAGCCCTTCAAGGTTTAGGAAAGATTGTTGAAAGAATAAACTTTGCAGATACAGGCGATAGATAAGCAAAAGCAGTCCTGCTTTTGATAGTAACTCTTTCCTCGTCGCCACTCCAGCCGGAGTGGGTAAAGTGCCCCCAGACAGACCTCTCTCACAGGCCTGGCAGCCAGAGCGCCACTTAGAACTTCTGGGAAGGAACAAGTCTCTGCCACAGACTTGGCTCTGATGGCATTAAGGTTTTTAGATGAGACCTCTGCCACAGGCCTAGTGCTTGAACGTTTGGATGATAGAGCGAATCCTCCCAGTATATCACTTGGGGACACTGACAGTTTGCTGCATACAACCTGTCAGTGTCCGGTACCCAGATCCCCGATGGTTCGTTCAAGTCCCGTTGGATCACCTGCCTCCGGGTTCACCTCAGACCGATCCCCAACCGAACAGCACAACTCGCTTGGGATCTTCTCAATAGACATGGGGGACCCAGTGAGTCACTGGGGCCCCTGTACAGCATCAGATGCTCCGGGCCATGAGGGCCCAGAGTCAGGAACTCCGCGTAGCACGTGCGCTCCGGCCTGGTAGGCCATTTCGGGCCTGTGATGTGCGCACCCGGAACCAGGAACTCGCGAAGTACCCTGAGCAATGGCCTCCGCAAGGGAAAACTCCTCTAATTGGCTGCTGGAGAGAGGCGGCTCCGCCCGGACCCCTTTGGCGCCACCTACTGTCCAGAGATGAAACGGCATCTCTGGAGAACAGAATGACCCAGAGAACAGTTCAGGATTGGCGACAGCCGAATTTAGCAAATCAAAGTGAATGGGAGCAAATAACTCTACCATTCCCCAACTCAATTTAACCATAGCACCTGTACTGAAAAGTACACAGGCGCTACATGTTTTTTCACCTTAATGCATAGAATGCATTAAGGTGAAAAAACATGTACCTTTAATCCTATGCATTAAGATGAAAAAACACCTGGCAATCACAGGCCCCCAACCCCCCTGTTTTACTTACTTGAGCCCGTTCACCTGCTCGGCTCGTCCCCGGTGTCCTCTTCTCCACGGAGTCTCAGCATTGATTGGATAGATTGATAGAAGCGCAGCCATTGGCTCCCGCTGCTGTCAATCAAATTCAATGATGCGGCCACCGGGTGGTGGGACAGATTCATACACTTAGCGTCTATGGACACCGAGTGTATGACACGGGAGCATGTCCACAAGATAACCCCCTCGGGAGAGAGCTTTTCAGAGGGGGTTATCTATTGCGGGGAGGAGCTGAGACAGTCACCGTGGGACCCCAAAAGACGAGGATCGGGGCCACTTTGTGCAAAACTAACTGCACAGTGGAGGTAAGTATTTGTTATTTAAAAAAAAAAAAATTTACCTTTACAACCACTTTAATGCATTCTTTGTATTAAAGCAAAAAAAAAAAATTCCTCACTACTTACTGACCAGCCGCCATCGTTATACAGCATCAGGTTGGCTCCCCTGTGAGAATTGCTGTAGCTGTACGGCGACTGCTTTAAGGGGTATAAGGGGCGCATATGTGCCCCCTATATGTGCATATGTACTCTTTTAATGTCTCTTTAAAGCGGGGGTTCACCCATTTTTTTTTTAATCCTTGCCATACATACTGTTTTATATATATATGTTCACCACGGCTTCCGGGTATAATCTGCGGGACTGAGTGCCACGAGTTGCCGAAAGAAGCCGAACGTCGGTGCGCAGGCGCCGTACAGAGCCGACTCGCAGTCCGGCTTCTTTTGGCAACTCGTGACGCGCTGTATGCGCCGGTCGGAAGCATGTCAATCAATTAGGAATGCCCAGTCCCGCAGATTATACCCGGAAGCCGCGGTGAACATTCATATATAAAAAGGTATGTACGGCAAGGATTTAAAAAAAACAGGCGATTGTCATTCTAACAACTCGCCTGAATGTAATGTTAAATTTTTTTTTTTTGGGTGAACCCCCGCTTTAATATTACTTTACGTTAAAGTGACTCTGTCATTAGAGACGTATGGGAGGGGCTGCTATTACAGCCTTCCTTCTGAAAATGCTAAATGCCTGGCTGTATCTGTAACAGCATTTTTTAGTCCCAGTCCTTTGCTTGCCTTTATTTGGCCCTTAGAGCACTATTCCTACAACCCACAGCAATGAAGGGAAACTATTCCTCCCACTGACACCAATGAGGGGGCACTTTTCCTCCCACTGACACCAATCAGGCGACACTTTTCCTCCCACTGACACCAATGATGGAGTGATATTCCTTCCACTAACATCAATGATGGGGCACTATTCCTCCCATTGACACCAATGATGGGGCACTATTTCTCTCACTGAGACCAATGATGGGGTACCATTCCTCCCACTGACACCAATGATGGGGCACTATTCTTCCCACTGACACCACTGCTCAATTGTTAACCTTTGCAGTGAGGGGCACTGAAAGGGTATTTTATTTTTTTAGTTCTGGACATCAGATTTAAATGTATAAAAGCAGAGATTTGTGTAGTAAGTAAAATTAATACAATACATTAAAGTGGTTGTAAACCCCTCCTTACAACTTGCACCTACAGGTAAGCCTAGATTAAGGCTTACCTGTAGGTGCAAGAAATATCTCCGAGACCTACATGGTTAAGGAGATATTTGCAGTAAGGACTGCACCGATGTCTACTGCGCATGCCATTGACAACGTTACAGGCGCAGTGAGCGTGCCGTTTTTGTGAATGTTGGGTTGATGCCGCAATCCTGCGCATGTGCGGGAGTGACGTCATTGCCGCTCCGGCCAGTCACAGTGCCGGAGCGGCGATACAAGGAAGACATGATGGCGGCGGCAGAGGGGACCGAGGAGAACTTCGGGGGCTTCGATCTCAGGTAAGTCAATCATAATGAGCTAGTCATTATGACTTTCTCTTGCAGGTTTTTTTTTTATGTTTGAGGGTTTACTTCCTTTTTAATGAAGTAATATTAATACAAGCAATTACATTTTTTTAAATAATGTTTTTAAAGCATGACTGCAGTCAAGATGCCACACGATCAAAGTCTCAGCTGACTCTATATTGCATTGTAATGAGATGAACAAATCTACTTGGTTTGATTAGTCTTGGGAATCTCAAATGAAGGAACCTTTGTATAAAATATTCACATATTCAGAGCAAAAATTGCTGTATTTTCTCTGATGTACACAGTTCCTATATCATCAGTGCCGTCTAGTGGCCATAGTGCTTTTTTCACCTAGAAATTGGCCAAACAGTAGAAAAACACATTACGACCACTAGATGGCGCTGATGATATTGGAGATAATCATATTGGGGAAAACACAGCAAATTTTTTATTCTCACTGTGTGGAGTTTTTATACATAGACTCCTTAGTGTCATATTTATTTGGGGGGGGGGGGACATTTTTAGGGGTAAAAGTAATATAACAAGCAATTTGGCCTCATCATCTTGCGTGTCACTTCCTGTATGCAAATATCACACAGGAACCATGGGAAAGGAATTCTGGGTCATTTATACTAGATTAGTTTGAATTTTATTAATAGGAATAGACTCATAAAAGTGTAAAAAAAGGAAGTTATTTATTTTTAAAAAGAGAATAAAAAATAGAACCTATCAGTAATAATGTCTCCCTGAGTTGAGTGATGATGCTATAATATTGGGTGTTATGTGAGATCGTTACATTGTATTGTCAGTGAGGTCAATCCTTACCTGTTCCTCCTTAGGGAGAAACAGAAATGATGAATGGAGGAGGATGAGTGCTGATTACACAATCTCCCCCACTGCCTTGAATGACAACTCAGGGTGGTGTAGTTCTGATACTAATCACTGACAATCACACTCTTTAATGGTTTAACAACAGAATAACCATACTGTGTGGGATCCCGAATTGCACAGCCAATCTCATGATTAAGTCTACACGATGAAACATGTCGGGGTGTGGCTGTGCTGCAACCGTCTGAAGGAACGTGTGACATCACAAAGTCAAACTAGGCAGTGGAGGTTCAGGGGGACTGCAAGGAAAGTGACCATCGAGCCTCGAACCTCACATTACACCCAATAATATAATCGCTTCTCTGCCTTTTGGCTAAGATCAAGTGTAGTATCTGTTCTTATCAGTTGCCAGTAGGTGGTGCTATGCTGACTGTCCCCAGTACCTGGCGAGGGGGAAAGGGATGGCAGTCGGCGGACGCTAAGCCTGTTGGCATGGAGGTGAAAACCTTCTGGTTTGGACAGAGAGGCATGAGGTCGAAGCCAGAGGGCTGGGCCCCTGGCCTCTGGCCTGGATTTGGTGGTGTCTGCCCCAGTCAGTTGTTCGGGAGAGAACCCTTGCTCCTCCTTTCGCCGGGAGGGGCGGGTAGTATTTCCTGAATGTAATTAGTTCGGAGAGTTGGGGGTTGTAGGTAGTAGCCTGCTTAGGTTTGCTCTCCCCGACCTCTTCTCCTACCTTCCTGGCTGGGAAGGGTGCTGCCGGGCCGGACCGGGGGTTAGGGAAGGTTGAAAAGCCTGTGGAGATAGTGCTCCTGGAGTGACAGTGACAGTTTGGCTGGGACTGGGTGAAGTATCTGTCCTTATCAGTTGTCAGCGGAGCGCTGAAGCACCTCCTACATGGGGAGGGTGGATGCAATCCAATGGCGTCATTGCACCTTGAAGGATGGTTTCAGCAGGGACTACGCTGTGCTGCCCGACAGAATACTGGGGGCCGGCCCATGGTTGAGTCTGAGCCATCGGGAAGGGTGCTTCTGGTGAGGATGGGTGCTGCGCTTGGTCTTGGTCTTTTTGCCGAGTTCTAGTCTGGCCTTCTGGCTGGCTGGTGTAAGTGCTATCTCTGTCAGCGATCCGGTTGGAGGAGCTGGTAATGCCCTGTGGTACGACGGGGTAGAGCCATGCAAATCCGCCGGGTTGGCTGGCAGGGGTGGAGGGCTGCACTGGGGGGTCGGATATGGAACGAAAAGCCTATGGTGCATGTGCCCCTGGAGTGGCAGTCCAGGGGTATCTGAAGATCACTGTGTGTGAGGGACACATTGATTTAAGATACCACGGTCACTGCACCAGATACACGCTTTTTTTAGCACCTGCCTCCTGGGCCGGGCCTTTTGGCTAGGACCGGAGGAATTTTTTATTCCTGGCCGGAGGGCCTGGTCATTGTTTCACCACAATGGCCACTTCTTTCACTCTCCTCTCCACTATCCCTTCCCCCACTTTATTTTATTTAAGCCTGTGTTTGTCACTTTTTTGTCTTTTTTTGTTGTGCACGTTTTGTCACTGTGTGATTAGTAGGGTGCGGGTCCTCGGGCCAGCCCTGAACGTCTTGGGAGTGGGTGGACATGGCCTTCTGGCTTAGTTCGCCTGCTCTCATGGGGTCTCCCTTCGGGGGAGCCCCACCTAGTACTGGGAGGGTTCTGTTTCGGCAGTCCCTCCGAGGAAGTTGGGTCCGTGTCGGCTTCGGTTGCTCGGACCACAGTACCTCAGTCCCCGTCTGGAGCCTAACGCCCCGGGGGATCAGGGTTTGGGTCCCTCTTCACAGGAGGACCACTTGACGTTTCACCCGTCTGCACGTTTTTGTGAACACTCTTTATGTGTGTGCACATTTTTTCTGCACCGGGTGGAGTTTTTTGGGTGTGTTCACACGCCATAGGCTTTTCAAAAAAAAAAAAAGACAGTCCAGGGGTGCCATACATTGCATGAAAACCTGTGCAGATACAGGCACTGCCCCTTTTGCATCATCCAGGAGGAAACATCTTATCATGTTTTCTGGGAGTGCCCCTTTGCACAGGGCCTGTTGACGGCCTTGGAACCAGAACTTAAAGACTTTGTACCACAGACTGCTATTACACACTTTGGTGTGTTAAACGGACTCTTCTGTGGAACTCATTCACAGGAGGACATTGACAGTGCCTGGCGGGTGCTGTGTTGCTTTAAAGACGCTTTATGGTACGCCAGGAACCGCCGCGTACACCACCGGCAGAGGATGTCCATCGAGGACTGTCGCAGACTGATCTTCAGTCTGCTGAGAGACTATACCTTCATGGACTTTAAGGAGGAAGAGGACGTCTGAAGATTTCCCCTTCCCCCTGACATTGACATTTCTTGACACGCTTTTTTGAACTACTGTTTTCAGGGTAATGCGGCGTCATGCACGATGTGATGTTTCGGGGTTTTCACAACTCTGCGCAACACATCAGGCATCATACCGCAGAATGGGTTGAATGAATGTAATTTAATTGTATGCTTGCAACTGTATTGATATGTAGTGTATTTATGCGCTGCGTCGCAGTACAGAGAATGTACCCTGTTGAAAGTATTTGATTTTTGTATATTTGCTTTGCAAAATAAACTTAAATATTGCCTTGAATGACAACTCAGGGTGGTGTAGTTCTGATACTAATCACTGACAATCACACTCTTTAATGGTTTAACAACAGAATAACCATACTGTGTGGGATCCCGAATCGCACAGCCAATCTCATGATTAAGTCTACATGATGAAACATGTCGGGCGTGGCTGTGCTGCAACCGTCTGAAGGAACGTGTGACATCACAAAGTCAAACTAGGCAGTGGAGGTTCAGGGGGACTGCAAGGAAAGTGACCATCGAGCCTCGAACCTCACATTACACCCAATAATATAATCGCTTCTCGGCCTTTTGGCTAAGATCAAGTGTAGTATCTGTTCTTATCAGTTGCCAGTAGGTGGTGCTATGCTGACTGTCCCCAGTACCTGGCGAGGGGGAAAGGGATGGCAGTCGGCGGACGCTAAGCCTGCTGGCATGGAGGTGAAAACCTTCTGGTTTGGACAGAGAGGTATGAGGTCGAAGCCGGAGGGCTGGGCCCCTGGCCTCTGGCCTGGATTTGGTGGCGTCTGCCCCAGTCAGTTGTTCGGGAGAGAACCCTTGCTCCTCCTTTCGCCGGGAGGGGCGGGTAGTATTTCCTGAATGTAATTAGTTCGGAGAGTTGGGGGTTGTGGGTAGTAGCCTGCTTAGGTGGGCTCTCCCCGACCTCTTCTCCTACCTTCCTGGCTGGGAAGGGTGCTGCCGGTCCAGATCGAGGGTCAGGGAAGGTTGAAAAGCCTGTGGAGATAGTGCTCCTGGAGTGGCAGTCCAGGGGTGCCATACATTGCACGAGCGTTGCTGGGCACTCATCGTGTGGCACCTAGGTCACTGATCTCCACATACACCTTTTAGACACCTGCCTCTAGGGCCGAGCCTTTTGGCTAGGACCAGAGGAATTTTTGTTCCTGGCCGGAGGGCCGGCCATCATATTGCATGGTGACCACTTTCCACTCACCATTCCCACCTTCCTTTTCCCCCACTTTCTTTTTTATTTTACCCCCTGTTTGTCACGTTTTTGTCTTCTTTTTGTTTGGTGCACTGCACTTTTAGTGTGATGAGTAGGGTGCTGGTCCTCGGGCCTGCTCTGAAAGTCTTGGGAGTGGGTGGACATGGCCTTCTGGCTTAGTTTGCCTACTTTTATGGGGTCTCCCTTCGGGGGAGCCTCACCGAGGAGGGCTCTGTTTCGGCAGTCCCTCTGAGGATGATGGGTGCTTGGGTCCATGTGGCTTTGGCTGCATAGACCACTCTTTTCCCTGCCAGGAGCCTAACGCCCCGGGGGATCAGAGCCGGGTTTTTTTGTGTTTCACTCTTTATGTGTGTGCACATTTTTTCCTGCACCGGGTGAAGTTTTTGGGTTGTGTTATGCATGCCACAGGCTTTTCAAAAGAGCCCCTGGAGTGGCAGTCCAGGGGTGCCATACCTTGTACAAGTGTTTTAAGAGGGATACTTACAAGTGTGGCACCTTGGGCACATTTCCACATACACTTTTTTACCACCTGCCTTTAGGGCCGAGCCTTTTGGCTAGGACCAGGGGAATTTTTGTTTCCTGGCCGGAGGGCCGGTCATCGTATTGCACGGTGGTCACTTTCTACTCACATCTCCCACCTTCCTTCTCCCCCACTTTCTTTTTTATTTTACCCCGTGTTGTCACGTTTCTGTTTTTTTTTGTTGGTGCACTTTGTGTACACCTAATGTGTGATTAGTGCCAGGATGTTGGCTTCGGCTGCATGGACCACAGATTACCTCAGTCCCTGCCAGGAGCCTAACGCCCCGGGGGATCAGGGCTGGGCCCTTTTCGGATGTTTGCACCCGTCACAGTTTTTTATGTATCACTCTTTGTGTGTGTGCACATTTTTTCTGCACCGGGTGGAGTTTTTGGGTTGTGTTTTGCACGCCACAGGCTTTCAATAGAAAAAAAATAACAGAAATGATGAATGGAGGAGGATGAGTGCTGATTACACAATCTCCCCCACTGCCTTGAATGACAACTCAGGGTGGTGTAATTCTGATACTAATCACTGACAATCACAATCTTCATTGGTTAAATAGCAGAATTATTATACTGATAAACAAATTGAGTAAAGCTGTGTTCATACAGGGGTGATGAGGTGCCATGGCGATTTCTGTTTACTGCAAGCTGCTTCTCGTGTTAAAGCGGATGTTTGCTCAAAAAAAATATTAAAAGCCAGCAGCTACAAATACTGCAGCTGCTGACTTTTAATATTAGGACACTTACCTGTCCTGGAGTCCAGCGGCGTCCGCAGCAGAGGACGAGCGACCGCTCGTCACCCTGCTGCTCCCCCCTCCATCCACGCTGAGGGAACCAGGAAGTGAAGCGCTCCGGCTTCACTGCCCGGTTCCCTACGGCGCATGCGCGAGTTGCGCTGCGCCCACCGATTGCCTCCCGCTGTGTGCTGGGAGCCGAGTGTTCCCAGCACACAATGGGGGGAACACCCTGAAAGGTGTCAAATGTGACACCGGAGGGGGGGAGGGTGCCGATCAGCGCGACTTCACTTTAGGGTGGAGAACCGCTTTAATATAGTTAGTAACACGCCCAAATCAGTTTACAGAAGGCAGTGCGACCTGTAAAAACAAATGGAATTGAGTCGCATGAGTGTGAAAATCCGATTCCAGCGTGGACAAAAAAAAAAGGGTCCTGCGATTTCAATGCAATGCGATTTCAGCCATACAAACCATAGGGCTGAATTTGTATTGCACAGACATCGTATTTGATGTGCACAGCAATGTGGTGCGAACCGCATGTGATGTCTGGCAACTAGGGATGAGCCCAACACCCCCCCGGTTCAGAATGCAGCAGAACAGGCAAAAAAATAGTTTGAACACGTGTACACCATTAAAGTGTAAGGAACACGAGGTGCCGTAATTGCACTAGTGTTTTTACCGGCACTTTTGGTTTTTGGCACCTTGGTCACGTCACCATACCACCTTTTTTACACCTGCCTCTAGGGCCGAGCCTTTTGGCTAGGACCAGAGGAATTTTTAATTCCTGGCCGGAGGGCCGGCCATCGTATTGCACGGTGGTCACTTTCCTCTCACTCTCCCATCTTCCTTCTCCCCCACTTTCTTTTTTATTTTCCCCTGTGTTTTCACAGGCTTTTCAATAAAAATAAAAAAAACAGAAATGATGAATGGAGGAGGATGAGTGCTGATTACACAATCTCCCCCACTACCTTGAATGACAACTCAGGGTGGTGTAATTCTGATACCAATCGCTAACAATCACAATCTTCATTGGTTAAAGAACAGAATAATTATATTAAGTTATAAGGTGGAATTAAAAGCATAAGAATTTTTGTTCTCATTTGGGGAGATTTACCTTATTTTTCTATTCTGTAGCTAGAAGAGGAAGTGAAGGATTCCCTGATTATCATCTGAGCTGGTGTCCCCATTAGAAGATTACTCCTCTATTCCTGTGCTGGGGACAACTCAACATTTTTGTATTGGTTAAAGGGATATTTAGAGAAGGCAAACACCTAATCCCTCTCCACTCCATCCAAAAAATAAAAATAAATTACCTTTTATTATCAATTGTAATTAAATTATAGAGTACTTGGGTCTAAGGTCCCCGAACCAAAGAGCCAAGAGGGAGCAAAAGGGGCCAATTAGGACTATAGCGGTACCGGTGTAGAATTACAAATTAAGATAGAAATATGTAAAAAAATGATACGTTTTTATTCCACAAAACATGAACATGACAGACAATTACAAAATTAAAATAGTCACAACCGAACAACACCAAAACAGAGGTCCCCGGTAGGGGAAAACATTGCGATGAGTTGAAGGTTGAGGCAGTATCTCAACTAGTTTCGCGGGTTATCCCGCTTCGTCAGGAGAAGATCTCAGGCAGGTCCGCCGATGGGGTACAGCAGGCGGGGCCAGACAAAACCCCCATGGTGGCCAAGGGGGGACACATATATGGAGGGACCTATTTGTCTTGTTAGTAAGAAAGGTAATGGTGAGTAAATGGGTCCCGGGAGCAGGAGCCCAAGCAAGGCACATATTGGGGTACAACTGTGCTACGTGAATGGGTGTACGTTGTTGAAGGGGATAAAACCTTGTCCCAACGGTGCATCAAGGTAATGATGCAGCCAGTTCACTAGGCTGTGTAAAGCCTCAGCCATCCCGGGGTCCAGCGATTGTCTCCAGCAATTGTAATTAAAACAAAGATCAAAGAATATATAATAACAGCTTTTTCACACTGAGAAATTGACATTGAAGATTGAAAACCACCTGTGCTGTGGCCGGTTAGCTCAGTTGGTTAGAGCGTGGTGCTAATAACGCCAAGGTCGCGGGTTCGATCCCCGTACGGGCCATGTGTTTTGTCAAAGTTGCTTTCAGTCATTTCTAGTGACTGAAAACAATATGTTCAACTACACTGTGCATTCAAATTTGCATTTTTTTTGCCTTAATGCATTTGTAGCGCCCTGCTCCCAAGGGGTGTCTGGGTCAATAGTTGGGCCCCGACCTGTTGAATTATATACAACTTTGCCTCTGTTCTGGCTATGGTACTGCCTGGTAGTATTTTTCCCTTGTTGCCTGTAGGTGGCGTTACCACTTCAGGCCCATGTTGGAACGCAGGTGTACCATGGTGTATCGGGTGTCCCTCCTCGGCAGCGGTGCAGTGGGAGTGGTGACCCTGCTGTGCATGCTGGGAGGGGATACTTAAGGGGCAGACGCGGTCTTTCGGGGCCTTTTGCCTCGTGGCCCTCCTGGCGCGAGGTGTGTGTCTTGTGATTATTAAGCCTTGGGGCCATGCTGGCCCAAGGCTGCATTTCTGCCTGGTAGGCCCAAGTTATCCTGGCTGGTGCCTACACTTTCATCGTTCGCGGTCCGCCAAACCGTCGGACATCTGGCGATGTTCGCGGTGGTCCGCAGTGTTACATGGGTAAGAACTTTGACCTATGACACATCCATCAGGTGGTGCAGGACAGCCAATTGAGACATTTCACCACATGGACATACCCCTACCTTATAAATAGACCTGATCTGGCGGCCATCTTACATTCTGCTGTTTGTCAGTGTAGGGAAAGGGTGCTGTGTTTGGAGCAGGGACAGGCTGTATCATTTCAAATAGCTATCTTAAGATCCACAAAAGTCATTTTAAGGACTGGTATAGGTGTGCTTCTTGCTCTAGTATATAGGTGTCTAATACATTCATATACTTTTTGTCAGTGTAGGGCGAGGTTGGCGTTTCCAGCAGGGACAGCATTTAGCGACACAAATCGCTACCTAACAGGTCCACAAAAGTCCTTTCAAGCACTGGTATAGGTGTGCTACTTGCTCTGCACTGCAGTACATGATAACCCCTGCAGACACACTTAACCCCTTCCCTGCCAGTGTCATTTACACAGTAATCAGTGCATTTTTATAGCACCGATCGCTGTATAAATGACAACGGTACCAAAATAGCATCAAAAGTGTCCGATATGTCCGCCATAATGTCGCAGTCACGATAAAAAATCACAGATCGCCGCCATTGCCAGTAAAAATAATAATAATAAAAATGCCATAAAATTATCCCCTAGTTTGTTGACACTATAATTTTTGCGCAAACCAAACAATATACGCTCATTGCGATTGTTTTAACCAAAAATATGTAGAAGAAAATATATCGGCCTAAACTGAGGAAAAAATCTTTTATTTTTTATTTTTAGGGGGTGTGAGGGATTAGCTCTTGGGGGTCACCTTTTCTGAAATCACAGTCTGTAAGCAGGCACTTTCTTTTAAGTCTGGCGGATGCCAGCTTTTATTTATAAACGGTTTGCAGATTAAAATAAACAAAACAATAAATTAAATCCTTGCCGTCCGGCGCTAAACTAAACAAACAGGATCTCCTCTCTATACAGTGTGGGGCTAGTCCCTGACACCCACAAAACATGCAGTAAAGCAAACCTTTTTAGTCCAGCACTCAGCGCTCCCCTCACTCAGGTCCCTTCCTGAGTTTCAAGCCAGAGCCCTGTTGTGCTCTCTTCCTGGACATTTAAAGTCCAGCTGATTGTGGACTCCAGTGGACCCAAACATCCGGACCGGAATCCTAGCCAGGCCCAGAGGCTGTAAAACCCGGAATGGATTCCGGTTCAGTCTCTCATGATAGAACGTATGCGAGGTGAAATGTACCTATGATCATGTATCGCACCTCGCATAGCGTCACAGGGGATATTTATTATAGCAAAAAAAATAAAACCGCAAAGGTGATCAAATACCGCCAAAAGAAAGCTCTATTTGTGGAAAAATAGGACTTCAAATTTGTTTGGGTACCACGCCGCACGACCGCGCAATTGTCAGTTAAAGTGATGCAGTGCCGAATCGCAAAAAGTGCTCTGGTCAGGAAGGGGGTAAATTCTTCCGGGGCTGAAGTGGTTAATAATGTTTAATTAATGTTTTTAAAGCATAACTATAGTCAAGCTGAGTAAAGATGTCACACGATCAAAGTCTCAGCTGACGTTATATTGCATTGTAATGAGATGAACAAATCTACTTTGATTTGATTAGTCTTTGGAATCTCAAATGTAGGACTCTATGCACGAAATACTCACATATTCAGAGCAAAAATTGCTGTATTGTCTCTGATGTACATAGTTCCTATATCATCAGCGCCATCTAGGGGCCATAGTGTTTTTTTTCCATTTGAATTTAGGCAAACAGTAGAAAAACACATTAAGGCCACTAGATGGTGCTGATGATATTGGAAATAATCATATTAGGAAAAATACAGCAAATATTCATTCTCACTGGGTGGAGTTTTTATAATTTAATTGTGGGGATAATTATGGCAATTTTTAGGTGTTAAAGTGATATAACAAGAGATTTTACCGCACCCTCTTTGAGTGTCACTTCCTGTATGTAAATATAACACAGGAATCATGAGAAAGGAATCCTGGGTCATTTATATTAGATCAGTTTAAATTAGGGTTGTCCCGATACCGATACTAGTATTGGTATCGGGACCGATACAGAGCATTTGCGCGAGTACTTGTACTCGCGCAAATGCTCCGGATGCTTCCCCGATACTTTCATTTTTGTGGCCGGAGAGGAGTCAGTGTCTAGGGAAGGTAGGAGAGGGCGGGCGGAGTGCAGGCGGAGTTTGGCTGTAGAGGGGGCGGGCAGCACACGCTGGGGGGGTGTCCGGCCGATTCTCCCCTTCCGCGACTGAAGAGGACAGTGGGCGGCATGGCGGTGACAGGGAGGCAGTGACACACAGGCTGAAGCCTGGCTTTGTGAGGGAAGTGCAGCACTTGTAGTATACACAGAGGAGGGGGAGGCGGCTGCGGTCTGCTCGGCTGTGTGACTGTGAGACAGTCACAGCCGAGATTTGTCAGAGCCGCGGCTGGGTCTCGGGTGTGACGACGGACCCCCCCTCCCCCGCAAAGCCAGGCTTCAGCCTTTGTGTCACTGCCTCCCTGTCACCGCCATGCCGCCCGCTGGTCATCTGAGCTGCCGAGGTGCACAGCATTACGGGTCTGAAGTGGGGGGATCTGTATTGTAGGAGGGGGGGTGTCTTTATTGTAGGGGGGTGTCTATTGTAGGGGGGGGGTCTATATTGTAAGGGGGAGGTCTGTATTGTAGGGGGAGGGGGTCTGCACTGTAGGGGGAGGGGTCTGTGTAACATGTCAGCAGCTGAATGTCCCTACACTCATATTGGTACACCCTGCACTCCGCTGCAGTAAGCAGCAGCAGACATCTTGTTACACCCAGCCTGAGCTATATGGGCTGGGTGTAACAAGATGTCTGCTGCTGCTTACTGCAGCGGAGTGCAGGGTGTACCAAGATGGGCGTTGCAGCATTTTTTTTTTTTTTTTATAAATTCAGTGTAAATTTTAGCAGCATTTCAGTGCCAGCTACCTGTCAGTGCAATCAGTGCCCACAAGTGCCACCTATCAGTGCAATTAGTGCCATCTATCAGTGCCCACAAGTGGCACCTATCAGTGCAATTAGTGCCATCTATCAGTGCCCACAAGTGCTACCTATCAGTGCAATTAGTGCCATCTATCAGTGCCCACAAGTGCCACCTATCAGTGCAATTAGTGCCATCTATCAGTGCCCACAAGTGCCACCTATCAGTGCCAGGCACCTATTAGTGCCCATCAGAGCCAGTCACCAGTCAGTGCCCATAAGTGCCGCCTATTAGTGCCAGTGACCTGTCAGTGCCACCTATCAGTCCCCATTTGTCAAACTTCCACATGACATTGAAAAAAAATATATCGTATTCGGTATCGGCGAGTACTTGGAAAAAAGTATCGCTACTTGTACTCGGTCTTAAAAAAGTGGTATCAGGACAACCCTAGTTTAAATATTATGAGAAGGAATAGACTCATAAAAGTATAAAAAGGGGCAATTTTTTATTTTGAAAAAGATAATAAATAATAAAGCCTATCAGTAATAATGTCTCCCTGAGTTGAGTGATGATGTCATAATATTGGGTGTTATGTGAGATTGTTACATTGTATTGTCAGTGAGGTCAATCCTTACCTGTTCCTCCTTATGGAGAAACAGAAATGATGAATGGAGGAGGATGAGTGCTGATTACACAATCTCCCCCACTGCCTTGAATGACAACTCAGGGTGGTGCAATTCTGATACTAATCACTGACAATCACCATCTTCATTGGTTAAAGAACAGAATAATTATATAAAATAATATGGGATACAGAGTTTTGTGCTCATTTGCAGAGTTTTCCCTTTTCTTCCTATTCCACAACCAAAAGAGGAAGTGCAGGATTCTCGGATTATTATCTGATCTGGTGTCCCCATTGGAAGATTTCTCCACAATTCCTGTTCTGGGGACAACTCAAAATGTGTTATTGGTAAATAGGATATATAGAGAGGGCAAATCTCTGTAACACCTAATCGCTTCTCGGCCTTTTGGTTAAGATCAAGTGTAGTATCTGTTCTTATCAGTTGTCAGAGGAGCGCTGAAGCACCTACATGGGGAGGGTGGATGCAATCCAATGACGTCATTGCACCTGGAAGGATGGTTTCAGCAGGGACTACGCCGAGCTGCCCGACAGATACTGGGGGGCCGGCCTATGGTTGCGTCTGAGCCATCTGGAAGGGTGCTCCTGGTGAGGATGGGTGGCTGCACTTGGTCTTGGTCTTTTTTGCCGAGTTCTAGTCTGGCCTTCTGGCTGGCTGGTGTAAGTGCTATCTCTGTCAGCAATACGGTAGGAGGAGCTGGTAATGCCCTGAGAGTAGATAGGGTAAGACCATGCAAATCCGCCGGGTTGACGGTCTGGAAGGGCTAGTATTGGTGGAGGCTGCAAACTGGAGTGGCAGTTCTCCCCAAGACAACCTTGAAGGGCTCTCTAGCTGGCAGGGGTGGAGGGCTGCACTGGCTGGTCGGGGGGTTGGATTTGGAGTGAAAAACCTATGGTGCATGTGCATGCCAGAAACCTGTGCAGATACAGGCACTGCCCCTTTTGCATCATCCAGGAGGAAACATCATATCATGTTTTCTGGGAGTGCCCCTTTGCACAGGGCCTGTTGACGGCCTTGGAACCTGAACTTAAAGACTTTGTACCACAGACTGCTATCACACACTTTGGTGTGTTAAACGGACTCTTCTGTGGAACTCATTCACAGGAGGACATTGACAGTGCCTGGCGGGTGCTGTGCTGCTTTAAAGACGCTTTATGGTACGCCAGGAACCGCCGCGTACACCACCGGCAGAGGATGTCCATTGAGGACTGTCGCAGACTGACCCTCAGTCTGCTGAGAGACTATACCTTCATGGACTTTAAGGAGGAAGAGGACGTCTAAAGATTTCCCCTTCCCCCTGACATTGACATTTCTTGACACGCTTTTTTTGAACTACTGTTTTCAGGGTAATGCGGCGTCATGCACGATGTGATGTTTCGGGGTTTTCACAACTCTGCGCAACACATCAGGCATCATACCGCAGAATGGGTTGAATGAATGTAATTTAATAGTATGCTTGCAACTGTATTGATATGTAGTGTATTTATGCGCTGCGTCGCAGTACAGAGAATGTACCCTGTCAAAAGTATTTGATTTTTGTATATTTGCTTTGCAAAATAAACTTGAATATTGCATGTGCCCCTGGAGTGGCAGTCCAGGGGTATCTGAGAATCACTGTGAGTGAGGGTCACTTTGATTTAAAGATACCACGGTCACTGCACCAGAACACACTTTTTTTTTTGTTTGTGTTTGTTTTTGTTTTATAGCACCTGGGCTTTGGCTAGTTACAGACAGAAGAACAGGAAGTGAGGATTTCTCAGAAGAAATAAGGACATTTAAAAGCAAAATGGAAGGATGAGGTAAGTGAAGGAGGACTGTACTGAGGTAAAGGAAGCTATTTAGAAAAAAAAAAAAAATTGTACCTTTACAACCCCTTTAAAGTGGTTGTAAACCCCACTTTTTGACTTTTACCTACAGGTAAGCCTATAATAAGGCTTACATGTAGGTATAAAGAATATCTCCTAAACCTGTACGGTTTAGGAGATATTCTCCTTGCAATGCGCAGGGTGGCCGGCCCTTGCTGGAATGAAATCTCCCGTGACGACATCGCCGCTCCAGCCAATCACAGCAGTGATGGAGCAGCGATACCCGGAAGACACACCGGAGCAAGATGACATCTCGCTCGGGGTGGACCAGGTAAGTTCCCTACACCTCGTTTTAAGGTAAGTATTTCATAATGAGCTAGTATGCGGTGCACACTAGCTCATTATGGCTTTTACTTTTCAGGTGTAAAAAACAAAAAAACAAATGCGGGTATACAACCGCTTTAAAACAAAGATCAAAGAGTATCTAATAACAGCTTTTTCACACTGATATTGACATTGGAGACCACCACTTCTATGGCCGGTTAGCTCAGTTGGTTAGAGCGTGGTGCTAATAACGCCAAGGTCGCGGGTTCGATCCCTGTACGGGCCATATGTTTTGACACAGTTAAAGTTTCTTTCAGTACCTTCTAGTGACTGATAACAATATGTTCAACTACACCCAAAATTCAAATACGTTTGCAGTTTTTTATTTTTTTTCTTATAGTTACATAGTAGCCGAGGTTGAAAAATTACACAAGTCCGTCAAGTCCAACCTATGCACTACTTGCCTTAATATCAATTCCAATATCATTTTAAGTTATATAGTAGAGGGGTGCCGGGGGGATGAGTGTGAGATAATTATCACCCCACAAAGGTACCTTCCCATAAAGAACATATACCAAACTAGAACACAACTGAGTGGGACTTTACATGTACCTTGTAGGGTTTAAAAAATGCACAAATCAAAGAGATTTAAAAGTAAAATTAAGCAAAATTTTATCTTACACATACAAGTAGTTAGGTTAAAAAGTTAAAGACAAAACTGGTTAAAATCACAGTTACAATTTGGTTGTCCAAGGTGTTGTTATCCTGGCTAAGAAATCCTAAAAATCGTCCCACGTGTTTCATGGGATTACCCGCTTCATCAGGGTCTCGGATTATAGTACAAATTATATCAATACTGTAGTGATACATAAATCCCTTTCATGCCTAAGCCTATTGCTTGCAAGTTAAATTCTGGATTTTTTGCTAGAAAATTACTTAGAACCCTAAAACATATATATTTTTTTAGCAGATCAGAGACTCTAGAGCACTGATGGCGAACCTTGGCACCCCAGATGTTTTGGAACTATGTTTCCCATGATGCTCCACTACACTGCAGAGTGCATGAGCATCATGGGAAATGTAGTTCCAAAACATCTGGGGTGCCGAGGTTCCCCATCACTGCTCTAGAGAATAAAATGGCGATCGTTGCAATATTTTATGTCACACGGTATTTGCGCAGCGGTCTTTCAAACGCAATTTTTGGGGAAAAAAGGCACATTCATAAATGAAAAAAATAAAAATAAACAGTAAAGTTAGCTCAATTTTTTGTGTAATGTGAAAGATGATGTATACCCAACATGTCATGCTTTCAAATTGCGCACACTCGTGGAATGGCGACAAACTGCTGTACCTAAAAATCTCCATATGTGACGCTTCAACAAAAAATGTGACGGTTACCCGGTTAGAGTTACAGAGGAGATCTGGAAATTTGCTCTCACACTGACGATCTCGGCTATACCTAACATGTATAATTTGAACACCGTTTCCATATGCGGGCGCAACTTACACATGTGTTTTCTTTGATGTGCGAGCTCGTAAGGACGGTGGCGCTTTAAATTTTTTTTTTTTTTACATTGTTTCTTTAAAAAAAAATTGTATCACTTTTATTGCTGTCACATCCTTTGTGACAGTAATAGGTGGTGACAGGGCGATTTTGAATACTGTGCCAATGGCAGCCGAGTAAACCGGAAGTGACGTTGTGACGTCGCTTCTGTGTTTACACCTAGGAGACACGATTGAAGTAGTTTCCGGCTTCCTTTCAGTCTTACTCTAGCTGGCGGCAGTGCCAGAGCACAGAGCAGGTCTCCCGTGGGACGGGAGGCCCGGAAGAGTGGCGGAAGGGGGAGACATCCCCTCCCTTTGGGATAACAGCCGAGTGGCTTTTAGCCGCATTGGTTATTATCCCTAAAAAGCCGACTGCCCGCTCTAAAAAACTTTACCGGGGTATTTATTAAACTCTACAAGATGTAAAGTCCCAATCTGTTTTGTTTTAGTTTGGTATATATCTTTTTTAGTTAACCACTTGCCGACCAGCCATAGTATATGTAGCACTGACCCCCGAAGGAGCTGCCGGTTTAATTTGGGCCTGCACTCTACCAATAAACCCCACTAACTTGGCTCAATCAAAAACAAAAACAAAAATAAGTGACAAAACTAGACAAACACGGGGAAAATAAAAAAAGGAAAGTGGGGAAGAAGGAAGATGGGAGAGTGAGGAAAGTGACCAATGTGCTATACATTGGCCGGCCCTCTGGCCAGGAAACAAAAATTCCTCTGGTCCTAGCCAAAAGGCCTGGCCCTAGAGGCAGGTGCTAACTAACTTGGCTCAATCCCCTTGGCACAGCTGTGATGCAATGCAATACAATACAATGTAAGACAATACAAAATACCTGTATTATAACCCCAGGATCCACTGACTGCACTTGGAGTGAGAAAAACAGTACGCCACAACAACTGGATACTTAACCAGAGATATATTTTACTGTGAAATATGCAAAGAAGTGATTACAGTAATTGTGCTGTCATCCCAACGTAAGACGACAGCACAATTGATTTAAACATAAGCTATTTGAAAACAGTATACATAAACATTTTATACCTGGGAGCTCCCCCTACTTTATTAGCTATGCGTGAGATCTCACTTAAAGTACTTGGTCTTGGATCTTCTTTTCTTCGCTAGCTAAAGTGATTTGTAATCCACAGTTTTGATGAGTCAAATTGAAGTGAAAATGCTCCTGGTGTAACTGCAACAACTATTTTAAAATCGCTTGAAACGTCAAATTAGATAGGCCTCAAGCCTTCTCAGTGTCAGTTTCTCTGCTCCTCTGTGGAACTATAAATCCCAGTGAGGCCTGTATATGAGTCTAACTGCGTGTAAACTTAGCAAACTGTGGGTCGTGACCCGCTCACCCACTGGATCGGAGCTCCGGGTAGTAACTTTTGTTCAGGGTCCTGTGACTGCAACTTGCTTCTCCGTCAGCTCCGTTCAGCTCCGCTGGATGGATCCGGTTCTCCGATGCTCGGATGAGTGTCTCTCGGTCTCTGCAATCCGGCCACCGTCCCTCAGGCACCCTCAGATCACTTGCCCCAACAACCAGGATTGTTTTCCCCTGTCTCTCCTCGTCTCCAAGGCAACCAAAATTTCTCAACCAAACATCTCTCTGCATTACCAGTATTTGGGTCTCTCCTCGTCTCCAAGGCAACCAAAATACTAAAACAAAACATCTCTCTGCATTACCAGTATTTGGTCACTAGATGGCTCCAAATACTTAAACATAGCAATGTCCATAGACGTTGTATTAAAGTATGCAAACACACATCAATATACAAGAATGTCAGCGCTACATATATATATATATATATATATATATATATATATATATATATATATATACTGTGACAGGACGGCTCTATTGCACGAAACAACGTACCTGTATGTCATTTCATGCAACTCGACAGTGGATCGTGCGGGCGCACCGCTGGAGGCGTGCGCAGATTGGCCAGAAGGGGAGCCAATCAGAGAGTCTGGAAGACACGATGTCTGCTGGCCACCCGCGATCACTCCGCAGAGAGGCAGAACGGCTATCTGCTTATGTAAACAAGGCAGATCCCCGTTCTGACAGGGAAGGTCACAGAGGTCATCTGTTCCTGCTAAGTGTGAACACAAATCTCTGTGTTCTCTGTGTTCATCCAGTGAGTTGCAAGTATGCACATTCCATGTGAGAGAAATAACCTATTAATATAACAATTTTGTGGGGGAAAAAATGGAACATTTATATTGCAAAGAATTGTGGGGAAAAAAAGTACAACTTCAAAAAACTCTCTATGCCTCTTAAAAAATACATTGGAAGGTCTACCTTCAAAGGTCCAAGTTCATTTGGGGAGTATTTGTCCTTTCCTGGCTTGTTAGACCCCTTTCACACTGAGGTGCTTTACAGGCGCTATAGCACTAAAAATAGCGCCTGTAAAGCGCCTCTCCTTTCACTCCAATGTGATAGCCTGAGTGCTTTCACACTGGAGCGGTGCGCTGGCAGGACGCTTAAAAAAAAGTCCTGCAAGCAGCATCTTTGAGGCGCTGTGTAGACCAAATAATATACACTGATTTGGGTTATTTTTGCCACAGAAATGTAGGAGTATAAATTTTGGTAAAAATGAATGAAGAAAAATTACTAATTTGCACAATTTTATAACAAGAATGAAGAAGATTTTTTTTTTTACAAAATTTTCGATATTTTATTATTTATAGCGTAAATAAAAAAGTGGTGATTAAATACCACCAAAAGAAAGCTCTATTTGTGTGAAAAAAAAGACACATTATTCATTTGGGTACAATGTTGCATGACTGAGTAATTGTCATTCAAAGTGAGAGAGCGCTGAAAGCTGACTTGGTTAGGAAGGGGGTATAAGTGCCCAGAGGGCAAGTGGTTAAAGCGGTTGTATAGTCTCAAAAAAATTGTCACCTGTAAGGCCCAAGGCATAATGAGCTAGTATGCACCGCATACTAGCTCATTATGAAATACTTACCTTAGAATGAGGCATCGGAAACTTACCTGGTCCACGCCGAGGTAGCTGTCTTCCGGGTATTGTGGCTCAAGCGCTGTGAGTGGCTGGAGCCGCGATGTCGTCACTCCTGCGCATAAGACTTCTTTCCGGCAAGGTCCAGCATCTGCCGGGCCTTCAGCTGAGAATCCCCTATGCGCATGCGCCGCTGCAGTCAGGGCTCATTGCAAGGGGAATATCTCCTAAACCGTAAAGGTTTAGGAGATATTTTTTTACGTACAGGTAAGCTTACCTGTAGGTAAAAGTTCCAAAAATGACTATACAACCACTTTAACCACTTAAGGACCGCCTCCTGCACATATATGTCGGCAGAATGGCACGGCTGGGCACAAGCACGTACTTGTACGTCCTCTTTAAGTGCCCAGCCGTGGGTCCCGGTCGAAAGCTCCGTGACCGCGGCCACGGGACCCGCGGACCCGATCGCCGCTGGAGTCCCGCGATCGGTCCACGGAGCTGAAGAACGAGGAGAGCCGTGTGTAAACACAGCTTCCCCGTTCTTCACTGCGGTGCTGTCATTGATCATGTGTTCCCTAATATAGGGAAACACGACCAATGAAGTCACACATCCAGCCCCGCCCCCTACAGTTAGAAACACATATGAGGTCACACGTAACCCATTCAGCGCCCCCTAGTGGTTAACTCCCAAACTGCAATTGTCATTTTCACAGTAAACAATGCATTTTTATAGCATTTTTTGCTGTGAAAATGACAATTGTCCCAAAAATGTGTCAAAATTGTCCGATGTGTCCGCTATAATGTCGCGGTCATGGAAAAAAACGCTGATCGCCGCCATTAGTAGTAAAAAAAATGTATTAATAAAAATGCAATAAAACTATCCCCTATTTTGTAAACACTATAAATTTTGCGCAAACCAATCGATAAACGCTTATTGCGATTTTTTTACCAAAAATAGGTAGAAGAATACGTATCGGCCTAAACTGAGGAAAAAAAACTTTTTTTATATATTTTTGGGGGATATTTATTATAGCAAAAAGGAAAAAATTTAGAATTTATTTCAAAATTGTCGCTCTATTTTTGTTTATAGCGCAAAAAATAAAAACCGTAGAGATGATCAAATACCACCAAAAGAAAGCTCTATTTGTGGGAAAAAAAGGACGCTAATTTTGTTTGGGAGCCACGTCGCACGACCGCGCAATTGTCAGTTAAAGCGACGCAGTGCCGAATCGCAAAAACTGGCCAGGTCTTTTACCTGCATTTTGGTCCGGGTCTTAAGTGGTTAACTAATGCTAATTCTAATGACAACAAGCTAAGTTCACCTGGAATCAGTAGAACAAAGCAACAAAAAACTATCACTCGACGAGGATGGGATTCGAACCCACGCGTGCAGAGCACAATGGATTAGCAGTCCATCGCCTTAACCACTCGGCCACCTCGTCTACATACTGAATGTTTTTAAAATTTTTGATTTTTTTTTTTTTAAATTGAAAAATGACCGGATTTAGAAAAGATTTTTTAGAAATAAATAGCATTCTATTGTGTTAAGTGGACATGCATACACCAAGAGAAGACTAGGAAGGGAAATCATTGTCTGGCAGACATTATGGAAGAGGATGTCACTGAGCTACTACCTCCTCCAGTAGCCATTTGCTGACCAGGCCTTTTCTGGCACTTTTTGTTTACAAGTTTAAATTATTTTCTTTTGCTAGAAAAATACTTAGAACCCCCAAACATTATTATTTGATTTTTTTTTAACACAGACCCTAGAGAATAAAATGGCGATCGTTGCAATATTTTATCTCACACAGTATTTGTGCAGCGGTTTTTCAAACGCAATTCTTAAAAAAAAAAAAAACACTTTAACCACTTCAATACCGGGCACTTCCCCCCTTCCTGCCCAGGCCCATTTTTGACAACATTTTTATAATTTTGTTGCCACACATAGAGATTTAATTTGGTGGTATTTGATCAGCTCAGTGGTTTTTATCTTTTTGCTAAACAAATAAAAAAAGACCCCAAATTTTGAAAAAAAAAAGTTTTTCTCTATTTCTGTTATAAAATGTTGTAAATATGTAAATTTTCTCCTTCACTGATGGGCACTGATGAGGCTGCATTGATAGACACTGATAAGGTGGCATCGCTGAGGTGACACCAATGAGGTGGCACTGACAATGGACACTGGTATGCAGCACTGATGGGCACTCATAGTCGGCACTGATGAGCGTTAATAGATGGCACTGATGGGCACTACCGATGGCACTGGCAGGCATTGCTGATGGGCACTGATTGGCATCAGCCTGGGCACTGATTGGTATATCCCTGGTGATCCAGGGTGGCATACCTGGTGGGCATCCTTTGTGGGCATTCCTGGTGGTCCAGGCAGCATCCCTTGTGGTCCTAAATGGGCATTCACGGAGGGTTGCGCTGATAAACAATTAGTGCAGATCCCCCCTGTCAGGAGAGCTGTTGTGTTAGTTTCGATCCTTTTCTTGGTTTGTTTTTCAGGTCATTCGTTATGATCACAATTCATAAATTCGTAAATTAGAAAATTCATAAATTTGTAAATTCGAACATTCGAAAATTCAGCAATTCTAAATTCCTAAAATAAGAAATAAAATCTGAAAATTCAAAAGAATAACTAACTTACTAATAATAACTAACTATTAAATTATAGGTATTGGAATTTCCTTTCAAATTTGTGAACCTAACGAATACAAATTTATCCAAAGTTACAAATTATACGAAATAATGAATGCTGCATCTAAACAAATGGAACAAATTATTATTTATTTATTATTTTTAAAACATTCCATTTGTTTAGATACGGCATTCGTTATTTTTGATAATTCGTTACTTTGGATAAATTCGTATTCGTTACGTTCACTAACAACCAAATTTGAAATGAAAATTCCAATACCTATCATTTATTAGTTAGTATCAGTTAAGTTATGATTAATTAGCTATTATAAACAGTAATTCACCCGCCCTATATATAGTAATTAGTGGTACAATTGCTGATGCTGTTCATGACATAAGTCAAACATTTGAAAGAAAATGTGAATACCACAGCGCAAACAAGTTTAATTGGGTAATAGTAAAAGTGCTAATATAGACTAAATGTGCAAAAAAAGCTTTACCGAGTGCTAGGCTTTAACTAAATATTATTTATTTTATTTATATTTATTTTTTATAGGTTTTTTTTGGCACATTTAGTTCAAGCCTAGCACTTGGTAAGGCAATTTCGTAATTGGAGTTGTATATATGCATTTTTGCACATTTTGAATTTTCACTGGCTACATGCTTCACTAATTCATTGTGTTTTTTGCACATTTAGGGGCAGATCCACAGAGATCTGCACCCGCGCAGCGTATCTGAGATACGCTACGCCGCCGTAACTTACCCGGCTTTGGTTCGAATCCATAAAGATTTTGCGAAGCGGCGTAGTCCATCTCTCGCGGCGAAACGGCGCGTAATTCAAATCGGCGAATAACGGCGTCGAACGAACTGCGCATGCTCCGTTCCTAAATTTCCCGCCGTGCGTTGCGCTAAATGACGTCGCAAGGACGTCATTTTTTGTGACGTGGACGTAAATTACGTCCAGCCCGATTCACGGACGACTTACGCAAACAATTTTTTTTTTAAATTATACGCGGGAACGATGGCCATACTTAACATTGAGCCGACTAGAGACGACTTAAAAAAATGCGACGGCCGCTCGTACTTTCGTGGATCGTCGGAAATAACTAATTTGCATACTCGACGCGGAAAACGTCGGGAATGCCACCCAGCGGACGCCAAAGTATTGCATCTAAGATCCGAAGGCGTACGAAGACATACGCCTGTCGGATCTAACCCAGATGCCGTCGTATGTTGTTTTGAGGATTCAAAACAAAGATACAACGCGGGAAATTTGAAAGTACGCCGGCGTATTCTCTTTGTGGATCTGCCCCTATATAGTCTATATTAGCACTAGCACTTTACCCAATTAAGCTTGTGTGGTATTCCCATTTTCTTTTACATTAGTTAGTTATTATTTCAAATTTTCAAATTTTTGGATTTTCAAATTCACAAATTTTCGAATATTCTAATTTACGAATATTCATTTAAAGAGTGTTTTTAAATGGGGTTTCGTTAACTCTGATATTTCCAAATTAACAAATCTGTTGAAATTCCTTCAAAAACGAATTTGGAGCGAAACAAATTACACATATCTACAGGTTACCTGTTTAGAGTTACAGACGAGGTCTAGCCTAGGTCAATAAGACCCAAAATCTCTCCTTTGCTTTTAAAGGTAAAAAAAAAATGTTTTGTAAAAGTATGTAAGGTTTTACATTTGTATAAAAATTCTATAAAAATAAAAAAAAGCTAAATAAATAAATACAATTGTTTACTCCCACCCTAGACCAGAAGTGAGGTCATGTCGTTGCTCTGGTCCTCCAAGAAGACCATAGAGGCAATCAGAAACTATCTGGTCTCTAATAACCTTTATTGGAAGCTGTGTGACCGGTCGGATCATTTCACATGCGTGCTGGTAATAATGATAAGCCTAAGAAACACCGCTAAGCAGCGGGAGGGATCCAATGGCCAATTAGCCACTCAAACTGCTCTGATGAGAAAGCCAGTCGCTGGTTAAAAAAATAAATACCAGGGTTATGGCTAATAGCTTCAGCCATAACCCTGGTAATCCACTTGCAAGCCACAATGTATATAGACATATTTCAGTCGGCGAGACAGAATTAGAAAAAATACAAAGGTGGACACAAAAAGATTAAGAATGTTACAGCACAAACAAATTCAACTTCAAAAATGTACATAGCTTTTATAAAGCTCTAACCAGAAACCTTGGCATTATTACTACCAGGGCTAAATCACCAGAGTTTGCTGAGTTTTTCATGGACCATCAATGAGTATAAATGATTGGATGTCCCATCTAAATGCTACTGGTCTACATAGCAAGGGTCTTATTGGTAGACAAGGACAGCTGGTGTTCTAAATTTGTAAAACTGGTGTGACAAGCTTTCATTCAATATGACTCTGTGGCGCAACGGTAGCGCGTCTGACTCCAGATCAGAAGGTTGCGTGTTCAAATCACGTCAGGGTCAAGTGGCCTTTTGTTAAGGCCTGCTACTCAAAGTGGAATGATGACATAAAGGAAATGCGAGCAGGCAGTATTTTTAATGCAGAAGAGACATACTACGTCTCTTCTGCATTGATTTTCCTAACCTGCGTGTACGCACCGTAAACTGACCAACCCCTTACCAATGACAGCTAATCACGTGATGTAAACAGAAGATCAGTAATCATTTTTTTTCTCCTGAGGCGTTCACCGCCTTCTGTGCAAGGGACATCGGTCCAGAAGAGGAAGATGCAAAGCCGCCTAATCTGTGCCAACCAGTACCGCCTGCCAGTGCCCAAAGTGCAACGAATCAGTGCCCACCAGTGCATAACAGTGCCAGCAATCAGTGGCACCTATCAATGTCCATGAGTGCCACCTATCAATGCCCAGCAGTGATTCCAATTAGTGCCTCATCAGTGCCATGCAGCAGTGCTGCCTTTCATTGTCACCTACCAGTGCTGATCAGTGCCCATCACTGCCACCCATAAGTGCCCATCACTGCCATGATTAAGCACTAGCTCAGTGCGAAACGCATCGGCTATCTACCTGTTCCTTTGTTGCACCTTGTGAAGTGATGTACTTGCTGTGTTTTTTTGAATAAAAGACAACCGTTTGGTCATTGGAGTGCGGCTATCCATCCTCTTTTTTTGTATCTTATGCCCATCACTGCCAGCTATCAGTGCCACTTCTCAGTGCCCACCACTGCCAACTATCAATGCCCTTCGGGTGCCACCTCTCAGTGCCTCTTCTCAGTGCTGCCAATCAGTGCCCATCAATGCTGCTTATCGGTGCCCATCAGTGCAGCCTATCGATGCCCATCGGTGCAGCCTCATCAACGTACATCAATGAAGGAGAAAAATTACCGGTTTTCAAAATTTTATAACAAAATATAAGACGGTTTTGTATTTTTTGTTGGTCTTTTTTACTTTTTTTAACAAAAAAAACGCAGAGGTGATCAAAAAAAATAAAAAGCTCTATTTGTGGGGGAAAAAGTTAAAATGTCATTTTGGTACAGCGTTGTATGAACGCGTAATTGTCATTCAAAGTGAGACAGCGCTGAAAGCTGAAAATTGGTCTGGGCAGGAGGGGGGTTTAAGAGCCCAAACTGAAACCTGAGTGAATCAATACAGCACAGGAACAAAAGCATCAATATTCATGGAGGATGGGATTTGAACCCATACGTGGAGATAAAATGGAGGTACAGTGCATCACCTTAAAGCGGAGGTTCACCCATACCTTACACATTTTCCCCTTAGCTTCATGCTCGTTTTGTCTAGGGGAATCGGCTATTTGTATTAAAATATGATCCATACTTACCCGTTTTCGAGATGCATCTTCTTCCGCCACTTCCGGGTATGGGCTGCGGGAATGGGCGTTCCTTCTTGATTGACAGTCTTCCGAGAGGCTTCCGACGGTCGCATCCATCGCGTCACGATTTTCCGAAAGAAGCCGAACGTCAGTGCGCAGGCGCAGTATAGAGCCGCACCGACGTTCGGCTTCTTTCGGCTACGAGTGACGCGATGGATACGACCGCCGGAAGCCTCTCGGAAGACTGTCAATCAAGAAGGAACGCCCGCTCCCAAAGACCCATACCCAGAAGCAGGGCCGGTACAAGGCAGGGGCGGGCGGGGCGAGTGCCCTGGGCGCTACCATTCCGTATAGGAGGGGGGAGCAGTTCTGACAAACAGGCAGCCGCGACCGCCGCCCGCCAGACCAGTACACTTGTGTGTCTAGTACTAGTAGTAAGCGCGGGCAGCGGCTGCCGAGTGCGCTCCTCACCTCCTGGCTCCCTTTCCTCTTTGTTTACTAACTCCCCCTATGGAGTCAGTTGGTCCATTCCAGCGTCGTGAGCCGCGTGACGTCACGGCCGGAGGTGGGCTGAGAGAGAGGGAGGACTCGGAGCAGCACTGCGCAGGGAGCTGTGTCTGCTGAGCTGGCAACTGGCAAGGACTAGTCACGAGGAGCCAGAGCGTGCCTAGGAACTTAGCAGCAGTGTACTACGCTAAAGTACTGCAAAGAAGACTTATTGACTACTAAAAAGTAAGCAGAACAGAACAGAACCTGTTAAAGCAAGTAATTAAATGACTGTATTGGGGGGGGGGGGTAAGCTGACTGAGGTGATCAGCACTTTGTGTTAATTGGAATCATGCCTTCTCTGACTAGCAAAAAAAAAAATCATCAATTGCAGCCTCACTATGCCACCAAACGCAGCCACTGTGCCAACACACGCAGCCACTGTACCATCAATTGTCGCCACTGTGCCAATCACACGCAGCCACTGTGCCAACACACGCAGCCACTGTGCCCATCACACGCAGCCACTGTGCCAACACACGCAGCCACTGTGCCATCAATTGTCGCCACTGTGCCAATCACACGCAGCCACTGTGCCCATCACATGCAGCCACTGTGCCAACACACGCAGCCACTGTGCCATCAATTGTCGCCACTGTGCCAACACACGCAGCCACTGTACCATCAATTGTCGCCACTGTGCCAATCACACGCAGCCACTGTGCCAACACACGCAGCCACTGTGCCCATCACACGCAGCCACTGTGCCAACACACGCAGCCACTGTGCCATCAATTGTCGCCACTGTGGCAATCACACACAGCCACTGTGCCCATCACATGCAGCCACTGTGCCCATCACACGCAGCCACTGTGCCCATCACACGCAGCCACTGTGCCAATACACGATCAATTGTTGTCAGTTTGCCCCATCAATTGCCGCCAGTGTGCCCATCAATTGCCGCCAGTGTGCCCATCAATTGCCGCCAGTGTGCCCATCAATTGCAATCAACGCAGCCACTGTGCCCATCACACGCAGCCACTGTGCCCATCACACGCAGCCACTGTGCCCATCAAACGCAGCCACTGTGCCATCTAACACAGCCACTCAGCTGTGCCATCACTGATGGCACAGTGGCTGCGTTTTATGGGCATACTGGCAGCACACTGGCGGCAATTGATGGGGCAAACTGGCAACAATTGATGGTTACAGACTGTGTGCTGCCAGTGTGCCCATCAATTGCCACCAGTGTGCTAGTGGAGGAGGCTGACTGAGGTGACCAGCACTTTGTTAATAAAAAATGGCAGATAAAAAACGGGGGGGGGGGGGGCGCAGTTTGCCATCTTCGCCCTGGGCACCAAATGGCCTTGTCCCAGCACTGCCCGGAAGCGACGGAAGAAGATGCATCTCGAAAACGGGTAAGTACGGATCATATTTTAATACAAATAGCCGATTCCCCCTAGACCGAACGAGCAGGAAGCTAAAGGGAAAAAAAAAAAAAAAAAGGAATTGGTTGAACTCCCGCTTTAACCACTCAGCCACCTAGTTGAGATAATCCTAACAATTGAAATGTTTTAATTTTTTTTAAAGTTAAAATTGCCAGATTGAGAAAGAATATTTTTACAAATTAATGTTGTACAGAAGACAAAGGGAAACCATTGTCTGCTATCAGACACATATTGACAGAAAAACAACCCAATCGACGAGGATGGGATTCGAACCCACGCGTGCAGAGCACAATGGATTAGCAGTCCATCGCCTTAACCACTCGGCCACCTCGTCTAGCTGCATGATTTCACAACACAAAACAAAACAAAACAAAACAACACAAAATAAAACAAAACAAAGCAAAATAAAATAAAACAAAACAAAAACAACAAAATTTAGAAGTTTTTTTTTAAACAAACTTTATTTAAAACTTAAAATATATACATAGTAACATTACTTCATTTGAATAAAGTCAGTTACAGAGATTTGTACAATGCCATTTTACATACTTTAGAAATTTAGAGTTTACAGTAGGGAGGTAAGCTGTAGAGAGATCTAACTGGAGGCCCAGGTGTCACTAGACCATATTATCATTATGTCACATAGTTAGTGAGGTTGAAAAAAGTCCACCTGGTCTAACCAACAGATAAAAAATCTAGAAAACCTTCACATACACAATTCTCTACTTGGACTTAAAGCGGGAGTTCACCCATTTGTTAAAAAAAAAAAAATTTCCCCTTAGATTCCTGCTCGTTTGGTCTAGGGGAATCGGCTATTTGTTTTAAAATATGATCCGTACTTACCGTTTTTGAGATGCATCTTCTCCGTCGCTTCCGGGTATGGGTCTTCGGGAGCGGGCGTTCCTTCTTGATTGACAGTCTTCCGAGAGGCTTCCGACGGTCGCATCCATCGCGTCTTTCGTAGCCGAAAGAAGCCGAACTTTTGCCTGGGACTTTTGTGAGGTAAGTAAAACGGGGGCTCGGGGGGGGGGGGGGGGGGGGGGGGGGGGGGGTGCTGTCAAAAACTTTTACAACCCCTTTAAAGAAAAATATTCTATGCAAATCTGTTAACAACATGTAGCACTACCCCCGTAGGAGCTGCTGGTTAGTTTTTGGGTGGGCCGCTACCCCACTGTTCACCATCAGCGCTAGGGGTTACATTGGAGAGTTACCCACAAATGTCTGCACCAACACTTTTTCCGATGCGTTTATTAACAACTTTAAGTAGAGGGATGGAGGGTTAGGGGAGATTCAGATACCTTGCTTTGTGGATCACGGGTACTCTCTTGAATCAAGAGGACAAAACGTCTCCACACTGGATCTAGCAACCACCTGCTAGGCCTCTCTCACTGACCTAGCAACCGATGCATCGCTCGTCAAAGTCTCTGCCACAGACTTGCTGAATATGGTAAAGTCGTTGTACAATCCTCTGCCACAGGACTGTCCAACCCCCTGGTTAGTTTTTGGGTTCGTCACTACCCCACTGTTCACCATCAGTGCTATGGGTTACATTGGAGAGTTATCCATAATTGTCTGCACCAACACTCAGTCTCTTTTTCCAATGCTTTCATTAACAACTTCAAGTAGAAGAATGGAGGGTTAGGGGAGATTCAGATACCTTGCTTTGTGGATCATGGGTACTCTCTTGAATCCAGAGGACAAACAGTCTCCACACTGGATCTAGCAACCACCAGCTAGGCCTCTCTCACTGACCTAGCAACCGATGCATCGCTTGGTCAAAGTCTCTGCCACAGACTTGTTGAATATGGTAAAGTCGTTGTACAATCCTCTGCCACAGGATTGTCCAACCAAATAATCCCTTGTAAAGTCAAACAATAGCTACACAGTATCCGTTTCTTTCAGCCATCCAGCGATACTGCGTAGCGGGATGCGTCCTCCAATTGAGTTTCCAGGCTCTTCCTGAGATACCAGCCTTTTTGCTCGGTCCTTTCTGGGAAAAGTCCTCCCCTGGTTCCTCCAATTGCTCGGCTTCTCCCCGCAGGCAAGACAACACAGAACCACCCCTGGATCAGTAGGCCCCAGAACTAAATAACATAATATCTGTGGGAGTCTACGTCACTTTCCGGCTTCTCCGCTGTCTTCTGGGAGATACACGGGTCCCAGAAGACATCAGGGACCATTTGGATTGCTCAGCGTGACTCGCGCATGCGCAGTAGGGAACTAGGAGTAGGGAACTAGGAAGTGAAGCCGCAAGGCTTCACTTCCTGATTCAATTACCTAAGATGGAGGAGCCAGCATCCGAGGACCGAGGGACGGGTCGGCCTCGGGTGCCGACATCACGGGCGCCCTGGACAGGTAAGTGTCCTTATTTTAAAAGTCAGCAGCTGCAGTATTTGTAGCTGCTGACTTTTAAAAAACAAAATTGGGCGGACCTCCGCTTTATAGGTTGAATCACTGGAGCACAGGAAGAAAACTTTTCGACGAGGATGGGATTCGAACCCACGCGTGCAGAGCACAATGGATTAGCAGTCCATCGCCTTAACCACTCGGCCACCTCGTCAAGACATTTGGCTAAGCCGAAATGTTTGAATTTTTTTATCTCCTCCAATACTGGGCACCTTCGTTCCTTTCCTTCTCAGACCAATTTTCAGCTTTTAGCGCTCTCGCAGTTTCAATGACAATTGCGCGGTCATGCTACGCTGTACCCACATGCAAAAACCAAGAGAAGACATTGTCTGGTATCCTGACACATATAGAGACAGCAACCAAGCTAAAAAAATTACCTAAAAAGAGTAGGGCAAAGCTACCCTTATACAGGACTCTGTGGCGCAACGGTAGCGCGTCTGACTCCAGATCAGAAGGTTGCGTGTTCAAATCACGTCAGGGTCAACCTTTTTGATAAAAAGGATATAAACTAAAAGTGACTGTTATCGGAAAAAAAACACACAAGCTGGAAGTCTACATTCACATGTGTTTATTCATGAGTTTCCAAAAATGTCACACCAAAAGAAGTGCACACACCAAATCACGTGGAAGGACATTACATAGGTCTGAATGGGCCCAATAGACAGTAATGGGATTCCACTTATTATGCATTGCCACCTAAATAGACAAAGCTTAGTAAGCCCCCTTTGTTGCAGCCATAATGTAAGCCTGCTGTGAGTTCAGTGCTCCTTTCTTGTTTGGGGTGATTTTCATATCCAGTTCCAAGTGTTTTGGTGTTCTACAGTTTTAATTTACTGAGAGCATGATAGATCTTGTTGGAGGTTCTGTAGCTTAGTGGTTAATAGGGATGAGCCTAATGTTTGCGTCAAACATAAGTTCGACTCAAATATCAGGCGTTCGCCGAATAGTAAACAA
The DNA here is from genome assembly GCF_905171775.1 of Rana temporaria. Lineage (NCBI taxonomy): Eukaryota > Metazoa > Chordata > Amphibia > Anura > Ranidae > Rana > Rana temporaria. The sequence goes on along the minus strand of NC_053491.1, from coordinate 461,150,930 downwards.
TTTGGGGTGTTCGCGGCAAATTCAAAAACCGCGGAGCACCCTTTAAAAGTCTATGGGAGAAATCAAAAGTGCTAATTTTAAAGGTTAATATACAAGATTTTGGAATAAAAAGTGTTTGGGGACCTGGGTCCTGCCCCAAGGTACATGTATCAATGCAAACAAAGTTTTAAAAATGGCAGTTTTTTTTAGGAAGCAGTGATTTTAATAATGCTTAAAGTGAAACAAAAAAAAGAGAACATTTTCCTTTAAATTTCGTACCTGGGGGGTGTCTATAGTATGCCTGTAAAGTGGTACATGTTCCCCGTGTTTAGAACTGTACATCCTGCACAAAATATAATTTCTAAAGGAAAAAGGTAATTTAAAATACTCAGAGCTATAATGAATTGTCGGGTCCTGCAATACAGATAAAAGTAGTTAAAAAACTGGCATGGTAATGGACAGCAAGTGGTCTCTGCTGCGGATTCGCTGCAAGGTCACTTTTATCGAGGGGCCATGCTCTGATCATCTCTGCCACTTACCAGAGCCATCGGTAGCAGAGGAGATGATCGCATTCTTTCCGATGACAGGCCTGGAACCGAGTGCGGGAAAGATGTCCCCCACTCGGCTCCATAACATTAGATAGCGGAAGTGACGTCAAACGTCACTTCCACCCAATGGTCCTAAAGGGGATTTTTTTTTACATAAAAAAGGTCCTGTCATGTTTTTTTTCTATTACAAGGAATGTTTACGCAATTTTGAAGCGTGACATGTTGGGTATCAATTTACTCGGTGTAACGTTATCTTCCACAATATAAAACAATTGGGCTAAGAGTCGGTTCACACTGGGGAGACTTGGGATCCGACTTGAGGTCGCCTCAAGTCGTCCCAAGTCGCGCTGTAGAGAAAAACAATGCAAGTGAATGGGAGCGGTGTTAATACACACTACTCAAGTCGCTCCGACTTCAGAAGAGGCTCCTGTACTACTTCAATCCAACTTGTAGGCGATTTGTACCCATTGATTTCAATGGAAGTCGCCTCCAATTATGATCACTGTCTTAACTGAAGCGACTTTCCAGGAAGATAACATACATTTCTCAGGCAAACCTCTTTTAACTTGTAAACAACAAGTTTCAAAAAGAGGCTTGGTCCTTATGTGGTTAATCATGGATATTTGGTATTCCCAGGCCCGGATTTACTCCCTTTGCCGCCCCAAGGCCGGGTCCTTCAATGCCGCCCCCGCCTGCGCTGTACAGGGAGGGGGGGGCCTTTTTTCGCCGGGGGACTTTTTCGGCAGGACACTGGGAAACAGGGGGGATGCTGCTGCCAAAAATGACATTGAGAACTGGTGGGGGGGGGGGGGGATGTTGCTGCCAAAAATGACATTGGTCATTGGGGGGGGGGGGGCTGCTGCCAAAAATTACATTGAAAACCATCTCACCTCCTCTTCCCTCTGTTTTCTTTCCTCTCACCATCCGTGACATGACAGGGGGGGAAATGAAAGTGTCCTCTCCTGTCAGCTGCAGTGCCGCCCCTGCACCCACTGCCGCCCCAAGGCCTGGCCTTGTTGGCCTTGTCTAGAATCCGGCCCTGGGTATACCCAAGTGTTTGCCTGACTTTTATGTTTGGGATGGGATAAAGGGTGAGCAGTGCAAGTGACTATATATGAGGCAATTCAGGTGCCCACCTATACTGACACCAAATAGGACTTGTGATAATGAGTTTGATTGCCTTGGGTACATAATAGGTAAGCCATAAGCCAAATGTCTGAGAAGTAATTTTAATCTGTTTAAGGCCCTTCATCTGCAGGTGACCAACGATGCCATGTCATCATAGTTACATACAAGATTAAAGGGTATTGCCTCAGTTAAATGGTTGAACAACTAGGGGTGGGTATCATCATCCTTAAAGGGGTTGTAAAGGAAATTCTTTTTTTTTATAATAAGCATCCTTTACCTGCAGACATTCCTCTTTTCACTTCCTCATTGTTCGTTTTTGCTCAGAAGTTGCTCTATTTCTTCTCTGTTTTGTTCACTTCCTGCTTGTCTGATTTTACTGACCACCGTGAAGGGAGGCTTTACTGCGGTGGTCAGTGACGTGCTCACCCCCTCCTGGGAACTACATCTGTGCAGCAGGACGCTCTCTACGTGTTAGAGACTTCAAGGAGGTGTGAATTACTGGGCGTGACGCAATTCATAATGGGAAATGTAGTTCTTACATGAACGAGCGCCGCAAACCAGGAAGTGAATGAGAGAACAGAAACTAGAATGCCGGAGGTGATATAGATGAAGGAATTTAATAGGTATTTACTTGTTTTTTTAACAGAATCATTACACTATTCTGTCTGTCTACCTTGCAGACATTAATTTTACGCAAAACATTTTTTTCCTTTACAACTCCTTTAATTTAGAGAATTAAGCCATTCTTAGAGAATTAAGCTACATCTTTGTGCCCCACATACCAGTGGGGTCTTTATGTTCTCCAAGTGTGAACTGAACAACATTTTATACAACAACCACTTTCAAAGTATTGTTGTACTTAATGTTCTTTTATGGAAATTTGTCTTAAATAAATGTATATTTTTAGAATTATCTTGTTCTAATCCTTGGGTACCAAAATAGTCCTCAACACTATTGGTGTCGCAGGGCAGCATGCTGGAGTAGCCCCCGACAAATCCCTTTCTCTCCATAGTTACATATAAAATATAGTACTTTTATATTTTTGCATGTAAATAATATATACAGTACATGATTTATATAATTCAAAATCGAACTAATGACGTCTGTCCCTTAAGTACTGCTCCCCAGCATGCACGATCTCCTCCCTCTGATTGGCTGCTGAAGGGGAACACCCAAAACACCTTGACCTGACTGCTGCCACCCTCGGCCTGGGATGGTAACAACACCCCAGACAACAATAGTGGTCACTCACAGTACAGCCATGGCTGGAACAGAGGCCCAATTTTTGTGAAAAATCATACAGTCTGAGTCAACTAACTCTCAGACTACCCTCTAAATTTAAAGCAGCGCCGGCTAGAAAGTAGCAGGCCACTACAATTACATTACATTATTCATATGATTGTGTTGCAGAGGTTACATGGGATTTTGCGTTCTTGGTGTTCAACTGGCATAAAATGGGATGGGTTTGCCCACTATTTACAAAAGAATGGCATGCCAATAATGTAAAGGTGGTGGGTTCAACCACTGTATGGGCACAATTTCTTGTATCTTGGAAGGGACTTCATGTAAAATAAATGTGGTATAACCATTCTGTTTCTTATTGTATATTATATAATACAGTATGCAATGTAGAAAAATTGCAGAGCTCCAGTGATTTTGCAGGTCTACTGGAGGCTGCCATGAGCACAGGTACTCATTGAAATGAATAGAACCACGGCATGCATGTGCAGAATGAAGAACAGCTGACCCACATTGGCAGTAAAATTGCCATATTGAGGCTGTAGGTTAGTATTATGTTCACTGCCGAAAAATTTGTTTGTTTTCATTTTGGCTTCGTTCGCTTCTTAGCTTTTTTCGGGAATTCGGAAATTTGAAATCCAAATTTCCGATTTTCGAGTTTCCGAAATTCGGAAATTCAAAATTTCGAAGATCCAAAAATTTGGAAATTGAAAAATTTGGAAATTCTGAAATTTCGGAATGAACTAATTTGTTAAAATTCGTAAAAAAAAATATTTGGAACTTAACGAATTGCACATGTCTAGTTAGTAAAATCCCAGGCTGTGGGACAGACTGATCCCGTTGAAGGTGTTACCGCACCTGCTGAGTTGAGAGGTTCTGGCCTCCTGAAGTGGTCGTTGGTAAATGATCCAGCTGGTTCTGTTGGGATGGGGTTAGAATTTCCAACATCCGCGCATCGTCTCAGTCAAAGCAAATATAAACACTGCATGATTGTCATAGGCGGGATCCATATAAGGCCCTGTTCACATGGCAATATTTGCTCTGTACCCATAGGGTAAATGGACCAGCTGGTTTGGATGGATTGGGGTTAGGATCTTGAACATTAGCTCATCATCCTGTTACAAGTTCATATGTTGCATGATTGCCACAGACGGGATCCATACAACTGTTTTGTCTGGCTGTGGTGGTTCAGTACAACCCTTTCTGTAATCAATTCTGATTCAACTCTTGCATTCTGTTCCGTTTTTACTCACCTGGTGTGTTGGGGTCACTTGACTACTTAATTTCAGTTACTTTTATCGATATTGGTTGAAGGTTTGTGGGTGCTACTGGGTGGGTTCCAGAGAATATGAATCCTCCACAAAAAATGGCCACAAGCTTCAACCTGAGTTGAGATTAATAGCTAGATTCAGAGAGACTTAGGCTGGCGTATCAGTAGATACACCAGCCTAAGTCAGAATTTGCGTCGGCGCTAATTTAAGCGTATTCTGGTAACCAGATACGCTTAAATTAGGCTCAGATACGACGTAAGTGTCTTACACCCTCGTATCCTAAAGTGTAATTTTTAGGCTGACCGCTAGGTGGCGCTTCCATTGCGGTCGGCGTAGAATATGTAAATCAGTAGATACGCCTATTCACGAACGTACGCCGGGCCGACGCAGTACAGATACGCCGTTTACGTAATGCATTAGCAGGCCTAAAGTTATTCCATCAAATAGATGGAATAGTAATGTTAAGTATGGCCGCCGTTCCCGGGTCGAAATTCTAAAATTTTACGTCGTTTGCGTAAGTCGTACGTGAAAAGGGATTTACGTCGTTTACGTCCACGTCAAAATCAATAGGCCGGTGCGGCGGACTTAGTCGCAATGCACACTGGAAAAATGTAGGCGCACGGCACATGCGCAGTTCCAAAAAAACGTCAATCACGTTGGGTCAAGCCTAATTATCATAAAACACGCCCCCTCAGCCTAATTTGAATTAGGCGCCCTTACACCCGTCCGCTTTAGGCTACGCCGCCGTAACTTAGCAGGCAAGTACATTGTGAATCATGTACTTGCCTCGCTAACTTACGGCAGCGTAGCCTAAATGCCATAAGCTAAGCCTCTGCAAGTATGCGCTCGCCATCCTGAATCTAGCTATATGTCTCTTTGGAACTAGGGATGAGCTTTGTGTTTGAGTTGAACATGAGTGGAACACCCTTACCTGGCAGGGGAGACACCATGATCATGAAGGTGGTTCTCCCAGGGCTCGGCTCGGCTATTGCACTCTGGCCGTGCTGATCGTGGTGTCTTCTCTGTCGCTTCTCGGCCTTTTGGCTAGGACTAGGTGTGGTATCTGTCCTTATCAGATGTCAGCGGAGCGCTGAAGCACCTCCTACATGGGGAGGGTGGATGCAATCCAATGACGTCATTGCACCTGGAAGGATGGTTTCAGCAGGGACTACACTGTGCTGCACGACAGTTACTGGGGGCCGGCCCATGGTTGAGTCTGAGCCATCTGGAAGGGTGCTCCTGGTGAGGATGGGTGCTGTGCTTGGTCTTGGTCTTTTTGCCGAGTTCTAGTCTGGCCTTCTGGCTGGCTGGTGTAAGTGCTATCTCTGTCAGCGATCTGGTTGGAGGAGCTGGTAATGCCCTGGGGTACGACAGGGGGTAGGACCGTGCAAATCCGCCGGGTTGGCTGGCAGGGGTGGAGGGCTGCACTGGCCAGTCGGGGGGTCGGATATGGAATGAAAAGCCTATGGTGCATGTGCCCCTGGAGTGGCAGTCCAGGGGTATCTGAAGATCACTGTATGTGAGGGACACATTGATTTAAGATACCACGGTCACTGCACCAGATACACGCTTTTTTTAGCACCTGCCTCCTGGGCCGGGCCTTTTGGCTAGGACCGGAGGAATTTCTTTTATTCCTGGCCGGAGGGCCTGGTCATTGTTTCACCACAATGGCCACTTATTTCACTCTCCTCTCCACTATCCCTTCCCCCACTTTATTTTATTTAAGCCTGTGTTTGTCACTTTTTTGTCTTTTTTTGTTGTGCACGTTTTGTCACTGTGTGATTAGTAGGGTGCGGGTCCTCGGGCCAGCCCTGAACGTCTTGGGAGTAGGTGGACATGGCCTTCTGGCTTAGTTCGCCTGCTCTCATGGGGTCTCCCTTCGGGGGAGCCCCACCTAGTACTGGGAGGGTTCTGTTTCGGCAGTCCCTCCGAGGAAGTTGGGTCCGTGTCGGCTTCGGTTGCTCGGACCACAGTACCTCAGTCCCCGTCTGGAGCCTAACGCCCCGGGGGATCAGGGTTTGGGTCCCTCTTCACAGGAGGACCACTTGACGTTGCACCCGTCTGCACGTTTTTGTGAACACTCTTTATGTGTGTGCACATTTTTTCTGCACCGGGTGGAGTTTTTTGGGTGTGTTCACACGCCATAGGCTTTTCAAAAAAAAATAAAAAATGCGCTCGCCATCCTGAATCTAGCTATATGTCTCTTTGGAACTAGGGATGAGCTTTGTGTTTGAGTTGAACATGAGTGGAACACCCTTACCTGGCAGGGGAGACACCATGATCATGAAGGTGGTTCTCCCAGGGCGAGGCTCGGCTATTGCACTCTGGCCGTGCTGATCGTGGTGTCTTCCCTGTCGCTTCTCGGCCTTTTGGCTAGGACTAGGTGTGGTATCTGTCCTTATCAGATGTCAGCGGAGCGCTGAAGCACCTCCTACATGGGGAGGGTGGATGCAATCCAATGACGTCATTGCACCTGGAAGGATGGTTTCAGCAGGGACTACGCTGTGCTGCACGACAGTTACTGGGGGCCGGCCCATGGTTGAGTCTGAGCCATCTGGAAGGGTGCTCCTGGTGAGGATGGGTGCTGCGCTTGGTCTTGGTCTTTTTGCCGAGTTCTAGTCTGGCCTTCTGGCTGGCTGGTGTAAGTGCTATCTCTGTCAGCGATCCGGTAGGAGGAGCTGGTAATGCCCTGTGTGGTGGAACGGGGTAGGACCATGCAAATCCGCCGGGTTGGCAGGCAGGGGTGGAGGGCTGCACTGGCCGGTCGGGGGGTCGGATATGGAACGAAAAGCCTATGGCGCATGTGCCCCTGGAATGGCAGTCCAGGGGTATCTGAAGATCACTGTGTGTGAGGGACACATTGATTTAAGATACCACGGTCACTGCACCAGATACATGCTTTTTTTAGCACCTGCCTCCTGGGCCGGGCCTTTTGGCTAGGACCGGAGGAATGTTTTATTCCTGGCCGGAGGGCCTGGTCATTGTTTCACCACAATGGCCACTTCTTTCACTCTCCTCTGCACTATCCCTTCCCCCACTTTATTTTATTTATAGCCTATGTTTGTCACTTTTTGTCTTTTTTTGTTGTGCACGTTTTGTGACACTGTGTGATCAGTAGGGTGCCGGTCCTCGGGCCAGCCCTGAACGTCTTGGGAGTAGGTGGACATGGCCTTCTGGCTTGGTTCACCTGCTCTCATGGGGTCTCCCTTCGGGGGAGCCCCACCTAGTACTGGGAGGGTTCTGTTTCGGCAGTCCCTCCGAGGAAGTTGGGTCCATGTCGGCTTCGGTTGCTCGGACCACAGTACCTCAGTCCCCGTCTGGAGACTAACGCCCTGGGGGATCAGGGTTTTGGGTCCTTTCTTCACAGGAGGACCACTTGACGTTGCACCCGTCTGCACGTTTTTGTGAACACTCTTTATGTGTGTGTACATTTTTTCTGCACCGGGTGGAGTTTTTGGGTGTGTTCACACGCCATAGGCTTTTAAAAAAAAAAAAAAAAAAAATTAGTGGAACACCCTTTAAAAGTCTATAGGAGAAATCAAAAGTGCTAATTTTAAAGGTTAATATGCAAGTTATTGTCATAAAAAGTGTTTGGGGACCCAGGTCCTGCCCCAGAGGACATGTATCAATGCAAAAAAAGTTTTAAAACTGAAGTTTTTCCGGGAGCAGTGATTTTAATAATGCCTGAAGCAATGGATATTTTCAAGTACCACTTGTAAAAAAAAGAAAAAAAGTACAGTGGAACCTTGGATTACGAGTAACATAGTTAGTCAGGTTGTAAAAAGACACAAGTCCATCCAGTTAAACCATAAAAAAATAACAATAATAACAATAATAATATCATACAATCCCATATACCCAATTCTATACCCACAGTTTAACCAGAAATATTACTTTACATTTCAAACCTGGGGGGTGTCTATAGTATGCCTGTAAAAGTAGCACATGTTTCCCGTGTTTATAACAGTAGGTGCACAAAATAAAATTTCTAAAAGAAAAAAAAGTAATTTAAAACTGCTCGCGGCTATAATGAATTGTCGAGTCCCGGCAATACAGATAAAAGTCATTAAAAAAAATGGCATGGGTTCCCCCTTAGTCCATTACCAGGCCCTTTGGGTCTGGTATGAATATTAAGGGGAACCCCAAAACAAAATATTTTGTGGGGTCCCCCCAAATTCCATATCAGGCCCTTCAAGTCTGGTATGGATATTAAGGGCAACCCTGCGCCAATTTTTTTTAAAGAAATGGCGTAGGGGCCCCCAAAAATCCATACCAGACCCTTATATGAGCACGCAACCTGGCAGGCCGCAGGAAAAGAGGGGGGGGCGAGAGAGGTCACATGCCCTCAATATGGGGAGGATAGCCTGCCAGGTTGCATGCTTGGATAAGGGTCTGGTATGGATTTTTGGGGGGAACCCTACGCCATTTTCTTTTAATTTTGGTGCATTTTTTTTTATTTTGCTTCGGGGTTCCCCAAAGGGCCGGGTAATGGACTAAGGGGGGAACCCAGGCTGTTTTTTTTCAATGAGTTTTATCAGTATTGCCGGGACCCGACAATTCATTATAGCCACGAGTAGTTTTAAATTACTTTTTTTCCTCTAGAAATGTCATTTTGTGCAGAGACTGTTATAAACACGGGAAACACGCACTACTTTACAGGCATACTATAGACCCCCCCAAGGTTCTGCTGTACTTTTTTTTACAAGTGGTACATGAAAATATCCATTGCTGACTGTTGATCAAATCTCCACTAGATGGCATACTAACCTAATTTCACTTTTATTGTTTCACTTTAAGCATTATTAAAATCACTGCTCCTGAAAAAACTTCCGTTTTTTTTTTTTGGAATTGATACATGTCCCCTGGGGCAGGACCCGTGTCCCCAAACACTTTTTATGACAATAACTTGCATATTAACCTTTAACATTAGCACTTTTGATTTTTCATGTTCGTGTCCCATAGACTTTAATGGTGTTGGCATGTTCTGCTGCGAACCGAACCGGGGGGGGGGGGGGGGGGCGGAGGGTTATGTTCGGCTCATCCCTATTTGGAACATGTTTTACATTTTCTCTCAGTTATTCTTATGGCTTATTGGCACAATACATCAGAGCGAGGGTGAGTTTCATACCGTTTTCGTGTTTGTGGGCATTACTAGGCAGCCTCATTATGACACAATATTATTTTTGAAGAGTGACAGAAGGTTTGCGTGTTTGAATCACGGCAGGGTTATCTGTTTTGTTGTCTTTGTTATTTGAATAAAAAAGACACAAGCTGGAAGTCTAGATTCACGTGTGTTTATTCATGAGTTTCCATTGAAATCTATGGCACCAAATTCCAAGTCACATGGACATTGCATGGGTGTGAATGGGTCCAATAGACAGTAATGGGACACCACTTAAAAAGCCAAAGCATGGCAATGCACAGGAAACCCCCTTTGTTACAGCCACAATGTAAGCATGCTGTGAGATCAGTGCTCCTTTCTTGTAAAATGAATGTCATTAGAGCTTTCTTTTGGTGGTATTTGATCAACACTTTGTTTTTTATTGTTAGCATTATAACCAAAAAAAGGCAGACAATTAAAATAAAAAAACAATTAGGTGGATTCAGAAAGACCGCCTTAACTTTGCGGCAGCGTAGTGTATCGTGTTTACACTACGCCGCCGTAAGTTAGCAAGGCAAGTACATGATTCACAAAGTACTTGGCTGCTAAGTTACGGTGGCGTAGCGTAAATCGGGCGCGCTTAATTCAAATTCGGCTGAGGGGGCGTGTTTTATGTTAATGGAGGGTGACCTGACGTGGTTGACGTATTTTACCAACGGCGCATGCGCCGTCCGTGTACATATCCCAGTGTGCATTGCAGCAAAGTACGCCGCACGGTCCTATTGGTTTCGACGCGGACGTAAATTACGTCCAGCCCTATTCACGGACGACTTACGCAAACGACGTAAAATTTTCAAATTTCGACGTGGGAACGACGGCCATACTTAACATTACTATTTCAGCTATTTGATGGAATAACTTTAGGCCTGAAAATGTGTTACGTAAAGGCGTATCTTTACCGAGTCGGGCAAGCGTACGTTCGTGAATCGACGTAACGACTCATTTACATATTCTAGGCTGACCGCAATGGAAGCGCCACCTAGCGGTCAGCCTAAAAATTACACTTTAGGATACTACGGTGTAAGACACTTACGCTGCTCGTATCTGAGCCTAATTTAAGCGTATCTGGTTACCAGAATACGCTTAAATTTGCGTCAACGCACATTCAGACTTAGGCCAGCGTATGATACGCCGGCCTAAGTCTTTCTGAATCCACCTAAATATGTTTTACTTTTGTAGCATTACTCCCGGAGGAGCTGCTGGTTGTTTTGGGTGGCACATTTACCTTGTGGCTCTTCCGAATTCCTAGGGGTGAATGGTGCATATAGCAATCGTAAAGGAATGTCCGCAACAAGCGTCTTTTCTGTGCTCTTTATTACCCAGCCGGGTAAAAACAATGAACCGTTGATGAAAAGATAGAGTTTGGAAGAAGAAGGAGAACAGCAGATTCAGGCGTAGTATTTGGAACAGTCCTGCTCCCATACGTAACACTTTCCGTACCACTCCTGCCTGAGTGGGCTTAGCGTACCCGGACAGGCCTCTCTCACTGACCTGGCAGCCGGAGTATCACTCGAACCTTTTGAGGAAAAGTCTCTGTCACAGACCCTCCTTTAAAGGAGTTCTCTGACCTAAAACTTTTAACCCCCACTGTGCCCGGGCTGTAAAAATATACAAAATAAACTTTCACTTACCTGCCTACGATCCCCCGTTGTTCCGATATCGCCGTCCCGTTCTCCGGTCCCGGGCCCCTTCCGCTTCCTGTGTGTCGGTGACTCATAGTGCGCTCAGCCTATCAGTGGCCTCAGCAATGTCCCGTCGCGGCCGCTGATAGGCTGAGCGCACTATGAGTCACCGACACACAGGAAGCGGAAGGGGCCCGGGCCCGGAGAACGGGACGGCGATATCGGAACAACGGGGGACCGTAGGCAGGTAAGTGACAGTTTATTTTGTATATTTTTACAGCCCGGGCACAGCGGGGGTTAAAAGTTTTAGGTCAGAGAACTCCTTTAAATGAACTTCAGGGAGACACCTTTGCCACAGACCCTCTCTGATTGCAAATGCTGAGGCAATCCTCCTAGTAAGAATTACGCCTGGATCTCCTTCTTAACGTCGCCCAGGTACCGACTGATAGGTGATCAACCCTTCAGTGTCCGGCTACCTTGATCCCTGGTGGTTTGTCAAAATCCTTTTGGAACGCCAGCCTCTCATTGGCGCTCCTCAGACGGACTCCCCACCGAACAGCTCTACCGCTTGGGATCTTCAAAAGTGGGAACCCAGTCGATCACTGGGTCCCCGCCGTTGCTCAAACGTTCCGTACCAATATGGTCCCGGAAACCAGGAACACCGCGTGGCACACGCACCCCTGCCAGGTAGGCCATTATGCCGGGGCGCCGTGATGTTTTCACCCTAAAGGTGGGTGCCACACTGAAAGAAGACCCAGACTCAATATCGTCTGTCCCATAAGTACTCTCTCCCAGCATGCCCAGCGAGGACACTCCCTCCTGATTGGCTGCTGGAAAAGAACACCCAAGTCTCGACTCTGCTGCTGCCACCTGTCGCCCTGGGGTGGGATAGCACTCCAGTAACAACACAACAGTATGAGCCCCACAGCACAGCCAAGCTGAAACAGAGACCCTATTTGAACATTGTAATTTGGATCAGAGTCATTAGTACTCTGATCGCCCTCTAAATTTCAACAGCACCGGTACTTGGAAGTAACCAGGCGCTACACTTTCTTCTATACAATATATTCAATTATAAAAATTTAAAACATTACATTTCTTCATAAATGTAAGCAAATATGTTATCTGCTACATATTTTGGGTAGCAAATCCCAATAAGCGTACATTGATTGCTTTGCGCAAAAGTTATAGCGTCTAAAAACGATGGTATATATGCTGGAATTTTTTGTTTTTATACTAGTAATGGCGGTGACCTTATAGCGGGACTGCGATATTCTGACACTAACTGACACTTTTGACACTTTGCCGGAACCAGTGACACTAATACAGTGATCGGTGCTAAAAATATGCACTGTTACTGTACTAATGACACTGGCTGGGAAGGGGTTAAACATCTAGGGTGATCAAAGGGTTAACTGTGTGCCTAGCCAGTGTTTGTGTGTACTGTGTGTGCAGCTTTTACTAAGGGAAGTGATGGAAAATCCATCCCTTCCCCCTGTCAGAATGAATCACAATAAGTGTGTATAGATTGGTTTGCGTACAAGTTATACTGTCTACAAAATAGGGAATAGATTTATGGCAATTTTATTATTATTTTTACTAGTAATGACAGTGATAAGCGATTTTTAGTGGGACTGTGACATTGCGGCAGACAGATCGGACAGTTTTGACACTTTTTTGGGTTCTTTGACATTTATACAGTGATCAGTGCTATAAAAATGCACTGATTACTGTATAAATTACACTGGCAGTGAAGTGGTTAACACTAGAGGCGCTCAAGGGGTTAAATGTGTTCCCTGGGAGGTGTTTCTAAAGCCTCATACACATGATCGTTTTTTCCGCGGACAAATTGTAGGACTTTTGTCTGAAGGCATTGGCCGGGAACTTGTATTGCGTACAAACGCCAACAAACAGGAAACTATGTGTTTTTTCAGCTCTTTAGCGCCACCCTTTGGGCAACTTCTGCTAATGTTGTGTTATGGATAGCATTGCTTCTGAGCATGCATGTTTGTACTTTGGAGTTTTGTCCAACGGACTTATGTACACACGATCGGATAATCCATCAACACACATTTGTTGGCAGACAATTTTAAAGCATGCTATCTCACATTTGTCCCCGGAAAATCAGACACCAATTGTCAGATGGAGCATACAAACAGTTGGATTTCCCAACAGCCTGTCATCACACAATTCTCGTCAGATAATCCGATCGTGTGTATGAGGCTTAACTGTGGGGGGAGTGGACTGACTAGAGGAGAAGTGAGATCGCTGTTCCTAATCAAAGACGATTACTCTCTACTCCCCTGACAGATCCCTGTTCTGCCTCTCTGTGGAGAAATCGTGATCGCCGACCACATGCATCAGCTCCTCCTTGCCTACTATAGCTGTTATAAGGACCGACGTACAGCTACGGCGATTTACAGGAACGAGCCGACCTGCCGCAGTATAATGATGGCGGTTGGGTGGCAAGTGGTTAAAAGACTGCAGATAATACAGCAGTGAAAAAAAAGTTCCCAGCAGCAGAACATTTTTAATGTGAAAGAATAGGCCCAAATGTATTAGAGACAAAGACAGGCTGGGGTTTACTACAAGATTTAAAGATGCAGTAGAAGAGTCTACAGCAGCAATTTTAATCATGGATATAATGCCGCGTACACACGATCATTTTTCGGGTTGTAAAAAACGAAGTTTTTCAAAAATGTCATTTAAAACGATAGTGTGTGGGCTTCAGAGCATTTTTCGGGTTCTGAAAAACAACAAAATCTTTTTTCGAACATGCTCTATTTTTTTACGACGTTTCAAACTGTCGTTTTTCGGGTTGTAAAAAATTATCGTGTGTGGGCTTTAACGACGTGAAAAACCCGCGCATGCTCAGAAGCAAGTTATGAGACGGGAGCGCTCGTTCTGGTAAAACTATCGCTCGTAATAAAGTAAGCACATTCATCACACTGTAACAGACAGAAAAGCGCAAATCGTCTTTTACTAACACGAAATCAGCTAAAGCAGCCCAAAGGGTGGCGTCATCCGAATGGAACTTCCCCTTTATAGTGTCGTCGTACGTGTTGTACGTCACCGCGCTTTGCAAGAGCATTGGGCCAAATCCACAGCCAGCGGCGGAAATTACGTTTTTCAAAACTTATGTCATTTAAGTTACGGCGCCCTAAGTTGGTCTCGTAAGTGCCGTATCCACAGCGCATTTGCGCACAAAATTGCGCTTACGTAACTTAAATTCCGAGGCGTAAGGCGGGGTTATTGCAAGTGGGAAGGAAGTGGGCGTGCTTCATTGTAATGAACCGTAACCCCATGCAAATGAAGGGCCGGCCGTACTGCGCATGCGCGCACGAATCTACCTCTCACTGGGCATGTGTAGAACTTTGCTCGGCGCAATCAGTGAGATAGGTAAAAGGCCAAGCATACTTAGTTTGAGGATCGCCCTGTGTGTAAATAGCCCCAGTCAAACACACTTCCCTTGCAAAAGTATTTCCCTGTGTTCCCTTCCTAGAGCAAGTTGCTTCTGCTCTGAACGTTTGTCAGTGTTTGTTGGTGAGTTGTGTGTGATAGAGAAGTTTTGGAGGAGTATTAGATAGTAGTTGTTGTTTGTTTCTGATAAGTGTATTTTTTGTTTGATTGTTTCTGCTAAGTGTTTTTTTTTTTCCTGCTTGGATTTTGTGTTTGTTTTTTTCTGCTTGTATTTTGTGTTTGTTTTTTTCTGCTTGGATTTTGTGTTTGTTTTTTGTGTGTTTGTTTTTGACTTTGTAGTAGCTGTCTGCTTGTGTGTTTTGATTTTTGTTTCTTTGTTGTGTGTGAATTTTTGTTTGTTTGTCCTGTGAGTTTTCTTGTTGCTGAGTGGTGTCTGTGATGGCACCCAAGCGCAGGAAGCTTAATTTTACCCATGTGGAGAAGCAAATCCTTGCCAGGTCCATCATCCGATATGGGCGCTATTTACATGGGCCTGAGAGCCGAAACACCTCCCTGGCCCAAGGGAAGAAGATCTATCAACAAATTACAGATCAGATAAATGCGGCGGGGGGGGGGGACGAGGACCCCCGCTGGCATACAGAAAAAGATCAATGATCTGAGGAGCGTGGTCCGCAATAAGGTGGCCAAGCTCACTGCCCATAGGAGGGGCACTGGAGGAGGGGGACCATGCCCCATCCGGCTGACTGAGGAGGAATGGGCAGTGGCCCGGTGTTTCCAGCCAGAGCAGGTGGTGGGCCTGCGTGGCTTTGACTCTGATGTT
Organism: Rana temporaria; assembly: GCF_905171775.1. Lineage (NCBI taxonomy): Eukaryota > Metazoa > Chordata > Amphibia > Anura > Ranidae > Rana > Rana temporaria. Next base: position 461,135,742 of record NC_053491.1, on the reverse strand, counting down.
CCTGTGGGGCCAGGTAAGTTTTGTTTTTTCTATCTGGTGATTAGCATGTGTGGGTGGGGGAAGGGAAGATGTGCCAAGTGTGTGGATCCTCAAACCTGTGATTGTTTGGTGTTCTCCACAGATGACCAGGAGATTGCTGGCCCATCAGGCCAGGAGGTTGCAGGCCCATCAGCCCAGGAGGATGCTGGGCCATCAGGCCAGGCTGCTGCACCACCCCAAGGACAGGAGGCTGCTGAGAATTCCCCAGGGGAGGGGAGTGGCCAAACCTCCCCTCATGAGGAGGATGAGGGGGAGGAGGATGAGGGGGTGGGGGAGGAGGATGAGGGGGAGGAAGAAGAAAACCTGCAGCTTGGCAGGGAAATCCTTCTGGCCTCTGAGCTAATGACATTTGAGGCTACCCCAGAGGCTACCCCAGAGGCTGGCAGCAGTCAGGCCACCATCAGGGGTAGCCCCTCCCACTCCTCCCCCAACAGGCTGCAACCCACAAGGGTCACTCTCTCCCCTCCTCCAGAGCCACAAGCCTCAGGGGCAGGCAGGATGGCGACCCAGGAGACCAGGGGGGTGTTTGAGCATCTGCCGGCCAGTCTGCAGAAGGACAATGCCCGGCAGACCCGAAGTCTGGGTGAGATACAAAAAAGTATTAACAAGATGGAGCACAGCCTGGGTGCAATGAGGGAGTCACTCGGTGATGTGGCCACAAACTCTTTGGGGGTCATCACCTGTTTGTGGGACCTGAAGACCGCCACAACAGGCGTGGCCCAGGAGGTGACTGCCCTGACCCAGGCTGTGCAGGACAATACCCGGGCTGTGCAGGACAATACCCGGGCTGGCCAGGCAAATACGGCTGCCATCACTGGCTGTCTGAACAGGATAGCAGTGGCCTTGGAGGGCAGGCCAGCAGGAGGACAGACACCAGGGGAGGCTCCTTCTTCCCCTGCTCACTCACCCCCCCATGAAGATACTCCCTCCCCTGCTCACACCCCCCCATGAAGATCCTCCAGTTGGCCGTGCCCGTGCCCGTGCCCTTGGGCAGCCCAGACGGAGCACTCGCCGCAGGAATTAATTAGCAGGGGTACTTTTGATTTTGTTTTGTTTTATTTTTTTTATGATTTAGTTTATTATACTGTACTTATGATTTGGTTTATGTGTGTGAATGATGTGTGAATGTGGGGGGGTGGCATTCCTGATAAAATAAGGGTCTCACCCTCAGTTTTGGTGGAGAAGGGATCCCCAGGACCAGGGAGAAGTGATCCCAGGTTCCTGAATGGTGTATGAATGCACAGTGACATAATTGGAGCCGTGGCGTGGCGTTACTGCTCCCAAGTACCAAAGGGGGGGGTACTTGGATCTAATCCAATTCGATGTGCATGTGATGTGTCTGTGCTAGGGACCACAGTGGTGTGCATTCATGCATTCTCATTGTGACATAATTAATCTGCGTTTACTATGAATAAAAAACATTCTCAATGTGACATTATTCATGTGCGTTTACTGTGAAAACAAATATTATCATTGTGACATTATTCATGTGCGTTTACTGTGAAAAAATGCCTTCTGCGAGGCGTCTCCTGGCTGCTGTGCCCTCAGCAGACCGGGTAGAGTGGGTTAGGGGGGATTGCCTGGGTGGGGGGTCAGGTCAGCACGTATGTCAATCTGCAGTCCCCTTCTCATGGCAAAGTTGTGCAGCACGCAACATGCACCGATGATCTGGCACACAAAGTCTGGCGAATACAACAATGTACCCAGGGATGGACTGGCCATTGGGACTACAGGGAGTTTCCCGGTGGGCCGATGGCTCAGTGGGCCTGCTTCAGTGACAGCGGACCGCTGCCCCCCCCCCACTCCTCTGTCGCTCCCCTACCGTAGCGCTCACCTCCTCTACCTTCCTGCAGCGCTCAGCTGGGGGGAACAGAGAAGCAGGGGGAGGACCAGAGGAGCATGGGGGAGGGGACAGACAGCTGACTCAACAGCTATGGCCTGGGAGTTTCTCACTTCTGCCTAATCTTGTCCCATAAGGGGGAGCACCTAACTAATTTCTTGCCCCGGGTGAAATAATGTCTAGCTTCCCCACTGGTACTGCCTATAAGAATACCAGTACCAGCCATTCTAATCTAATAAAGTAGAACGGCTAGTGGCTAGTGAAGGGGGAGAGGGGGCTTTGGTGGCCGGGGGGGGGGGGGGGGTGCAGGATTTGTCTGGCCGCCATGAGAGAGACCTGTCAAAGTGGGCCAGTCTTGATGAAGTCCAGGGCCAAATTTTTGTCCCAGTCCAGCCCTGAATGTACCCCCAGACTTATCCAGGCATCTGAAGCGGGACTTCAGCAGCCCAAATGTGCACTCCACAACTGCCCGGGTGCGAATGTGAGCCTTGTTGTAGCGTTGCTCTCCTGGGGTTTGGGGGTTCCTGAATGGGGTCATCATATGTGGTCCCAGGGCATATCCAGAGTCACCTGTAAGGGAAAAGACATAAGGATGTTAGTCATGCATGTGCCCCTTGTGATGTCTGCATCATGGGGGGGGGACATACCTGACACCCATGTCACTCACCAATCAGCCAGCTGTCTCCATACAGGTTCAGTTCCAAATCTCTGGAGATTTTGGTCTGCCGAAATATATAGCTGTCATGGCAGGATCCAGGGAATTTTGCACAGACGTGCCAGATGAGGCCATGGGCATCCACGATTACCTGGACATTTATGGAATGCCAGTGTTTCCGATTCCGGAACAGGTGCTCTGTCTCATGGGGGGGGCTGTAGTGCCACATGGGTACAATCAATGGCCCTGATGGTCCGTGGGAATCGGGCAATGTTGTAAAAGTCCGTCATGGTTTGCAATCGCTGGTCCTCCTGGGTGGGTTTTTGAAATTGATTGGCCATGCGTCTCAGTATTGCAGGGACTACTTGATGGACACACCTGCTCATGGAGGATTGTGCCATCCCAGACAGACCTCCACATGTGCGTTGGAAAGACCCAGTGGCAAGGAAATAGAGTGTTGCCATTACTTTGATGAGAGGTGGCAGGGCATGGGATCGTTGGGTTGGGGTGGTGAGATCATCCTGCAGGATTCTGGTTAATTCCAGGATGGCTTCCCGGTTAAAACGGAAGTTGCCATAGACCTCAGAAGCAGGCATGCCAAAGAGATCTCGGCGTGGGCGGTATACCCTCTCCTGTGCCCTCCTCCTCCTCCTCTGTGCCCTCCTCCTTCTTTGTGCCTCTAAAGTAGCGAGTGCTGCTAGGATCATGGATGGCCCGGGCATGTTGGCAGACAGTTTGAAGTCCAGCAAATATGTGTGCTCAGCTTTTCCTCAATGCTGTTGCTTCAGCAGACCTTTACACAGCATGTGTAAAATTAGGGCTGCTTTTATAACGTGTAAATTTGCGCAGGGAAACTAACAGGTGCGCACAGGGCGTAATCTACAGCGCACACACTTAATTATGTGGATCGCCCTATCTCCCTCATTTGCATCTTTGCCTATCAAAAACAGCGGCGTGACTAGCGTAATTTGCGTCCGTGTAATCATTTTAGGTAGGACGGAAAATCCGGATTTTAATGCGTAACTCGTTTTGAGGATCGGGCGCAAAGATACGCGCGGAGTAAAATTAGAAATCTCGAGTTAAGTCGGCGCATCTGCTTTGTGGATTTGGCCCATTATTTTTAAATGATGGTGTGTAGGCAACGTCGTTTTAATGATGAAGTTGAAAAAAACATTGGGCCAAATCCTCAAAATTCCTGCCTAACTTAACTTTTCCCATTTAAGTTACACTGACTTAAAATTTCTACCTAAGTGCCCGATCCACAAAGCACTTACCTAGCAATTTCAGGCCGTGTAACTCAAATGTCTCCGGCGCAAGGCGGTCCTCTTCGATGACAATTTAAATGAGGCGCGCTCCCGCGCCGGCCGTACTGCGCATGCTCGTGACGTCATTTTCCCGACGGGCAGCGCGCGAAATTACGTTACGTCAGGCTTTGTGGATTGCGACGGGACAATAAAGTTGCGTCGGGTAAAAAAAAAGTTACGCGCCGGGAAAAAAAATTCAAAATTAAAAAAAAAACGCGGCGATCGAAAAAAAGATCTGTTTTTACAAGGTGTTACTAGTTTACACTTTGTAAAAGCAGAACTAATTTTACGTATGCAAATGTAAACTTACGCAGAAAACACAAAGCTGAAAAGATTTGTGGATCTCCGTAAGTCCTCATTTGCATACGCAAAGCGGCATTTCGACTCGAAATGCCCCCCAGCGGCGGATGCGGTACTGCATCCTAAGATCCGACCGTGTAAGTCTCTTACAGATGTCGGATCTTCTGCCTATCTTTGGAAAACTGCTTCTGAGGATCAGTTCCAAAGATAGGCACAGGGATACGCAGGCTGAACAGCAGTTCCGCCTGCGTATCCCTTTTGAGGATTTGGCCCATTGTTTTTTCGAGAGCCTGAAAAACTTTGTTTTTTACAACCCGAAAAATGATCGTGTGTACGCGGCATTAGGCCTTCCCAGTGCATGCCTAAGGCCCCTTTCACATGTCCGTTCCGCCTGTCCGTTCATTACAAGTCCGTTAACGGACTTGTAATGAATCCCTATGGGAACACGTCCGTTAGCGGATGGAGCATCCGCTAGCGTCCGCGTCCGTCGGGATCTGGTTTTCGGACGGAAGAAAACCCTATTTTTCTTCCGTCCGGCGGAACGGAACTGATGCAGACGGACACACGGTCCATCTGCATCCGGTTCCCCATAGGGGACAGTGGAACAGAGACAGGGCGGTCCCTGCACTGTGTGCGGGGACCGCCCTATCCGCCTAGAGCTCAGCAGGAATCCCCGCTGAGCCGACGGAGCGGACTGAAAAACTGAAAGGACGTCTGAAAGCACCCAAACTTTTATTTTTGGGATGGGATAAAGGGTGAGCAGTGCATGTGACTAATTTTGAGGCAATTCAGGTGCCCACTGTTCTTATACTGAAACCTAATAGGACTAGTGATAATGATGATTGATTGCCTTGAATACATAATAGGTAAGCCATTGCAGGTCTGTATTCATTAAAACTTTAGAAGCCTTAGATAGAAGAAAAGGTCTAAGAAGTGTTTTGAATCTGTTTAAACAGATCCTTTATTCATGAGGCCCTTCATCTGCAGATGACCACTGATGTCACGTCATCATAGTTACACATATAAAAATATAGTACTTTTATATTGTATTTACACATGTAAAAATTTTACATGATTCATATAATTATCATATGTTTGCTATAAATTATATTTGAGAATAGTAGAATGACCAACTTGAGAATGTCAAAGAGGGGTGGTTGAGTTTAACTAAAATTGTAAAATTTCATATGATAGTGTTGAGGAGGTTATGTCGGATTTTGTGTTCTTTGGTGTTCAACTGGCATAAAATGAGACGTTTTTGAATCCCACAATGGTGCTCACACTTTAAAAATGAATTGCATGCCAATAAAGTGAAGGTGGTGTGTTCAACCACTGTATGGGCAATATTTCTTGTATCTTGAAAGGGACTTCATATAAAAATCTAAATATTATAACAATTCGGCTTTTCACTGCATAATATAATATAATACAGTATGTGGTGAATGACTAAGTGGAAAAATTAGTGATTTTGTAAGTCTACTGGAGACTGCCATGAGTACAGCTACTCATTAAAATGAATAGGACCATGGCATGCATGTGCAGCAGAGTGGGTCCTGTTGCTGTATTGGGCCGAAGGTAAGTATAATCCCAGGCTGTGGGACAGACTTATTCCCTCTGGCCAATGCCCTTGCAAGGTGTTACCTCACCTGCTGGGTGAGGTAACACCAGAGTTTGTTAGGTTTTCTATTAACCTTTAATGAGTATATACCAGTCTGCATGTTTAACTATTGGAACCATTTCTAAATACTACCAGTATACATAACATGTCTTCCTAAGGGGTAAAATTAGACCATGTGATAGATGCCTAAAAATAGTACAAAGCCTACCTAGTAGGTGACTCTGTGGTGCAACGGTAGCGCGTCTGACTCCAGATCAGAAGGTTGCGTGTTCAAATCACGTCAGGGTCAAGCATTTTAGATTTTTTTTTTTTTAGAAATTAGGGTTTACATAACCTGTACAGCAGTGGTTCTCAACCTGGGGGTCAAATGATGATTTGCCAGGGGTCACTGAATCCTGGGCTGTTCCTGAAGCCTGCACCGCTCTCCCAGCCACTTCACAGCCGCTCATTCAGTTCACGGCATGGCTGGGGGGGCAGAGACTAGAGGTCAGCTGACTGGTGAGGAATGTGAAGTGGGAGGGGCTAGAGGAGACCCTATCTCCTGATTTCGGCATAGGTGTCACTGCTACGAGACACCACAAAGTCGGAGACACAGTGAGTAACACTACCTGTGATTATAGTTGCCATTAAAAGTCCCCACTACAGTTCTCAAATCAGCAGATGACCTTCATCCAAAGCACCCAAGTTGGCTGATCAGCAAGTTGGCTGATCAGAACTCCCCCCCAGCATTGCCCCTGATCCCAACTCCCCACATGCAGTGGCCCAGCACTGCCACTGAGCCCAACTCCCCGCCAGCCCTGCCACTGATCCCAACTCCCCACCAGCACTGCCACTCATTCCATTCCATTCCACCCCCCCCCCCCCCACCAAGGAGTAAAAATAGAGACTACATGGAAGGGAGAGGAAAGAGGGGGAGGAACAAAGAAAGGAAGAGAAAGAATAAGAAAAAACAAGAAAGATGGCCACCCAAGTTGGCTGATCGGCATTGCCCCTGATCCCAACTCCCCACCAACATTGCCCCTGATCCCAACTTCCCGCCAGCAGTGGCCCAGCACTGCCACTGATCCCAACTCCCTGCCAGCACTGCCACTGAGCCCAACTCCCCGCCAGCCCTGTCACTGATCCCAACTCCCGCCAGCACTGTGACTGATCCCAACTCCCCGCCAGCACTGCCACTCATCCCATTCCCCGCCCCCCAACAAGGAGTAAAAAGAGAGACTACATGGAAGGGAGAGGAAAGAGGGGGAGGAACAAAGAAAGGAAGAGAAAGAATAAGAGAAAGAACAAGAAAGATGGCCAGAGCGAGGGATGGGGGGAAAAAAATTAGGACAGAGAGTGGTAAAATAGAAAGAAAGGAGAACAAAGAGTGGTAAATCCTAAAATGTACCATAAGAGGGTTCAATACTGTACGAGTGGAAGGAACTCAGGAAGCGCTAAATGTCCATGGGTTGGGGGCGCAAATTACTTGTCTTGCCTTGGGTGCTGACAACCCACGCTACGAAAATAATTTTACCGTTGGGGGTCCCCACAACTTAGGAAATTTTATCAAGGGGTCACGGCACTAGAAAGGTTGAGAACCACTGCTGTAGAGAGATCTAACTGGAGGCCTTGGTTCACATGTGTTTATTCATGAGTTTCCATTGAAGTCTATGGGACTGAAAATAGTGCATGCACCAATTTCCAAGTCACATGGAAGGTCATTGCATAGGTGTGAGCGGGCCCGAAAGACAGTACTGGGGTGGTCATGAGAGCACGGTACTGGGGGGTCAGGAGAGTATGGTACTGGGGGATCAGGAGTGTTGGGGTCTCAAGAAAGCATGGTACTGGGGGGGACAGGAGGGTATGGTATTGGGGGGGATACGGAGGGCTGGGGTGTCAGGATGGTATAGTATTGGGGGGATCAGGAGGATATGGCATTTGGGGGGGGGATCAGGAGGGCTGAGGTTTCAGGAGGGTATGGTATTAGGGGGGTATCAGGAGGGCTGGGGTGTCAGAAGGGTATAGTATTGGGGGGGATCAGGAGGTCTGAGGTTTTTAAGAGGGTATGGTATTGGGGGGGGGATCCGGAGGGCTGCGGTGTCAGGAGTAGTATTGGGGAGATCAGGAGGGCTGGGGTGTCAGGAGGTTATGGCATTTGGAGGGGATCAGGAGGGCTGAGGTTTCAGGAGGGTATGGTATTGGGGGGGGGGGGATTAGGAGGGCTGGGGTGTCAGGATAATATGGTATTGGGGGTCCCGAGACATGCACTTACCCCATCTAGGTTGCGGGCAGCACTTCCTCCGGGCAGTGGCTTTCCCTGCGTCTCCTCCTTGGCATCCTAGCAGCTTCTGCCGTGTGTCTCCTTCCTCCCTCCTCCTAGGCGGCCAATAGGATCACTTCTCCTCTCAGCCAATCGGGTGACGGGTCTCATGACCCCGCTTCCTGATTGGCTGGGAGGAGAATCAGGAAGACAATAGGGTACAGTGCTCTGTGCCTCAAGCCCACCCTTTTTTGAAGCCAATTAGAGCCTCAGGTCCCCCTGAAGCCTGAAGGACACTAAACTGTGCCTCAAGCCCACCCTTTTTTGAAGCCAATTAGAGCCTCAGGTCCCCCTGAAGCCTGAAGGACACTAAACTTTGTTTAGAAAGTTTTAAGGCCCCTGTTCTATAATATACTCTTCAATAAGAATACAATATACATTTTTCAGTCTACCTAATTTAAGGAAGGACAGACCGTGTGGTAGATGTCCAAAAATAGTGCAAACCTTAGCTTGTAGGTGACTCTGTGGCGCAACGGTAGCGCGTCTGACTCCAGATCAGAAGGTTGCGTGTTCAAATCACGTCAGGGTCAGCTCTTTTGATAAGACACTATTAAACTAAAAGTGACTTTGCTATTGGAACTTAAAAGACACAAGCTGGAAGTCTAGATTCGGGTGTTTATTCATGAGTTTCCATTAAAGCAGGGGTAGGCAACCTTTGAGACATGGAGTTCTACCTGGACAACATTGAAGAGACCAAAGATCAGCGAGGTGCAGCGCCCCCCTCCCTTTTAAAAAAAAATGAACTAGCAAGCCCCCAATAAAAAGTAAACACTGCGTTAAAAAACATAGAAAAATCGACTAAAACTAATGTCACTGTAAAAATATAAACTTAGCCAATCTTAAAAGTTAGCTTCATTGAGAAACTCAGCATTCGTTTTCATTCACAATTTTTTCATGTCTGGGAAGTAATTGGTTACCTCCATAAGTCTGATGCCAGGGATCTTAAAGGGGTGGTTCCCCTAAAAATAAACTTTTAAGATTGCATTTCCCACATTAATCACAATTAGAATCGGTTGGTTTTATTAAAAAAAAAAACGTCCGTACGTACCGTTTGCTATATACGTTCTCACCGCCACTTCCGGGTACGATGCTGGGCGTTCCTAATTGATGGACAGGCATCCGACCGACGCATACATCGCGTCACGAGATGCCGAAAGAAGCCGAACGTCGGTGCGCATGCGCCGTATAGAGCCGCACAGACGTTCGGCTTTTTTCGGCATCTCGTGACGCGATGTATGCATCGGTCGGATGCCTGTCCATCAATTAGGAACGCCCAGCCCCAGCATCGTACCCGGAAGTGGCGGTGAGAACGTATATAGCAAACGGTACGTACGGACGTTTTTTTTTATAAAACCAGCCGATTCTAATTGTGATTAATGTGGGAAATGCAATCTTAAAAGTTTATTTTTAGGGGAACCACCCCTTTAATGAAGGCAGAACATCTAGTACTGCAGGCTGATTTTCTTGACTAATTTCAGGCCTGGCTATCTGCTCTGATTTCTGGCCAGTGAAAATAGTATGTAGAGCAGTGTACAGAGGTCAGTAGTATGTAGCTGTAAAAAAAACAAGGACAGAAGGTGCACCAGCCTTGCACACTACCTTTGCAACACTGAAAATGATAAAAAATTGAATAATGTACTCACAAACGAGTGATAAAATCAAACAGATGATGCAATGTCCATCATTGGCCTCATCCAGCAGGGATGAAAAAGTCCAAAGTAGGCTATATTGCAGTGTACAGGGGTTAGTAATATGTAGGGCAGTGTACAGAGGTCAGTAGTATGTAGGGCAGTGTACAGAGGTCAGTAGTATGTAGGGCAGTGTACAGAGGTCAGTAGTATGTAGGGCAGTGTACAGAGGTCAGTAGTATGTAGGGCAGTGTACAGAGGTCAGTAGTATGTAGGGCAGTGTACAGAGGTCTGAAGTTTGTAGGGAAGTGTACAGAGGTCCGTAATATGTAGAGAAGTGTACAGAGGTCAGTCGTATGTAGAGAAGTGTACAGAGGTCAGTCATATGTAGAGAAGTGTACAGAGGTCAGTCGCATGTAGGACAGTGTACAGAGGTCAGTAGTATGTAGAGAAGTGTACAGAGGTCAGTCGTATTTAGGGCAGTGTACAGAGGTCAGTCATATGTAGAGAAGTGTACAGAGGTCAGTCGCATGTAGGACAGTGTACAGAGGTCAGTAGTATGTAGAGAAGTGTACAGAGGTCAGTCGTATTTAGGGCAGTGTACAGAGGTCAGTAGTATGTAGAGCAGTGCACAGAGGTCAGTAGTTTGTAGGGCAGTGCACAGAGGTCAGTAGTATGTAGGGCAGTGCACAGGGGTCAGTAGTATGTAGAGCAGTGTACATAGATCAGTAGTATGTAGAGCAGTGTAAAGATGTCAGTCGTATGTAGGGCAGTGTACAGAGGTCAGTAGTATGTAGAGCAGTGTACAGTAGACATTGGCACTGCCAATAAATTAGTTTAGTTTAGTTCCGTTTTTTAAAATTAGTTTAGTTTCGTATTGGCCGAAAATTCTTATTTTCGTTAGATTCGTTACATTTTCGTAAAAATTATGAACATTGGTTATGATGAATTTAAAAAGAAAACCCAGGAAGTCAGCAGTGCTGCTGACTTCCTGGGTTTGCTTTCTAAATTCTTCATAACGAATGTTCGCAATTGTTACGAAAAGTTATTGAACCTAACAAAAATTCGTATTCAATCCAAATTAAATTTCGGACACGAATTATGAAATACAAACTAACAGGCTACAAACAAACCCGGCAGGAACTTAGCACAGAGAAGGGATGGTGGGAGCCCCTCATAATGAGCACAGCAGTGGTAAAACCCACTGGAGGAAGTCAGCACAGTACAGGGATGGTGGGAGCCCCTCTTAATGAGCACAGCACAGGGATGGTGGGAGCCCCTCTTAATGAGCACAGCACAGGGATGTTGGGAGCCCCTCACAATGAGCACAGCACAGGGCCATGTAAGAGTCAATGGTATGGTATTAAATAACAGTATTAAACAATACAGGCTGGAGCCAGACTTAAGTAAGTACGCAATGAAGGGATTTCCCCAATGCAGTAATGTCAGCACTGGAGTACCTCTCCACCAGGTCTCACCCAGCCCTCGGAAATAACAATGACTGTACAGATGAGAATAAATAGTTATATTATAAGTGTGAGTCTCTATGCCCTTTGGCTCCCTCTAGTGGTCAGGTCCACAGACACGTGTCCTACTGCGTTAGCTCAGACAGACAAACTGAATTCTGTAATTGTTCCTTCCGGTGAGAAGTAGTCTTCTGCTAGCCTCAGTTGGTGCACATTAGTAAATTGTAATCCAATGGGATGTGTAAAGGAGGAGAAACAAACACCCAAGGTGTATAGCGTGCTGGCACACAAACGCCAATCATCTCAAAGCACTGTCGCTGCCGGAGGCAATGTGTCCCTGCACGTGGCGTGTTAATTTCCTAAATAGTATAAGTGTGTCTAGAAGAACCACCTTCCTGGGATACAGTTATTTATATCGATGGGCAGGTGCCCTCTCACCAAATGAGGCCTCGCCTCGCCGGTACGTTCCGTCTGGAGTGTCTCAGTTCTCAGCCTCTCCGCAGCTTGCAGTCCCTGGTCCTCCGCGCAGCCATCACAAGGTGCTGGTGGATTGGCGACTGGTTTCTGTGAAGTGTAGATCAACCCTGCAACAAGGATCCCTCACGGATTAAGCGATCCACTCTGGTGACTGTAGGCCCAGGCTTCTCGGGCCTAGGCAAACCTGTAGCAGGCTTCCTGCTGGCGTCCCACGAGACCGGATGCACGCCTTCACTTGCCTTAAAAAGCTCCTCCCAGAAGGCTGTGCATGATGCAATGCACTCTGGTAGCACAGTGGCACTGTGGACATTGTAGTCTATTTAACACCCAAAGTAATGGAGTCTTCATCTCCCTGTACTTCAAGGTCCATAATGCATTGTTCTATAATAATAAAACCGAACAGGTTGCAGCAATATAATAATTGAACACCGGAGGGAGCTAAGTTCCTTCTTAAAGCGGGAGTTCACCCCAAAATTTTTTTTTAACATTAGATTGAGGCTAATTACGGGAAGCAGAATTGGGTGTTTTGTTTAAAATCCATGCAGTACTTACCGTTTTAGAGATGGATGTTCTCCGCCGCTTCCGTGTATGATCTTCGGGACTGGGCGTTCCTATTTGATTGACAGGCTTCCGATGGTCGCATACAGCACGTCACGAGTTGCCGAACGTCGGTGCGGCTCTTTACGGCGACTGCGCACCGACGTTCGGCTACTTTCGGAAACTGGTGACGCGCTGTATGCGACGGTCGGAAGCCTGTCAATCAAATAGGAACGCCCAGTCCCGCAGCCCATACCCGGAAGCGGCGGAGAACATCTATCTCTAAAACGGTAAGTACTGCATTGATTTTAAACAAAACACCCGATTCTGCTTCCCGTAATTAGGCCCAATCTAATGTTAAAAATTCACGACGTCCATACTTAACATTGGCTATGCCTCATATAGCAGGAGTAACGTTACGCCGGAAAAAGCCTTACGCAAACGACGTAAAAAAATCCGCCGGGCGCACGTACGTTTCTGAATCGGCGTATCCAGCTCATTTGCATATTCTACGCTGAAATCGACGGCAGGGCCACCTAGCGGCCAGCATAAATATGCAACTAAGATACGACGGCGTAAGAGACTTACGCCAGTCGGATCTTAGCCTAATTTCGGCGTAGCTTGTTTTCTGAATACAGAAAGAAGATACGCCGACGCAGCTTTGAATTTACGCGGCGTATCAATAGATAAGCCGGCGTAAATTCTTGCTGAATCCGGCCCTAAGAAGAGAAAAAAATTGAAGGAAAAGGTAAGAGAACCAACAATGCACTAGCTTAAAGGAACCTATTTAGAAAATAAAAAAATGAACCTTTACAACCCCTTTAATCCTATTAATAAATTCTGGCCATTTTTAGCCCAGGCATTGTCATAAGGTACATGTACCAATATAGGAGAGGGTATTTTCATGAGGCTTCCAAAGCAACACTGAACATACACACAGCCTTTAAATTACAAGCTTGGGTGGTGGGAGAGAAGAGAATGCCAAGAACACATGCGACTCTGTGGCGCAACGGTAGCGCGTCTGACTCCAGATCAGAAGGTTGCGTGTTCACATCACGTCAGGGTCAACTTTTTTGGTAAGAAGCTATTAGACTAAAAGTGACTTTGTTATTGGAACAAAAAAGAAACAAGCTGGAAGTCTGGGTTAACATGTATTTATTCATTAGTTTCCATTGAAGTCTATGGGGCCAAAAATGTCACACCAAAAGAAGTGCATGCACCAATGGAAGGACTTTGCATAGGTGTGAATTTTCCCAATAGACAGTAATGGGATTCCATGTATCATGTATTGCCACTTCAATTGACAAATCATAGGAAACCCTTCAGTTGCAGCCATAATATAAGCATGCTGTAAGTCCAGTGCTCCTTTCCGGTTTGGGGTGACTTTCATATCCATTTCCAAGTGTTTTGGTGTTCTACTTTAAAGGAACACTAAAGATTCACGTTTTTTTTTTAAAGTTACAAACATGTCATACTTACCTCCACTGTGCAGCTTGTTTTGCACAGAGTGGCCCCCGATCCTGGTCTTCTGGGGCCCCTCGGCGGCTGTCTTGGCTCCTCCCCACATCAGCTAACCCCCTTCATGGGAAGCTCTCTCCCATGGGGATTAGCTTGCGGGCGCGTTCCACGTGATACAGCCGGTGGCTATAGCCGCCGACTGTATCACTCGGCCCTGCGTCATTGATTTGATTGACAGCATCGGGAGCCTATGGCTGTGCTGCTATCAATCAACCAACGAAGGAGCCGAGAAGCCAGCGCGTTGATGGCGTGGGACTTTCGAGGGGTCAGGTAAACGGGGGGGCCGCTAATCCTCTGATGTTTTTTCAGCTTAATGCGTAGAATGCATTAAAGGGGTTGTAAAGGAATATTTTTTTTTTCATAATAAGCATCCTTTACCTGCAGACATTCCTCTTTTCACTTCCTTATTGTTCGTTTTTGCTCAGAAGTTGCTCTATTTCTTCTCTGTTCTGTTTACTTCCTGCTTGTCTGATTTTTACTCACCACCGTGAAGGGAGGCTTTAGTGACGTGCTCGCCCCCTCCTGGGAACTACATCTGTGTGCCAGGACACTCTACGTGTTAGAGACTTCAAGGAGGTGTGAATTACTGGGCGTGCCACAATGCATACTGGGAAATGTAGTTCTTACATGAACGAGCACCGCAAACCAGGAAGTGAATGAGAGAACAGAAACTAGAACGCCGGAGGTGATATAGATGAAGGAATTTAATAGGTATTTACTCGTTTTTTAACAGAATCATTACACTATTCTGTCTACCTTGCAGACATTAATTTTAGGCAATTTTTTTTTCCCTTTATAACTCCTTTAAAGCGGAGGTTCACCCTAAAAACAATTATATACCATTACATTCAGCATGCTTCCGACATGTACAGTATGCTGGTTTTTTTTTTATTCGCTGTACATACCGTATTATTGTTCTTTTCCCCCCGGCTTCCCACTCCCGCGGGAGTAGGCGTTCCTATGCAGCGGCGCAATGTCACCTGGGACTTAGGGACCTGGGATAAGGCGCGTCACGAGTTTCCGAAAATAGCCGAACTGTGAGTCAGCTCTATACGGCGCCTGCGCACAGACTAGGAGACGTGTAGAGCTGACTGCGCAGGCGCCGTATAGAGCCGACTCACAGTTCGGCTATTTTCGGAACTCGTGACGCGCCTTATCTGCCGGGGGAAGTTTTTATCAAGCACGCGGGAGTGAGAACCCGGAAGCCGGGTGGAAAAGAACAATTATTATTATTATTATACAGGATTTATATAGCGCCAACAGTTTGCGCAGCGCTTTACATCAGTAATAATACAGTATGTACAGCGAAAAAAAACAAACAAACATGTCGGAAGTATGCTGAATGTAATGGTATATACATGTTTTGAGGGTGAACCTCCGCTTTAAGGTGAAAAAACATGTACCTTTACAACCCCTTTAACCAACTCTATTACCTAGATTCATAGACGACGCCGCCGCAACTTTAAGGCGGCGTAGCATATCGTATTTACGCTACGCCGCCTTAAGTCAGAGAGGCAAGTACTGTATTCACAAAGTACTTGCCTCCTAACTTACGGCAGCGTAGCGTAAATGCAGCCGCGTAAGCGCGCCTAATTCAAATGAGGATGGGGGGCGTGTTTTATGTTAATTACTTGTGACCCAACGTGATTGACGTTTTTTGTGTACATATCCCAGTGTGTATTGCGCCAAAGTACGCCGCAAGGACGTATTGGTTTCGACGTGAACGTAAATTACGTCCAGCCCTATTCGAGGACGACTTACGCGAACGACGTAAAATTTTCAAATTTCGACGCGGGAACGACGGCCATACTTAACATTGACTACGCCTCCTGGGGGCAGCTTTAACTTTACACTGCGAATCTCTTACGGAAACGGCATATCTTTACTGCGACGGGCGCACGTACGTTCGTGAATCAGCGTATATAGTCATTTACATATTCTACGCCAAACTCAACGGAAGCGCCACCTAGCGGCCAGCCTAAAAATTACACTTTAAGATACGACGGCGTAGGAGACTTAGGCCGCTCGTATCTTAGCCTAATTTAAAGCGGGAGTTCACCCGAATTTTTTTTTTTAACATTAGATTGATGCTCATTTTGTCAAGGGGAATCGGGTAGTTTTTTTAAAAACGAAGCAGTACTTACCGTTTTAGAGAGCGATCTTCTCCGCCGCTTCCGGGTATGGTCTTTGGGACTGGGCGTTCCTATTTGATTGACAGTCTTCCGACAGGCTTCCGACGGTCGCATACATCGCGTCAGGAGTAGCCGAAAGAAGCCTGCGCACCGACGTTCGGCTACTTTCGGAAAATCGTGACGCGATAGATGCGACCGTCGGAAGCCTTTCGGAAGACTGTCAATCAAATAGGAACGCCCAGTCCCGCAGCCCATACCCGGAAGCGGCAGAGAAGATCGCTCTCTAAAACGATAAGTACTGCTTCGATTTTAAAAAAAACTACCCGATTCCCCTTTAAGCGTATCTGGTTTCCAGAATACGCTTAAATTAACGCCGGCGTAGATTCAGAGTTACGACAGCGTATCTACTGATACGCCGGCGTAACTCTCTATGAATCTGGCTATATGTCTTGCCTCCAGTTATCAGTCCTGCACCTACAGTAAGTTTTCTAAAGTCGTAGGTTAATTCCTGTCACAGATGGGGGTTCAAGGGTACAGGGACAAGGCAGACCAATCAATTTGTGGAAAATGAAGAACAGGGGGGCATGGCTTGGCACGCAGCATGAATAGCGGCATAGAGAAGGAGCTCCGCTGTACCCACAGCCTTCCAGCCTAACACTGACCTGACGCGACTCGGCTACGGGCAGACTCACCCAGCATCAATCCAGGTCTCGTTCATGATGATCTTCTTTGGTACCAATAACCCGCAACATACCAGATCTATTCAAATCACAGACCATCCTTTCAAAGCCTGGCGGCAATAATCACCACTTTCAGATGCCAGCATAGACAAATAAACAACCTCATCAGCATTTAGGTTTGTAAACAAGCTGAATCAAAATGGTTCTCCGGTGCAGCCACTTCTGATCAGGGATGGCCTTGGCTTTCTGTCATGAATCAGATGTGATCAGAACTGTGAACCAGATGTATATAGGTGAAGAAAGTACCGTATTTATCGGCGTATACCGCGCACTTTTTTGCCCTGAAAATCAGGGCAAAATCATGGATGCGCGATATACGCCGATACCCACATCCCGTGCTGTGTTTGAACCACTGCGCCGGCATATATCGAGCGCAGTACACTCAGGTATAGTCGGGCAGGCTCGGCTCCTCTTGCGGTCATGTCCTGTGCGTCCTGTACGTCCTTTACGCGAGAGGAGCCGAGCCTGCCCGACTATGCCCGAGTGTACTGCGCTCGGTATATGCCGGCACAGTGGTTCAAACTCAGCGTGGGAAGCGGAGATCGAGCAGGGAGGACACCACGATGGCCGCAGAAGGACGCCGGACCGGACGAGGCCGCCGATGGACGTGATGGACCACGGGCAGGACGCGATGGACGACGGGCAAGACACCGACGAGGGGCATCCAAACTGTAAGTATTTTTTTTTTCCAGGAATTTTTCTTCAAGTTCGCGGGTGCGCACAATACGCCGGGGCGCGCAATAGGCCGATAAATACGGTAATAATTTATTAAGAAACGTGAATAATATGTAAATGCAACCAATATCACACAGTGCACAACAAACCAACATTAGACAATAATCAGACAAGTATATATATATATAGCCAAAAGGGAATACCGGAATCGTAGTCTCAGCCAAGCCAGGGTCATAACAGGAGATCAGCAGATGGGGGACAGGGAGAGGGTGGAAGGGATCCAGGGATACAGGACTGACAGGAACAGGTACAAACAGGTTTAGGTTTAGGATCAGAGTCAGGGTTTAGGTTCAGGGTTCAGTTCAGGGCACAAGACGAAGCCAAGGCAAAGTGTGTTTGAACTTGTCAGGTTTTTACACCATTACCTGCTATCAGGTTCCGGTGATTCCTAACTGCAGGAGGAGATATCTGCTCCATACTGCCAGGATCCACCCGCTGGTGGACGCCAGGACTGCGGCCCTAAGATCACATAACACCAGCAGGGAAAGGCTCTCCTGACAGTTCCAAAATGCCAGGAGACACCTGCTGGTGGACATCAGTACTGCACGCCAAGGGCCAGATTCACAGAACAAATACGCCGGAGTATCTACTGATACTCCGGCGTATTTTCTAATCTGCCGCGTTGTATCTTAATTTGTGATTCACAAACAAGATACGACGGCCTTTGGCTAAGATCCGACAGGCTTACGGCTTCGTACGCCTTCGGATCTTAGGCTGCAATACTTCGGCCGCCGCTGGGTGGAGTACGCGTCGTTTTCCAGCGTCGGGTATGCAAATTAGGTTTTACGGTGATCCACGAAGGTACTCGCGTGCGTTACGTCGTCGCAAGTCGTTTTTTCCCGTCGAAAAGTTAGTCATGCTTTTTCATGCCTTAACTTTACACCAGCCATGTTAAAGTATGGCCGTCGTTCCCGCGTCGAATTTTAATTTTTTTTTTTCGGCGTAAGTACGTTACGCACGTCGCCATTCACAAACATGTCGGGGCGCCGTAATTTCGCGCAACGCACGGTGGGAAATTTACAAACGGAGCACGCGCAGAACGTTCGGCACGGGAGCGCGCCTAATTTAAATGGTACACGCCCCATTTGAATTAGGTGGGCTTGCGCCGGACGTCTTTACGTTACACCGCCGCAAGTTTACAGGTAAGTGCTTTGTGAATCAGGCACTTACGCTGAAAACTTGCGGCGGTGTAACGTAAAGACGATACGTTACGCCGCCGCAGTTATTGCTGAATCTGGCCCCAAATATCAGATAGTATTACCAGCGGGTGGAACCTTTCCTGACACACATGGAATTCTTCAGAATAAGAAAATGTAGTAATCTGCAACAAAGTTTGTAAAAATTCTTGCAATGTACAGAGATCACCCAGAGGGGAATGTTTTTTTCTCAACAAAAGTGGAGTTACACTTTAACTGCTTGCCGATCAGCGCACGACTATATACGTCGACTGCATGGCACGGACAGGCAGAAGGACGTATATATATCCCCTTTAAGAAGCCGGCATTGAGGGCGCGCGCACCCGCCGGGAGCTCCGTGACTGTGACCGCGGGTCCCATTGACTTGATGTCCACAGGCATACCCGCGATCGTGTCACGGTGAGGAAATGCTGTTGTAAACAAGCCAGTCTTCCTAGTGACAGGACAGTGTACACAGCTTCCTGTAATCAGTCATGACTAAAATTGCTGATCGCCCTTATTACTAGTAACCCTTATTACTAGTAAAAAAAATATTAATAAAAATGCCATAAAACTATCCCCTATTTTGTAGACGCTATAACTTTTGTGCAAACCGATCAATAAACACTTATTGCGATTTTTACCAAAGATATGTAGAAGAATACGTATCGGCCTAAACTGTGTAAAAAAAATGTTATATATATTTTTGGGGGATATTTATTATAGCAAAAAGTAAAAAATATTGATTTTTTTTTCAAAATTGTCTCTCTATTTTTGTTTATAGCGCAAAAAATAAAAACCGCAGAGGTGATCAAATACCACCGCGCAAATGCCAGTTAAAGTGACGCAGTGACGAATCGCAAAAAGGGGCCCGGTCATTGACCAGCATAATGGCCTGGGGCTTAATGCCGCATACACACGATCGGTTAAACCGATGAGAATGGTCTGATGGACCGTTTTCATCGGTCAAAATTGATCGTGTGTGGGCGCCATTGGTTATTTAACCATCGGTTAAAAAATGCCAATTTGTTTTAAATTTAACAGATGGATTGATAACCGATAGGTCAAAACCGATCGTTAGTAGGCACAACCATCGGTTAAAAATCCACGCATGTTCAGAATCAAGTCATCGCATGCTTGGAAGCATTGAACTTCGTTTTTTTTGGCACGTCGTTGTGTTTTACGTCACTGCGTTCTGACACGATCGTGTGTAGGCGCGACGGACCATCAGTGAGCTTCATCGGTTAACCGATGAAAACGGTCCATCGGTCCGTTCTCATCGGATGGACTGATCGTGTGTACGCGGCATAAGTGGTTAAGACAGGGCTCGACAAACCCGGGTGCTTGGTCGCATTTGAGACTAGAATTAGCAAACTGGCGCCTGGGGCGGCACAGCTGGGCTAACCTGTCTCCGTGCGAACCCCCCCGCGATCGTGCTGGACGGTAATTGAGGCCACGGCTTTGCAGCCTTCTGCAGGCCTATGCTTTCTGGAATCTGGCGCCCTCTTGTGGTGGCCGTTGGTATTACAAGACAACCAGCAATGCTAATGGAGCTTCCCTCCCTGTTTTTATTGCCCAACAATCTCTGTCTCTTAGAGCTCCCAAACATTATATATATATTTTATTCTAACACCCTAGAGAATACAATGGTGGTCGCTGCAATACTTTCTGTCACACTGTATTTGCGCAGCGGTCTTACAAGCGCACTTTTTTGGGAAAAAATATACTTTTTTTTATTAAAAAATAAGACAGCAGTAAAGTTAGCCCAATTTTTTTTATATTGTGAAAGATAATGTTACGCCGAGTAAATTGATATCCAACATATCACGCTTCAAAATTGCGTCCACTCTGGCTGGGAGTTAGTCAGCCAGAACAGCTACTGAGCAGGAACAGGAAGTGAGAAATTTAGACAAAGAAAACAAAGAAAAAAAAAATATTTAGAAGGGAAATCGAAGGAAAAGGTAAGTGAACCAACAATGCAACCCCTTTAATTAAAATATACCAGTTTGCATGTTAAACCACTTCAATACCAGGCACTTTCGCCCTTCCTGCCCAGGACAATTTTCAGCTTTTAGTGCTGTCACACTTTGAATGACAACTGCGCGGTCATGCTACACTGTACCCAAACTAAATTTTTACAATTTTCTTCCCACAAATAGAGCTTTATTTTGGTGGTATTTGATCTCCACTGCAGTTTTTTTAGTTTCTTTAATAAAATGTTGTTTTCCCCTTCACTGACAGGCACTGATGAGGCAGCACTGATGGGCACTGATGAGTTGGCACTGATAAAGTGGCACTGATGAGGAGTCACTGATACGTAGAATTGCTGGGCACTGATAGGCGGCACTGATGGGCACCAATAGATGGCACTGATTTTCAGCACTGATGGGCACTGATAGGTGACACTGATAGGTGGCACTGACGGGCACTGACAGGCGGCACTGATGGGCACTGACAGGCAGCTGTGATGGGCACTAACAGGTGGCACTGATTGGCAGTACTGATTTGCACCGACATGTGGCACTGATGGGCAGCACTGATGATGAGGTTACTGCTGGGCAGTGATTGGCACTGTGGTGGGCAGTGATTGGCAATGGTGGGCAGTGATTGGCACTGTGGTGGGCACTGGCATACTTTATTATGGGGGCACTGATTGGCAGGTGATTGGTACATTGGAGGGGGCTGTGCTGATAATCAATGTGCTGATTATCAACACAGACCCCCCCCCCCTGACAGGGAGAGCCCGCCGATGGGCTCTCCCAGTCAGCGCGAACTGAGAAATGCCGTTTAACGGCACTTCCTGGTTCACGCGATGATCAGCTGTGATTGGTCACAGCTGATCACGTGGTAAGAAGCCTCTGACAGAGGCTTCTTATCACGATCGGAGATGCGGCGTGTCAGATTAACATGCCGCACTCACCACGATGCGCGTGCCGGCATGTTATCCTGCTGGACGTCAATAGACGTTCTGTCAGGATAACAGAACCACTTCCCGAACATCAATTTGCTATTGACCGGGCGGGAAGTGGTTAACTGTTGGAACCATTTCTAAATGCTACCAGTTTACATAGCATGTGTTTTCCAAAGGGGAAAATACAGACCATGCACTAGATACCTAAAAAAGTTAACCTTTTATATGACTCTGTGGCGCAACGGTAGCGCGTCTGACTCCAGATCAGAAGGTTGCGTGTTCAAATCACGTCAGGGTCAACCTTTTTGATAAAAAGCTATTAAACTAAAAGTGACTTTGTTATTGGAACAAAATAAGACAAGCTGAAAATCTAGATTCACATGTGTTTATTCATGAGTTTCCATTAAAGCCTATGTGGCCAAACATGTCACACCAAAAGAAGTGCACACACCAAGTCCCATGCAAGGAGTAATTTTTTCTATTGAAAAGCCTATGGCGTGCAAAAAAGTGCAGATGGGTGCAACGTCAAGTGGTCCTCCTGTGAAGAGGGACCCAAACCCTGATCCCCCGGGGCATTAGGCTCCAGACGGGGACTGAGGTACTGTGGTCCGAGCAACCGAAGCCGACACTGACCCAACTTCCTTGGAGGGACTGCCGAAACAGAACCCTCCCAGTACTAAGTGGGGCCCCCCGAAGGGAGACCCCATGAGAGCAGGCGAACTAAGCCAGAAGGCCATGTCCACCCACTCCCAAGATGTTCAGGGCTTGTGTCTTAAAAATTAAAGCGCCACCGTCCCAGCGAGCTTGCACATCAAAGAAAACACATGTGTAAGTCGCGGCCGCATATGGAAACGGTGTTCAAATTATACATGTTAGGTATAGCCGAGATCGTCAGTGCGAGAGCAATATTTCCAGATCTCCTCTGTAACTCTAACCGGGTAACCGTTACATTTTTTGTTGAAGCGTCACATATGGAGATTTTTAGGTACAGCAGTTTGTCGCCATTCCACGAGTGTGCGCAATTTGAAAGCATGACATGTTGGGTATACATCATCTTTCACATTACACAAAAAATGTAGCTAACTTTACTGTTTATTTTTATTTTTTTCATTTATGAATGTGCCTTTTTTCCCCCAAAAATTGCGTTTGAAAGACCGCTGCGCAAAAACCGTGTCACATAAAATATTGCAACAATCGCCATTTTATTCTCTAGAGTCTCTGCTAAAAAATATATATAATGTTTTAGGGTTCTAAGTAATTTTCTAGCAAAAAATCCAGAATTTAACCTGCAAGCAATAGGCTTAGGCATGAAAGGGATTTATGTATCATTACAGTATTGATATAATTTGTACTATAATCCGAGACCCTGATGAAGCGTGTCATCCCATGAAACACGTGGGACGATTTTTAGGATTTCTTAGCCAGGATAACAACACCTTGGACAACCAAATTGTAACTGTGATTTTAACCAGTTTTGTCTTTAACTTTTTAACCTAACTACTTGTATGTGTAAGATAAAATTTTGCTTAATTTTACTTTTAAATCTCTTTGATTTGTGCATTTTTTTAAACCCTACAAGGTACATGTAAAGTCCCACTCAGTTTTGCTCTAGTTTGGTATATGTTCTTTATGGGAAGGTACCTTTGTGGGGTGATAATTATCTCACACTTATCCCCCGGCACCCCTCTACTATATAACTTAAAATGATATTAAAAGTGATATTAAGGCAAGTAGTGCATAGGTTGGACTTGACGGACTTGTGTCTTTTTTGAACCTTGGCTACTATGTAACTATAAGAATGCATTAAAGCAAAAAAAAACTGCAAACGTATTTGAATTTTGGGTGTAGTTGAACATATTGTTATCAGTCACTAGAAGGTACTGAAAGAAACGTTTAACTGTGTCAAAACACATGGCCCGTACGGGGATCGAACCCGCGACCTTGGCGTTATTAGCACCACGCTCTAACCAACTGAGCTAACCGGCCATAGAAGTGGTGGTCTTCAATGTCAATATCAGTGTGAAAAAGCTGTTATTAGATACTCTTTGATCTTTGTTTTAAAGGGGTTGTAAAGGTACAAGTTTTTTTTTCTAAATAGCTTCCTTTACCTTAGTGCAGTCCTCCTTCACTTACCTTGTCCTTCCATTTTGCTTTTAAATGTCCTTATTTCTTCTTTCCAAGAATGTAAAACAAAATTGCCTTTTATTATCAATTGCAATTAAAGGGGTTGTAAAGGTACAATTCTTTTTCCCTAAATAGCTTCCTTTACCTTAGTGCAGTCCTCTTCCTTCACTTACCTCATCCTTCCATTTTGCTTTTAAATGTCCTTATTTCTTCTGAGAAATCCTCACTTCCTGTTCTTCTGTCTGTAACTCCACACAGTAATGCAAGGCTTTCTCCCTGGTGTTGAGTGTCGTGCTCACCCCCTCCCTTGGACTAAAGGAGAGTCAGGACGCCCACTAACACACAGCTCCTTTCTCTATCTGCAACGTGGAGAGCGTCCTGACTCTCCTGTAGTCCAAGGGGGCGGGCGAGTGGAGTGTCGTGCACCCCCCCTCCCTTGAACTACAGGAGAGTCAAGATGCAAAGGGAAAATGGGAGGAGAAGAGAAAACTCTGCAAATGAGCACAAAATTCCTTATCCTGTATTATTTATTATAATTACTCTGTTCTTTAACCAATGAAGATTGTGATTGTCAGTGATTAGTATCAGAATTGCACCACCCTGAGTTGTCATTCAAGGCAGTGGGGGAGATTGTGTAATCAGCACTCATCCTCCTCCATTCATCATTTCTGTTTCTCCATAAGGAGGAACAGGTAAGGATTGACCTCACTGACAATACAATGTAATGATCTCACATAACACCCAATATTATGACATCATCACTCAACTCAGGGAGACATTATTACTGAAAGGCTCTATTATTTATTATCTTTTTCAAAATAAAAAATTGCCCCTTTTTATACTTTTATGAGTCTATTCCTTCTCATAATATTTAAACTGATCTAATATAAATGACCCAGGATTCCTTTCCCATGATTCCTGTGTTATATTTACATACAGGAAGTGACACGCAAAGAGAGTGCGGCCAAATTACTTGTTATATCACTTTAACCCCTAAGAATTGCCATAATTATCCCCACAATTAAATTATAAAAACTCCACCCAATGAGAATGAATATTTGCTGTATTTTCCCTAATATGATTATTTCCAATATCATCAGCACCATCTAGTGGCCTTAATGTGTTTTTCTACAGTTTGCCTAATTTCAAATGGGAAAAAAGCACTATGGCCCCTAGATGGCGCTGATGATAGAGGAACTATGTACATCAGAGACAATACAGCAATTTTTGCTCTGAATATGTGAGTATTTCGTGCATAGAGTCCTACATTTGAGATTCCAAAGACTAATCAAATCAAAGTAGATTTGTTCATCTCATTACAATGCAATATAACGTCAGCTGAGACTTTGATCGTGTGACATCTTTACTCAGCTTGACTATAGTTATGCTTTAAAAACATTATTTAATTTTTTTTTATTGTTTGTATTAACCACTTCAGCCCCGGAAGAATTTACCCCCTTCCTGACCAGAGCACTTTTTGTGATTCGGCACTGCGTCACTTTAACTGACAATTGCGCGGTCATGCGGCGTGGTACCCAAACAAATTTTAAGTCCTTTATTCCACAAATGGAGCTTTCTTTTGGTGGTATTTGATCACCTCTGCGGTTTTTATTTTTTTGCGCTATAAACAAGAAAAGAACAAAAACCAGAGTATAATATACAATAATTGGATGCCACTTAAATAGACAAATCACAGGAAACCCCCTTTGTTGCAGCCATAATGTACGCATGCTGTGAGTCCAGTGCTCCTTTCTTGTTTGGGGTGACTTTCATATCCAGTTCTAAGTGTTTTCGTGTTCTTTTTTTTTTTTGAAAAGCCTATGGCGTGTGAACACATCCAAAAAACTCCACCCGGTGCAGTAAAAATGTGCACACACATAAAGAGTGTTCACAAAAATGTGCAGACGGGTGCAACGTCAATTGGTCCTCCTGTGAAGAAGGGACCCAAACCCTGATCCCCCAGGGCGTTAGGCTCCAGACGGGGACTGAGGTAGGGCTCTTTCACACGGAGCGGATCCGTATTGATCCGCTCCGTTAGCCCGTTTGGCTCAGCGGGGATTCCTCCGTTAATCCCCGCTGAGCTGTCGGCAGAAAGGGCGGTCCCCGCACACAGTGCAGAGACCGCCCTGTCTCTCCTCTGCTCTCCCCTATGGGGAATCGGATGAATACAGACCGAAACTGCCGAAACAGAACCCTCCCAGTACTAGGTGGGGCTCCCCCGAAGGGAGACCCCATGAGAGCAAGTGAACTAAGCCAGAAGGCCATGTCCACCTACTCCCAAGACGTTCAGGGCTGGCCTGAGGACCGGCACCCTAATAATCACACAGTGAACAAAACGTGCACAAACAAAAATAAGACAAAGACATGACAAACATAGGCTTAAATTAAATAAAGTGGGGAAAAGGGATAGTGACGAGGAGAGTGAAAGAAGTGGTCATTGTGTTCAACAATGACCAGGCCCACCGGCCAGGAATAAAAAATTCCTCCGGTCCTAGCCAAAAGGCCTGGCCCAGGAGGCAGGTGCTAAAAAAAAAGCGTGTAGCTGGTGCAGTGACCGTGGTATCTTAAATCAATGTGTCCCTCACACACAGTGATCTTCAGATACCCCTGGACTGCCACTCCAGG
Organism: Rana temporaria; assembly: GCF_905171775.1. Taxonomy (NCBI): domain Eukaryota; kingdom Metazoa; phylum Chordata; class Amphibia; order Anura; family Ranidae; genus Rana; species Rana temporaria. Next base: position 461,109,619 of record NC_053491.1, on the reverse strand, counting down.
GGCACATGCACCATAGGCTTTTCCTTCCATATCCAACCCCCCGACCGGCCAGTGCAGCCCTCCACCCCTGCCAGCTAGAGTGCCCTTCAAGGATTTCTTGGGGAAAACTGCCGCTCCAGTTATCAGCCTCCGCCAATACTAGCCCCTCCAGACCCTCCATCAACCCGGCGGATTTGCATGGTCCTACCCCATCCCACCACAGGGCATTACCAGCTCCTCCTACCGGATCGCTGACAGAGATAGCACTTACACCAGCCAGCCAGAAGGCCAGACTAGAACTCGGCAAAAAGACCAAGACCAAGCGCAGCACCCATCCTCACCAGGAGCACCCTTCCAGATGGCTCAGACTCAACCATGGGCCGGCCCCCAGTAACATGGTCGGGCAGCATGGCGTAGTCCCTGCTGAAACCATCCTTCCAGGTGCAATGACGTCATTGGATTGCATCCACCCTCCCCATGGAGGTGCTTCAGCGCTCCGCTGACAACTGATAAGGACAGATACCACACTCGATCCTAGCCAAAAGGCCGAGAAGTGACAGGGAAGACACCACGATCAGCACGGCCAGAGTGCAATGGCCGAGCCTCACCCTGGGAGAACCACCTTCATGATCATGGTGTCTCCCCTGCCAGGTAATTCTGTTGTTAAACCATTAAAGTTTGTGATTGTCGGTGATTAGTATCAGAATTACACCACCCTGAGTTGTCATTCAAGGCAGTGGGGGAGATTGTGTTATCAGCCTGTTCTACTGTTTTGATTTACTCAGAGCTTGATAGATCCTGTTGGAGGTTCTGTAGCTTAGTGGTTAATCCATTTTGTAAATTAAGGCCATTTTTAGAGCTAAAAAAAAAAAGCCCCAGAAAGCCCAGGCACTGCCATAAGGTTCATGTACCAATATAAGAGAAGGTGTTTTCATGAGGCTGTATGGGGTTTAAAGGGGTTGTAAAGGGTTATTTTTTATTTTCTAAATAGGTTCCTTTAAGCTAATGCATTGTTGGTTCACTTACCTTTTTGATTTCCCTTCTAAATGTTTTTTTTCTTTGTTTTCTTTGTCTGAATTTCTCACTTCCTGTTCCTCCTCAGCAAGCTGAAGAGAAACAGGAAGTTAGAAATTCAGACAAAGAAAAAAAACATTTAGAAGGGAATGCTTTTTTTTTTTATCAAGCTGTAATAGGCCCGATTTACTGTCAAATAGAAATTGACAAGTAGTTCATTCACATTATCCTTGATCTCACGGATGGTAAACTGTCCTTCCATTTGTCAAGTTTTATCAAAATGTCTTCAAGTATTAACCACTTGCTTAAAGCGGGAGTTCACCCTAAAAAAAAAATTAAGATTAGATTCATGCTCATTTTGTCTAGGGGAATCGGCTAGTTTTTTTTAAAAACGAAGCAGCTCTCAACGTTTTAGAGAGCGATCTTCTCCGCCGCTTCCGGGTATGGTCTTCGGGACTGGGCGTTCCTTCTTGATTGACAGGCTTCCGACAGGCTTCCGACGGTCGCATCTATCGCATCATGAGTAGCCGAAAGAAGCCGAACGTCGGTGCGGCTCTATACGGCGCCTGCGCACCGACGTTCGGCTACTTTTGGAAAATCGTGAGGCGATAGATGCGACCGTCGGAAGCCTGTCGGAAGACTGTCAATCAAGAAGGAACGCCCAGTCCCGCAGCCCATACCCGGAAGCGGCGGAGAAGATCGCTCTCTAAAACGGTAAGTACGGCTTTGATTTAAAAAAAAAACTACCCGATTCCCCTAGACAAAATGAATCTAATCTTAAAAATTGTAATTTCCGGGTGAACCTCCACTTTAATGGGCACATATACCACCTTCCTGCCCAGGCAAAATTTCAGCTTTCGGCACTGCGTCGCTTTAAATTAAAATTGCGCGGTCGTGTGACGTGTCTCCCAAACAAAATTGACGTCCTTTTTTCCCCACAAATATAGCTTTCTTTTGGTGGTATTTGATCGCCTCTGCGTTTTTTTTTTTTGCGCTATAAACAAAAAAAGAGCGACAATTTTGAAAAAAAAAAAAACACAAAATTTTTTACTTTTTGCTGTAATAAATATCCCCATTTTTTTAAAAAAAAAAAAACTATTTTTTTTTCTAAGTTTAGGCCGATATGTATTCTACATACTTTTGCTAAAAAAAACAAAAACACGCAACAAGCGTATAGTGATTGGTATGCGCAAAAGTTATAGTAGCTACAAAATAGGGGATAGAATTCTGACATTTTTTTTATCTATCTATCTTTTTTACTATTGGAAGCCCTTCTACTGAAAATGCTGCTAGTCTACATAGCAAATATCTTGTTGAATGACAAGGACAGCCGGTGTGATAGATAACTAAAAATAGTGCAAACCTTACTTAGTACATGACTCTGTGGCGCAACGGTAGCGCGTCTGACTCCAGATCAGAAGGTTGCGTGTTCAAATCACGTCAGGGTCAATTGTATTTTAAGAAACAGCTACTACATTAAATTTGTTTAAAACTTTATTCTGCACTATAGCCTACGCTGACTTTGTTATTGGAATGAAAAAGAAACAACATATAAGGCTACATGTGCAACAGTATTTTCATGCATTTATTTTGAGTGTTTATATATGTTTTTTTGTTTGTTTTTCATGCTCATGGGGCCAAAATTATCACAGGAAAATAAATAAATGCCTATTTCCTAGTCATATGGAAGCACATTGCATAGGTGTGACCAGGCCCCTTAGACAATAATGGGATTCCCTTTGTTATGCATTGTCACTCAATGGCCGAATGTGACAAATCATATCAGTTTGTATGAGACTAAAACAAATAATGAATACAATTGTTTTGTTTCGATTCGTTATTATTATTATTATTATTAAAAAATGCTTATAGATGCAGTCTTACCCATGGGCCTCGATGCGTATGACTATAATGAGCAGGGAGATTCTGATCTTCTTAATCTAGCCCTCCCGAGTCCCTACTGGCCAGAATGCAGTGATCTATAAGCCCCCATAACACTTCTGGAAGAGCATCTTTAAACTCTTCCTGAAGCATAGCAAATTGGTGGTGTTTTTTAGGACCTATGGTAAATCGTTCCATACCTTACCCCCCCTGTACCGAGAAAACACGTCCTCCTCGTCTCTGTATCCTCACCCTAGGGACAACGACATGTGTTTGTCCCGCTGAACGTAGTGCTCTACTAGGAGCATATCATGTGAATTTTTTCCGGAGGTACTCTGGTCCACCTCCATGGACTATCCTATGCATAAAACAGCCAATCTTATCAGAACCCGCTCGTGGGTTTCTGCCCATGTTCTTTATCTCCATGGCCAGGGCACGATACGGGCAGATCTTGCGGTTCATGCACTTCAACGACAATGAACACTGTCGTCCTCGTGGAGACCCTGAATTCGATCGGCTCTACAAAATCCACTCATAAACCACTGCAACGAACGCTTTGCAGCCTTGTTTGTCTGCGTTGATGAGTCCCTGATTAAATTTTCTGGCCGCTTGTCTTTCAAACAGTATCTTCTCAGCAAGCATGCCAGATATGGGGTCAAGATGTATAAGCTCCGTGACAGGGCAACAGGCTATACATCTAGTTTTATGGTTTATAAGGTAAAAGATAGTCACGTAGACCCGGAGAACTGACCAGATTACATAGGGATCACTGGCAAGATAGTGTGGAACTTGGTGTCACCCTTATTCGGAAAGGGGTACCATTTGTACGTGGACAATTATTACACAAGCGTGGGTATGCCCACCATTACCATTGCCACTTTTTAGTCACTTGTTTGATCATCAAATTGTGGCACAGTGCGACCTAATCGCAGGGGCTTACCCCAGTGGCTTGTAGATTCCCATCTTAGGCTGGGGGTAAGGCCAGAAGCTGGTACAAAAAAGTGTCTGTAAACTTATTTCAATTGGCTTTGCTGAACGCTCATGTGCCATACAGAGCTTCAGGACAGACTGGATCCTTCCCTAAACTCCAGAAATATATCGTTCAAACCCTTCTGTATCCAGGCGGTGCTGCACCTCATCATCCCCAATCCAAATGCAGTAAGCCTGCTGCACGCAGGCCCGGATTTCCCACAAGGCCATCGAGGCCAGGCCTCAGGGTGGCAGGGTGCCGAGGGGCGGCAGTGGCATGGAGTCCGCTCGCTCGTTAACAAGTGATTGCGGCGATGTCGCCGAAATCACTTGTAAAATGTAATACAGCTCAGCACTCATGTGCTGTGATGCTGAGCTGTATACTCCTGACACTATGAGTGGAAGCAAGTGGAATACAGGGGACGGAGTGGGTGTATTCTATAGGGGGTGTGGCTTATGAAAAGTGGGAGGGACCAAATGTGGAGGGGTGGGGTCTTGCGCCCCCCCCATCCTAAATCTTCACCAGCCGCCACTGACTCCAACGCTGTAGAAGTAGAATTTACTACCACAGTTAAAAAAAGAACATATATGCCGAAGCATGGGGGCAGCAGGGGCGGAGGAGCGGTCTGCTCCTAACTTTTGCGGGAGGATGCCCCCATGCTTCGGCATATATAAAAGGTGCATGTATGCCCATCGTTAGAAGTGGGTGGATGAAGGGAGGTATTCTAATGGTGGGCATACCCAAAAGAAAGATTACAATATATGCCCAACAAGGACCAGCAACGTACTGGTATGTTGCTGGCTGGGCCGGATTCCAGACAAGGCCAACAAGGCCAGGCCTCGGGGCGGCAGTGGGTGCAGGGGCGGCACTGCGGCTGAGAGGAGAGGACACTTTTACTTTCATATCGGGAGTGCCCCCCTGTCATGCGGATGGTGAGAGGAGAAAAAACTGAGGGAAGAGGAGGTGAGATAGTTCTTGGCAGCAGCAACCCCCCTCCCGGTTCTCAATGTCATTTTCTCATTTTCGGCAGCAGCACCCCCCAATGCTCAATGTCATTTTTTTGGCAGCAACACCCCCCCCCCCCCCGCTTCTCAGTGTCTTGCCGAAAAAAAAGTCCCCCGGTGGATAATGTCCCCCCTGTACTGCGCAGGCGGGGCGGCATTGAAGGACCTGGCCTTGGGGCGGCAAAGGGAGTAAATCCGGGCCTGGTTGCTGGACTTTGAATGGTTATACAGGCATACCCCACTTTTAAGTACACAATGGGACCAGAGCATGTATGTAAAACGAAAATGTACTTAAAGTGAAACAATATATTTTTTCACTTCTAGGGTGTAGTGGGGGGTCAGGGGCTGTAGTGGGGGTGTCAGGAGCTGTAGTTGAGGTCTCAGGGGCTGTATTGGGGGTGTCAGGGGCACACTGGAACAGGGCAGGCTATGCTCTCTGAGCTTTAGCTCCTTCTACTGCGGCTGCAAAATGTCTGTACAGTACTTGTAAGGAACTTTACATACACTCGCGGGTATGTCCTTACTCGCGAGTGTATGTAAAGTGAGTGTACTTAAAGTGGGGTATGCCTGTACCAGAATGATGCCTGCGGTTTAGGTATCATCTTGGCATCATTCTCTTCAGCCAGCGGTGGGCTTTCATGTAAAAGCAATCCTAGCAGCTAATTAGCCTCTAGACTGCTTTTACAAGCAGTGGGAGGGAATGTCCCCGACACCATCTTCCATGGTTTTCTATGGCTCTCCTGTCCCAGCAGGGAACCTGAGAATGCAGCCGGTGGTTCCGCCAGCTGACCATAGAAACTGGAAGATATGAGGATTTTATGACTTAGATTTCGCCTGATATAAACAGCGCCATTGGGAAATTGGGAAAGCATTTTATAACACCGATCTTGGTGTGGTCAGATGCTTTGAGGGCAGAGGAGAGATCTAGGGTCTAATAGACCCCAATTTTTTCAAAAAAGAGTACCTGTCACTACCTATTGCTATCATAGGGGGATATTTACATTCCCTGAGATAACAATAAAAATTATAAAAAAAATGAAAGGAGCAGTTTAAAAAAAAAAGCAAAATAAATAATAAAAATACAAAAATAAAAGCACCCCTGTCCCCCCCTGCTCTCACGCAAAGGTGAACGCAAGCATCGGTCTGGCATCATATATAAACAGCAATTGTGCCATGCATGTGAGGTATCACCGCAAAGGTCAGATCGAGGGCAGTCATTTTAGCAGTATACCTCCTCTGTAAATCTAAAGTGGTAACCTGTAAAGGCTTTTAAAAATGTATGTAGTTTGTCGCAGCTGCACGTTTGTGCTCAATTTTAAAGCATGCCGTGTTTGGTATCCATGTACTCAGCCTAAGATCATCTTTTTTATTCCATCAAACATTTGGGAAATATAGTGTGTTTTAGTGCATTAAAATTTAAAAAAGTGTTTTTCCCCCAAGAAATGCATTTGAAAAATCACTGCGCAAATACTGTGTTAAAAAAAAATGCAACACCCACCATTTTAATCTGTAGGGCGGCTGCTTTAATAAAATATATAATGTTTGGGGGTTCAAGTAATTTTCTTGCAAAAAAAATATATTTTTCCATGTAAACAAAAAGTGTCAGAAAGGGCTTTGTCTTCAAGTGGTTAGAAGAGTGGGTGATGTGTGACATAAGCATCTAAATGTTGTGCATAAAATGGCAGGACAGTTCAACCCCCCCCCCTCTAAATGACCCCATTTTGGAAAGTAGACACCCCAAGCTATTTGCTGAGTGGCATGTCAAGTCCATGGAATATTTTATATTTTGCCACAAGTTGCGGGAAAAATATATATATTTTTTTATAAGCAAAGTTGTCACTAAATGATATATTGCTCAAACATGCCATGTGCATATGTGGAATTACACCCCAAAATACATTCTGCTGCTTCTCCTGAGTACGGGGATACCACATGTGTGAGACTTTTTGGGAGCCTAGCCGTGTACGGGACCCCAAAAACCAAGCACCGCCTTCAGGCTTTCTAAGGGTGTAAATTTTTGATTTTACTCCTCACTACCTATCACAGTTTCGGAGGCCCTGAAATTCCCAGATAGCACAAAAAAAAAAATGACCCCATTTTGGAAAGTAGACACCCCAAGCTATTTGCTGAGAGGTATGGTAAGTATTTTGCAGATCTCGCTTTTTGTCACAAAGTTTTGAAAATTGAAAAAAGAAAAAAATACATTTTTTCTTTTCTTTCTTCATTTTCAAAAACAAATGAGAGCTGCAAAATACTCACCATGCCTCTCAGCAAATAGCTTGGGGTGTCTACTTTCCAAAATGGGGTCATTTTTTTTTGGTGCTATCTGGGAATTTAATGGCCTCCGAAACTGTGATAGGCAGTGAGGAGTAAAATCAAAAATTGACACCCTTAGAAATCCTGAAGCGGGGATTGGTTTTCGGGGTCCCGTACGTGGCTAGGCTCCCAAAAAGCCTCACACATGTGGTATCCCCGTACTCAGGAGAAACAGCGAAATTTGGGGGGGGGGGGGGGGTTTGTGCTATCTTGCCAATTTATGGCCTTCAAAACTGTGATAGGCAGTTAGGAGTGAAATCAAAAATGTACGCCCTTAGACAGTGGCGGCTGGTGCTCGAAATTTTTTGGTGGGGGGGAAATTGAAAAAAAAATCATTTGCAGCCACTGTGCCCATTAAACGTAGCCACTGTGCCCATCAATTGCCGCCAGTTTGCCTCATCAAATGCTGCTAGTCGTGAAAGTCGTGACGTCAAGTATGCGTCGGTCGGAGGAACGTCAATCAACTAGGAACGCCCAGCCCCGAAAGAATAATACCCGGAAGCCGAGGGATGAAACGGCGATAACAAGTTATGTACGAAAAAAAAAAAAAAAACCAGCATACCGCAGTGTAATCAGTCTTCTCAATGTATTGTTAGAATTTTTTTTTAGGGGGAACCTCCACTTTAAGCAGTTAACCACTTGCCGCCCACCATATAGCAAAATGATGGCGACAAAGTGGTCGCGATATCCTAACTGGACGTCATATGTTGTCGGCAGGATATCAAGCCGCTGCGTGAGCCCGCGGGCGTGCATTGCAGTGATCGGTGTTGCGGTGTGTCAGTCTGACGGAGACACTTTACCACGTGATCAGTCGTGTCCAATCAAGGCTGATCACAATGTAACGCTGATCGGCTTTTCCTCACTCGTGTCTGACAGATGCGAGTAGAGGAGAGCCGATCGACTGCTCTCCTGACAGGGGGGTCTGTGCTGATTGTTTATCAACACAGCCCCTCTCAGACCTCGCCCAGGACCAACAGGGAAGCCGCCCAGGACCACCAGGATGGCCACCCCACTGGACCAACAGGTATGCCCCCTAGACCACCAGGGAATGCCAATCAATGCCCAGGCAACTGCCAATCAGTGCCCACACACAATGCCTGCCAGTGCCACCAGGGATGCCTACCAGTGCCGCATATCAGTGCCCATCAGTGCCACGTATCAGTGCCACCCATAAGTACCTATCAGTGCAGCCTTTCAGTGCCTATCAGTGTCACCTATTAGTGCCAATCAGTGTCCACCAGTGCCACCCATGAGTGCCCATCAGTGCTGCATATCAGTGCCCATCGTCAGTGCCACCAAATTGTTGCCACCTCATCGGTGTCGCCTCATCAGTGCCCGTCAGTGTTGCCTTATCAGTGCCCATCAGTGAAGGAGAAAACATACTTATTTACAAACTTTTATAACAGAAACAAACAACAAACTTTTTTTTTTTTTGTCTTTTTTTTATGTGTTTAGCAAAAAAATAAAAACCGCAGAGGTGGTCAAATACCACCAAAAAAAAGCTCTACTTGTGGGAACAAAACGATAAACATTCTGTTTGGGTACAGTGTAGTATGAGCGCGCAATTGTCATTTTTAAACAGCGACAGCGCTGAAAGCTGAAACTTGGCTTGGGCAGGAAGGTGTTTAAGTGCCTGGTATGGAAGGGGTTAAGCTAGTGCATTGTTGGTTCCCTAACCGTCCATTTCCCTTCTAAATGTTGTTTTCTTTGTCTGCATTTCTCACTTCCTGTTCCACCTCAGTAAGCTTGCCCCCATCACCCGAGCTGTTCTGGCTGGGGGTTGGTCAGCCTGCTCGCCCCCTCCCTTGTGACTACATCCCTACGTTCACAGGCATTGGAGGAAGGGGGTTGGTGGGCGTGTCTAAGACGTTGTAGCTCTGCCCCCTGTGCCTTGTTCTTGTACTGAATGGCCATCTAACCAGCACATCCCGCCTTAACCCCGCCCCCTTACTAGCTGCATTGAGAGTTGGACTCAGGCTCGTCTGCTCGGCTGCAGAGTTTGTTAGAGAGGACAGAAGGAAGCTGAAAACGTTATAAACCCTGAGGTAATGTTGGAGCAATAGTTCTCATAGACGACTATACAATGACTGGCAATTATACTACAGGAAATGTATGTAGATCAATGTTTACTGTCATCACTCCCCATCATGCATTGTGTGTGTCTTCCTCCTCCTGTACAACACAAACACCCCCTCCCCCCACAACATTGCCTAAGACATGGGGGATCAACCTGTGTCCCTCCCGCTGGAACTACAAGTCCCATCATGCCTCTGTCTGTGGGAGTCATGCTTGTAACTGTCAGCCTTGCAATGCATCATGGTACTTGTAGTTTCACAAAAGCTGGAGGGACACAGGTTTGGAGCCCCATGGCCCCAGGGGTAGGCAACCTGTCGCACTCCAGCTGTTGCAGAACTACAAGTCCCATCATGCCTCTGGGAGTACTTGTGACTGCCAACCTTGCAATGCCTCATGGGAAATGTAGTTCCACAACAGCTGGAGGGCCTCAGGTTGCCTACCCCTGGCCTAAGCCATCACATTTCTCCCTTCGCCATCTATTCATCACATTTCTTGTTCACACATCCCTCTGTCTCATTTCTCCATTCATCACATTTCTTGTTCACACATCCCTTCATCACATTTCTCTCTTCTCCATCCCTTCATTACATTTCTTGTTCCCACATCCCTCTGTCTCATTTCTCTCTTCATCAAATTTCTTGTTCCCACATCCCTCTGTCTCATTTCTCTCTTCTCCATTCCTTCATCACATTTCCTGTTCACATATCCCTCTGTCTCATTTCTCTCTTCTCCATCCATTCATCACATTTCTTGTTCACATATCCCTCTGTCTCATTTCTCTCTTCTCCATTCCTTCATCACATTTCTTGTTCACATATCCCTCTGTCTCATTTCTGCCTTCTCCATCCATTCATCACATTTCTTGTTCACATATCCCTCTGTCTCATTTCTCTCTTCTCCATCCATTCATCACATTTCTTGTTCACATATCCCTCTGTCTCATTTCTGCCTTCTCCATCCATTCATCACATTTCTTGTTCACACATCCCTCTGTCTCATTTCTCCATTCATCACATTTCTTGTTCACACATCCCTTCATCACATTTCTCTCTTCTCCATCCCTTCATTACATTTCTTGTTCACACATCCCTCTGTCTCATTTCTCTCTTCTCCATCCCTCCATCACATTTCTCTCTTCTCCATCCATTCATCACATTTCTTGTTCACACATCCCTCTGTCTCATTTCTCTCTTCTCCATCCATTCATCACATTTCTTGTTCACACGTCCCTCTGTCACATTTCTCTCTTCTCCATCTATTCATCACATTTCTTGTTCACACATCCCTCTGTCTCATTTCTCTATTCATCAAATTTCTTGTTCCCACAGCCCTCTGTCTCATTTCTCTCTTCTCCATTCCTTCATCACATTTCTTGTTCACACAGCCCTCTGTCTCATTTCTGCCTTCTCCATCCATTCATCACATTTCTTGTTCACACATCCCTCTGTCTCATTTCTCTCTTCTCCATCCCTCCATCACATTTCTCTCTTCTCCATCCATTCATCACATTTCTTGTTCACACATCCCTCTGTCACATTTCTCTCTTCTCCATCTATTCATCACATTTCTTGTTCACACATCCCTCCGTCTCATTTCTCTCTTCTCCATCTATTCATCACATTTCTTGTTCCCACATCCCTCCGTCACATTTCTCTCTTCTCCATTCCTTCATCACATTTCTTGTTCACATATCCCTCTGTCTCATTTCTCTCTTCTCCATCCATTCATCACATTTCTTGTTCACATATCCCTCTGTCTCATTTCTCTCTTCTCCATCCATTCATCACATTTCTTGTTCACATATCCCTCTGTCTCATTTCTGCCTTCTCCATCCATTCATCACATTTCTTGTTCACATATCCCTCTGTCTCATTTCTCTCTTCTCCATCCATTCATCACATTTCTTGTTCACACATCCCTCTGTCTCATTTCTCTCTTCTCCATCCATTCATCACATTTCTTGTTCACACATCCCTCTGTCTCATTTCTCCATTCATCACATTTCTTGTTCACACATCCCTCCATCACATTTCTCTCTTCTCCATCCATTCATCACATTTCTTGTTCACATATCCCTCCGTCACATTTCTCTCTTCTCCATCTATTCATCACATTTCTTGTTCACACATCCCTCTGTCTCATTTCTCTCTTCTCCATCCATTCATCACATTTCTTGTTCACACATCCCTCTGTCACATTTCTCTCTTCTCCATCCCTCCATCACATTTCTCTCTTCTCCATCCCTTCATCACATTTCTCTCTTCTCCATCCCTTCATCACATTTCTTGTTCACACATCCCTCTGTCTCATTTCTCTATTCATCACATTTCTTGTGCCCACAGCCCTCCGTCTCATTTCTCTCTTCTCCATCTATTCATCACATTTCTTGTTCACACATCCATCTGTCTCATTTCTCTATTCATCAAATTTCTTGTTCCCACATCCCTCCGTCACATTTCTCTCTTCTCCATTCCTTCATCACATTTCTTGTGCCCACAGCCCTCTGTCTCATTTCTCTCTTCTCCATCCATTCATCACATTTCTTGTTCACATATCCCTTCGTCTCATTTCTCTCTTCATTCATCACATTTCTTGTTCACATATCCCTCTGTCTCATTTCTCTCTTCTCCATCCATTCATCACATTTCTTGTTCACACATCCCTCTGTCTCATTTCTCTCTTCTCTATTAGGGATGAGCGTCGAGTTCGACTCGAACGTCGCCCGTTCGCCGAATAGCGAACAATTTGGGGTGTTCGCTGCAAATTCGAAAGCCGCGGAACACCCTGTTAAAGTCTATGGGAGAAATCTAAAGTGCAAATTTTAAAGGCTAATATGCAACTTATTGTCCTAAAAAGTGTTTGGGGACCCGGGTCCTGCCCCAGGGGACATGTATCAATGCAAAAAAAAGTTTTAAAAACTGCAGTGTTTTCGGGAGCAGTGATTTTAATGGTGCTTAAAGTGAAACAATAAAAGTGAAATATTTTAAATTTCGTACCTGGGGAGGGGTGTATAGTATGCCTGTGAAGTAGCGCATGTTTCCCGTGTTTAGAACTGTCCCTGCGCAAAGTGTCATTTCTGAAGGAAAACAAGTCATTTAAAATCACTCGCACCTATAATGCAGGGGTCGACAAATCCCGGGCGCCAGGTCGCCATGGCGACTAGAAATAGGGTCCTGGCGACTTGGCTTGGAAGGGGGGGCACTTTTTTGGTGAGCTGGCGCCATCTGGTGGTGGCCGTTGGTATTACAAGTTATTACCACCAGATGTGAGCTGGCGCCATCTGGTGGTGGCCGTTGGTATTACAAGTTAAGCATTACAAGTTAAACAGCAATTCTAATGTCATTTTTCACTATTTTCACTGCCATCTTCTTCCCTCTAATTAAAACCCCCAAACATTATATATATTTTTATCCTAACACCCTAGAGAATAAAATGGCGATCGTTGCAATACTTTCTGTCATGCCGTATTTGCGCAGCGGTCTTGCAAGCGCAGTTTTTTGGGGAAAAAATTACACTTTTTTTAATTAAAAAATAAACAACAGTAAAATTATCCCCATTTTTTTTTTATATTATAAAAGATAATGTTACGTCGAGTAAATTCATACCCAACATGTCGCGCTTCAAAATTGCGTCCGCTCGTGGAATGCCAACAAACTTTTACCCTTTAATATCTTCATAGGTGACGTTTAAAAAAAACTACAGGTTGCATGTTTTGAGTTACAGAGGAGGTCTAGGGCTAGAATTATTGCTCTCGCTCTACCAATCGTGGTGATACCTCACATGTGTGGTTTGAACACCGTTTACATTTGCGGGCGCTGCTCGCGTATGCATTCGCTTCTGCTCGCTCGACGGGACGGGGTGCGTTTTCTGGCTCCTAACTTTTTTAGCTGGCTCCTAGATTCCAAGCAAATTTGTCAAACCCTGGGGTACATTGTACCCCTACCATTTCACAAAGAAAGTGTAAGTAATTGTAAAAAAAAACGCACAGACGCACGCACACCGTGGAGAAAGTCCTTTATTAAAAATAAAAAAATTCAAATAAAAAAAAGATTCCAGCGGTGGTAATCCACTCTCGGTCTCCACTCCAACGCTGTCGGTATCCTGCGATAGGTGATCTCCTCTCTGGGGTCCAGCGATGAGATGATCTCCTCTTCATCCAGGTCCAGGATCCAATGATGAAATGTCCAATTCATTATAGCCGCATTATAACTGCTCCCAAAAAAATGCATTTTTTTTTGCATTGATACATGTCCCCTGGGACAGGACCCAGGTCCCCAAACACTTTTTTGGACAATAACTTGCATATTAGCCTTTAAAATTAGCACTTTATACTTCTCCTATAAACTTTAACAGGGTGTTCCACGGCTTTTCGAATTTGCCGCGAACACCCCAAATTGTTTGCTGTTCGGCGAAGGGGCAATGTTTGAGTCGAACTCAACGCTCATCCCTAATAGAGAAGAGAGAAATGAGACAGGGAGGTACGAAATTTAACCACTTGACCACCGGGCCTATTCTGGCACTTCTCTCCTTCATGTAAAAATCACAATTTTTTTGCTAGAAAATTAATCAGAACCCCCAAACATTATATATATATATATATATATATATATATATATATATATATATATATATATATATATTTAAGCAGACATCCTAGGGAATAAAATGGCGGTTATTGCAACTTTTTTTCTCGCACGGTATTTGCGCAATCATTTTTCAAACACCTTTTTTTGGGAAAAAAAACGGTTTCATGAATTAAAAAATAACAAAACAGTAAAGTTAGCCCAATTTTTTTTTGTATAATGTGAAAGATGATGTTACGCTGAGTAAATAGATACCTAACATGTCACGCTTTAAAATTGCACACACTCATGGAATGGCGCCAAACTTCGGTACTTCAAAATCTCCATAGGCGACGCTTACATTTTTTTTACAGGTTACTATTTTCGAGTTACAGAGGAGGTCTAGTGCTAGAATTGTTGCACACGGCAATACCTCAAATGTGGGGTTTGAACAGCGTTTACATATGTGGGCGGGACTTGCATGCGTGATCGCTTCTGCGCGCGAGCGACCGGGGATAGGGGCGTTTAAAAAATATATATATATATTTTTATTTTACTTCATTTTTTTATTTTTACACTTTTATTTTTTATTCTTATTTTTTTTTTATCACTTTTAGTCCTATTACAAGGAATGTAAATATCCTTTGTAATAGGAATCAGTGTGACAGGTCCTCTTTATGGAGAGATGTGGGGTCAATAAGACCCCACATCTCTCCTCCAGGCTTACAAGCATGAAAGCGGTGAAAAAACATTCACCGATCTCACACCGACAGCCGCGATTGCGGCTATAATTACTTCCGGGTACCGGACGTGACGTCATAACGTCGCGCCCGGGCCTCCGACGGTCATAGAGATGACTGTGACCGTCTGGTCACCTGTCATCTCTATGGTTCTGCAGCGAGCGCCGGCCGATTCGCTCTCTGGGACCCCGATGGCACGGGAGAGCCCGGAGAAGCACAGGATGGCGGCGGGAGGGGGGGACGTCCCCTCCCGCTGCCTATAAGAACGATCAAGCGGCGAAACTGCCGCTTTGATTATTCTTATTGTGCACAGAATCGCCGGCTGAAGACGGTGATATCTGAATGATGCCTGTAGCTGCACCCATCATTCAGATATCACCACACAAACAGAGGACGTATATTCTCGTACTGCGGTGGGCAAGTGGAATATTTAACTTTTATTTTTTTCCATTTAAGAATTATTAAAATCACTGCTCCCGAAAAAACTGTAGTTTTTTAAAACTTTTTTTGCATTGCTACATGTCCCCTGGGACAGGACCCCAGGTCCCCAAACACTTTTTAGGACAATAACTTGCATATTAGCCTTTCAAATTAGCACATTAAATTTCAAACGTTCGAGTCCCATAGACTTTAACAGGGTTCTAAAGTTCACTCAAACTTCTGGTCTGTTTGCAGGTTCTGGTGCGACCCGAACGAGGGGTGTTCGGCTCATCCCTATTCTCTATCCCTTCATCGTATTTCTTGTTCACACATCCTTCTGTCTCATTTCTTTCTTCTCCATCACTTCATCACATTTCTTGTTCACACATCCCTCCATCACATTTTTATCTACTCCATCCCTCCATCACATTTTTCTCTACTCCATCCCTCCATCACATTTTTCTCTACTCCATCCCTCTATCACATTTCTCTCTTCTCCATCCCTTCATCTCATTTCTTGTTCACACATCCCTCTGTCACATTTCTCTCTTCTCCATCCATTCATCACATTTCTTGTTCACACATCCCTCTGTCTCATTTCTCCATCCATTCATCACATTTCTCTCTTCTCCATCCCTTCATCTCATTTCTTGTTCACACATCCCTCTGCAGAGCTTTTTTCTCAGAAAATAGGTGCAGGAACTCAACCACGACCCCATTCAGGTTTCACAAACAGTAGAAGGGTCTTAAAGGGGCATTAAATACCAGGATTGCATTACATACAGAGTGTAGAGTTCAGAGGGTTACACACAGAGTTCAGAGCTGTCACTTGTAAACACAGAAACCAGACTTCTGTGTTTACAAGTAATGGCGGTGAGCAGGCACTAAAGAGTCTGAGCCAAAGGTGGTGGAACTGAGTTCCCCCAAGTTCCCCCTGAAAAAAAGCCCTGTCCCTGTCCCTCTGTCTTATTTCTCCCTTATTCATCACATTTCTTGTTATCAAAATGTTACTGATTTCCAATTTTTCTATATTTCAGAATGCCCAGTTGTTTCGTCAAATCGTGCTCCTACAATTGGAGAAATGACAACATTACTCTGCATGCTTTTCCACGCGATCGAGATCGAATCAAAACCTGGCTCGAAAAAATCAACATTCCTACGGAAGAATTAGAATCGTTGGTCGAAACAATTTCACAATCTAAAATCTGGAAATTTAAAATTTGTTCGAGACATTTTACAGAAAAGGATTATGAATTAAAAGGGACACAAAAACATCTAAAGAACACAGCGTACCCTTCTTTACTATTAGGAAAACGCTTGGAAATCTGTCATGCCGAATATGAACACAACTACCCAAAACGTCGAAAAACAGAAACTGAGATGCCTTCAGAGTCCTCAATTGATGTCTTTGACGCTGGCTGTGGAGCAACTCAAACATCGATGGAAACAAGTTCTGAACTAAATGATAATTCGAGGGCTTCCGTATCAGAAGTTAGTGACTGTGACGTGGTAGCCTGCCCACCTGCGGACTGTGACGTGGTAGTGTGCCCACCTGCGGACTGTGACGTGGTAGTGTGCCCATCTGCGGACTGTGACGTGGTAGTGTGCCCATCTGTGGACTATGACATGGTAGAGCATCCATCTGCGGACTGTGAAGTGGTAGTGCATCAATCTGTGGACTTGAACTTGGCAGAAAGTATAATTTGCAGTTCTGTTGAAACTGAACCAATGGCGGTGATTGATCAATCTGGGAAACAAGGAGGAAAAGCAATTACCACTACTATTTCCTCACATGCTCGTCAAATCAAGCAGAAACGAAAAGTTACGAAAATACATCGAGGCATCCAGTGTCAACTAAAAAAGGACGTTAAAGCCAAAAATATCCAGGTCTCCATAGCTAAGCCAACAGTCTCTGTTGCCGTACAATGCTCTCTGGTTAAATTACCTCCATTGACCCGAATACCAAAATTGGAAAGAAGTATGTTAGAGTTTGTGACTAATGAAGTTATTCTACAATCCGCTTTTTCTGAAAAGTTTACACTGAAAACAAACAGAAAATTACAACATCATGTGCCTACAATACATCACGATCCAAATGTCTTTGTTCTCGGATCATCAGCACCTAAAAGTTCCTTACAAGAATCAATACCATCGGTAGACACTGATTTTGAAATTTCATTCAATGCCCGAAAAAAGGATAAAGAGCAATCTTATCGTCCGTCTGAAGAAGAAGACGAAATGTATTCTGAAGAATCGGAGAATGAACACTTAAACTTCGATTCGAATGAACCAGACCCTTCGTTTTTATATTTGCAAGAAGAAAAGGCCGACGTGGCGAGCCAAAAAACATTTTTGGTGTTTGAAGAATGCCTCGATCAATTATTGATGCGATCTCGTTGCTTGCAAGATCCGCGTTGCGCCGGGAGCGTTATCGCTCTTAAAAAATGCGTCAACGGATCTGCGTTGATCGTGCAGGCGGAGTGCAGTAAACATCATAGATTTGAACTGTGGAGAAGCCAACCCTTTATTGGGCGAATGCCAGCAGGAGACTTGATGATTTCATCCGCGATCGTATGCAGCGGATCAAATTATTTGAAGACAAATTTATTTTTTTCAGTTTTAGGAATGTACAGTATTTCGGCGAGCACGCATTACAGCAACCAAAAAAATTTCTTATTTCCAACGATTGAACATCATTGGATGACTGAACGAAAGAAGGTCATTCAAATAATTGGTGACAATAGCGTAGCGTTGATTGGTGACGGCCAATTGGATACGCCTGCAAAGTTCTGCACCTATACATTGATGGATTCAGAAACGGATTACATCATAGATTTCCAAGTGGAGCAACTACAACCCGGTCGGACCTCGGCGTCTCTAGAAAAGTTGGCATTTGTTGAGGCCTTGGAGCGCGTTTTAGGGGATCGAGTTCAGGTCAAAGCCATTGCAACCGACAGACGTGTCTCCATCCGAAAAATAATAAGGGAGAAATTTAAGAAAATAACGCACGGATTTGACGTATGGCATATGGCGGAATCGATTGGAGCAAAGCTTATGGCTGCGAGTAAAAAAAGTAACAGTCGAGAACTTGCTGGTTGGGTTCTTTCAGCAAAAAAACATTTATGGTGGGCATCCAGTACTTGTCAGGACAATCCTATTCTACGCAAAGAAAAATGGCTTTCAATGCGTTATCATGCAGCTAATGTACACGAATGGCACGGAAATTGTCTATATCATCGCTGTTCGCATACTCCAAAACCTAGCGATGAAGAAGGGAAATACGATTGGCTTAAACAAGGATCTGCAGCTCTAAATAACCTAAACGCCGTAATTCAAGATAGGACACTGCTCAAGGACCTCGATCATCTTTCTGGTGTTTACCATACAGGAGCAGTCGAAGTATTTCACAGTATGGTGTTAAAATATAGATCGAAACGGCATCATTTTAATATGGACGGCGTGGTGGCAAGAACACAACTTGCTGCCCTCGACCACAATCACAACATTAATAGGCTGAAAGCGGTTGTTAGAAAAGCAGAAAAAAATTGGGAAAACAAAGGCTCCTCACGTCACCCTTATGGCTTCAGTAAGGCGAATAAAGACTGGGTTGTAAGCAAAGTATATGAACCAACTTCTCAGGGATTCATGAAAGAGATCATCCATGATGTCATCGACCTTGCTGCCGGAATCAAACATTTTGCATGGAATTCTAGACAGGAAAATGTTTCTCAAAACATTGCTGGATTTCCACGACCACAAAAAGAACTGCTTGCGGCAAAACGCGGTAACCCGCGTTTAGCAGCGTTTCGTTTATAGGCGTTTTTTGTTTTTGCCCATTTAAACATTTTTTTTTCCTTTGAAACGCTTCTAAAAGTAAAACGCCACTAAATGCGGCAAAACAGAGCAGTTGTAAAAACGTCCATGGAGCCTTAAAGTGGATGTAAATCCGAAAAAATAAAATTCTGATGTCGCAATGTACAGTATAAGATTTCCTATCATCTGTGACCAGTCTTGCCACACAGGGTTAATCCAGCTCTGAGCAATCCTCTTTTATTGTTCAGTGAAATAAAACGGACTTGCAGAGAAAAACCTTAGTCCATTCCGCCCCCTGTGAGTGACAGGTTATTTACATATCTCATGCACTAGCCTGGAGACAGGCATTATTTTTTAATTCCCACCCCCACTTCTTTTCTGAAGTCATGTGGTTACTTTTCTGGATGTTAGTGATCATAGCAGAATTTAGTGTAAGGAATACACAGGAGAAAATGCATGTTGACAAGGGGAGTGTAGAGGTGGGAGGTGGGTGGGGAGTCTACTGACATCACGACTGACATCACGACTTTTCAGTTTTTCAGTTCTTGTAACAGACAGAGGGGAGATATTTGATAGGTAAGGATACATGCAGGAGGTATCTATATCCCTATAGATCAGCACTATGGCAGTAGTTTAGAAAGGATGAGAGTGGCTTTACATCCACTTTAAAGGGGTTGAAAAGGTGTTTTTTTTTTTTTTTTTTTTTTTCTAAATGGGTTCCTTTAAGCTAGTGCATTGTTGGTTCACTAACCTTTTCCTTCCATTTCCCTTCTAAATGTTTTTTTTCTTTGTCTGAATTTCTCACTTCCTGTTCCTCCTCAGTAAGCTGTTCTGGCTGACTAACCTCTGGAGTTTTAAATTTGACACTTATTTATTACAGTAAACTGAGGTTATATAGTAAAATACAGTACTTAGAACTCCGTCCGACTGTTTACATGTTGAATTTTAAAAGCAACAGACTTCTGTCAGATCTCCCCCCCGTTCTTCCTAGTGACATGTCACTGATCGTCTGTTCCCTCTAGGGGTGCAACAGATCAAAAACCCCACGGTTCGGATCGTTCCTCGGATCAGAGTCGCAGATCGGATCATTTTTCGGATCACCACCATATATAGTCCCCACTGTAATGTCCACGTCATCTCCCCCACTGTAATGTCCACGTCATCTCCCCCACTGTAATGTCCACGTCATCTCCCCCACTGTAATGTCCACGTCATCTCCATCTGACTGTTTACATGTTGAATTTTAAAAGCAGCAGACTTCTGTCAAATTAGCAAACCTGTGAGATCAACGGGCTTGCCGCTGCTTTTAAAATTCAACATATAAACAGTCAGACAGAGTTCTAAGTACTGGATTTCACTATATAACCTCAGTTTACTAAAAATAGTGGGTGATCTGAATCTATGCACCCTCCTGATCATCCACCGTTGCGCTGATGGAAATAAGAATAAACCTAGCTGCTGCTATGTGACGAAACATGTCGGGGCGTGGCCACATAGTCAGTCTCTGAAGAGTTTTTGAACTAACGTGACGTTTGAGTCGTGCAGCATTTCAAGCTTGGCGATTATTTTGAAGCATCTTTGCCTCTAATATTCACTTATTCTTTAAGCGCTGTTAATATTGCTTTGACACACTATAGAGGGTGGTGTCACCATATTTATTTGTTCACAACCTCAGTTTACTGTTATAAATAAGTGTAAAATGTAAAACTCCAGGGGGTGTATAAAGATGTTCGCTTGTCCCCTTCTCACTGTATCCTTAGTGTGGAGGAGTGCGGAGTGTAGCAAAATGGCGGTGTTTCATCACATTCGGCTACCCATCGCTGTTTTAGTGTTACGTTTTGTCGTAAAAGTGTTGGAACGCATTTGGCTGCATCACGCATGCGCAGTGCAAACATTTTCAGCGGAACGTCACTTCCGGAGCAAACTGTGATGGGTAGCCATATGTGACAAGACACGGGCAAGCTTACTGAGGAGGAACAGGAAGTGAGAAATTCAGACAAAGGGGGAAAAAAAACATTTAGAAGGGAAATCGAAAGAAAAGGTAAGTGAACCAACAATGCTCTAGCTTAACCACTTAAGGACCGCCCACTGTATATATACGTCCACAGAATGGCACGGCTGGGCAGATGGACGTACCAGCACGTCCTGTACATCTACCCAGCCGTGGGTCGCGGGCGAAGGACCGGGACCAGGGGACCCGATCGCCGCTGGGGTCCCGCGATCGGTCCCCGGAACTGAAGAACGGGGAGAGCCGCGTGTAAACACGGCTTCACTGTGGCGGCTGCATCGATTGTGTCATCCCCTTTATAGGAAGACACAATCGATGACGTCACTCCTACAGCCACACCCCCCTACAGTTGTAAACGCACACTAGGTGAAACATAACTCCTACAGCGCCCCCTGTGGTTAACTCCCAAACTGCAACTGTAATTTTCACAATAAACAATGCAATTTAAATGCATTTTTTGCTGTGAAAATGACAATGGTCCCTAAAATATGTCAAAATTGTCCGAAGTGTCCGCCATAATGTCGCAGTCACAGAAAAAAAATCACTGATCGCCGCCATTAGTAGTTAAAAAAAATTATTTATAAAAATGCAATAAAACTATCCCCTATTTTGTAAACGCTATAAATTTTGCGCAAACCAACCGATAAACGCTTATTGCGATTTTTTTTTTTTTACCAAAAATAAGTAGAAGAATACGTATCGGCCTAAACTGAGGCAAAAACATTTTTTTTATATATTTTTGGGGGATTTTTATTATATAAAAAAGTAAAGAATATTGCATTTTTTTTTTTCAAAACTGTCGCTCTATTTTTGTTTATAGCGCAAAAAATAAAAACCACAGAGGTGATCAAATACCAACAAAAGAAAGCTCTATTTGTGGGGAAAAAAAGGACGTCAATTTTGTTTGGGAGATTGTCTGTTAAAGCGACGCAGTGCCGAATCGCAAAACCTGGCCTGGGCCTTTAGCTGCATTTTGGTCCGGGGCTTAAGTGGTTAAAGGAACCCATTTAGAAAATAAAAATCAAACCTTTACAACCAGGTCATTGATATAAGATTGCACTGTTAAAATCAACAATTATTTTTGTTATATATTTTGTAAAATAAAAAAAGTTCACAATCAAAGTTAATATATTAATTTTGTGTAATAAAAAATAAAATGTATTATTATTGAACTGCTTAAGGACCGCCGCACGACTTTTTACGTCTGCAGAATGGCGCGGCTGGGCAAATGGGCATACAGGTATGTCCCCTTTAATTTGCCACCATGTGGTGGTCGCGCGGACCACACAGGGTGATCTCCGTGACCCTGCCCGTGGGACCCACGGACTCGATGTCTGCTGGTGTCCCGAAATCGGGGTCATGGACGTTCTTCCTAGTGACATGTCACTGATCGTCTGTTCTCTCTAGGGGTGCAACAAATCAAAAAATTCACGGTTTGGATCGTTCCTCGGATCAGAGTCACGGATCAGATACTTTTTCTGATCACCACCATATATAGTCACCACTGTAATGTCCACATCTCCCCTACTGTAATGTCCACTTCATCTCCCCCACTGTAATATCTACGTCATCTCCCCCACTGTAATGTCCACGTCATCTCCCCCACTGTAATGTCCACGTCATCTCCCCCACTGTAATATCCACGTCATCTCCCCCACTGTAATATCCACGTCATCTCCCCCACATCTCCATCACCCCCACTGTAATATCCACATCTCCCCTGTCAGCGCGCCACTCTGGGGAGCTCACCTATGCCGCCGCTGGGTGTACCAAGATGGCCGCCGCTCTGAAGCTAGGCCGAAGCCTGGTGTGCCGATCCGAACGCAGCGACCCTTTCGGATCATGGATCAATGATGATCTGTTGCATCCCTAGTTCCCTCTCATTGGGAACAGCGATGTGTCACTCATAGCCACGCCCCCTAACAGTTAGAATCACTCCCTAGGACACACAATTAACCCCTTTATCGCCCCCTAGTGTTAACCCCTTCCTTGTCAGTCACATTTATACAATAATTAGTGCATTTTTAAAAGCACTGATCGCTGTAAAAATAACAATGGTCCCAAAATGGTGTCAAAAGTGTCTGATGTATCCGCCATAGTGTCACAGTCCTGATAATAATCGCCGCCATTACTAATAAAAAATAAATTCATAATAAAAATGCCATAAAACTATCCCCTATTTTGTAGACGCTCTAACTTTTGCGCAAACTAATCAATATAATCTATATATATATATATATATATATATATATATATATATATATATATATATATATATTTTTTTTTTTTACCAAAAATATGTAGAAGAATACGTATCGGCCTAAACTATGGAAACATTTTGTTGTTTTTTTTTTAAAGATTTTTTTGAGGATATTTATTATAGCAAAAAGTTAAAAAATATTGATTTTTTTTTTAAATTGTCGCTTTTCTTTTGTTTATAGCGCAGAAAATAAAAACCGCAGAGGTGATCAAATATCACCAAAAGAAAGCTCTATTTGTGGGAAAAAAAAGTATTTCAATTTTGTTTGGGTACCACGTCGCACGACCGCGCAATTGTCAGTTAAAGCGACTTCTTACGGGGCTGAAGTGGTTAAAGTGTTTTTATATTTTTTTTTTCGTCAGTTTTTCGTGCATTTTTTCATGTGTTTATTCCTGTACTTGCATTGAAGTCTATGGAACCAAAAGGGTAGGTGTAGGGAACGATTTTTCTTTTTTTCTCCTGTTTTTTAGCAAATACTGCAGCCACATTTGTGTATGTCCTTTTTTATTTTTTTGGATTTTTGAAATTTTTACCGTTGTACATATTTTCATGCACTGCCCTCCTATGAATATTAAATGATAAAATGAATAAGTATCTTCTTTGTTCATGCTTCCAGAAAGATTTATGCATTATGTTATTAGTGCCTGTATGGCCAGTATAAATTGGTTGTTAATCTGCATTGTGTGTTTTCCGAATGGTGTCAGTGTATGTTAGATAGGCCATAGACCAGTAGTCTCCAAACTACGGCCCGGGGGCCAGATGCGGCCCTTTGCGTGCTTTTATCCGGCCCTTGAAGCACTGTTTCATCCACTGATGCCAGCAATGGGGCATATTTACCCCGCACTGACACCAATTAAGGGGCACAATTCCTCCCACTGATACCAACAATGGGGCACAATTTTTCACAATGACACCAATGGCGGGGCACATTTTCTCCCAATTATGCCAACAATGGGGCCCAATAACACCAATGATGGGGCACCATTTCTCCCAGTGACACCGACAATTGAACCCAATGACACCAATGATGGGCATAATTTTGCCCCAAGGATGGGGCACAATTTCCCCCAATGACACCAACGATGGGGCACAATTCCTTGCACTGACACCTTAGATGGGGCATTGTTCCTTCAATCAATTCCAAATGGTTTCAAATTTGAAAAGTTTGCGAATTTGAAAAAATGAAAAGTTGAAATAAAACAGAATACAAAATAAAGGAATAGAATAGAAAAAAATATTTTATTTCTATTCTTTTCGGAAATTTGAAAACTATTTAAATTCGAAAACGTTTTAAATTTTCAAAAATAATAAAATAGAATAGAAAATTAAAGGAATAGATTATTATTTTTTTTATTTTATTTTCTATTCTCTTTTTTTTTTTCTCTCTTTGGAAATTTAAAAACGATTTGAATTCAAATTTCGTCCGGATTCAAATTTTGTTATTTCGGATTTGTTTAAATTCTGTACTATTCTAATTCAGAAATTCAGGATACATATGAATAACGAAAATTTGTCCAAATTTTAATTCGGAACTAAATGAACCGCACATGTATAGTGTGAATTTAAATAATTCCCCCATCAACACAGACAGTGTCAACAGGAGAATCCCTTCTGGCTAACAATTGTCTGCTCTCGGTGGGGAGGCGGATGGGGGAAGACAGTGATTATTCAAACAGTCTATGGCTGGCCTAAGAATCCCACACCACCTCACAGACAAGGGTGGCAGTTCCCTTACCAAACAGTAATGATCCTCAAATGATAATAGAACAACAGTGCAGAAATCATCCAATTCGGGGGTCACTACTTAGGACTAGAGGTCGACCGATAAATCGGCCGATATTTGGCCATTTTGGAGAAATCAACATCGGCCGATTATTATCCAAATCAGGCCGATATTAAAAAAAGCCTGCACCTGTGTTACCAGAGTGTGGAGAAGGGAGCAGCGCCGCGTGTGTGAAACCTTAAGGAGCGAGAGTGAAGGGAGCTGTCATTAGCGAGGTCTGATGTTGGGGTGGGCGGGACCCAGCTATCCAACACCAGCCAATGGAAAGAGATCTGGGCAGACCGCTACATGTGGCCCCGCCCCTTTCTTTAACAGCCCGATCATTGGCTGGCTAGCTGCTGGGGCCCACCCCGACATCACTCTAAATCTGCAAACTCTCCTTTCTCTCCCCATACAGTTTTACAGCTGCAGAGAGCAGTTTCATTATCGGCTGTGAAACCTGTCATTGCCTGCTAGTGCCAACCTACCAGTGCCAACCTGCCATTGCCATCCAGTGCCACGTGCTAGTGCCACCTGCCAGTGCTAACTAGTGCCATCTGCCAGTGCTTTCTATTGCCAACCAGTGCCACCTGCTAGTGCCACATGCCAGTGCCACCTGCCAATGCCATCCAGTGCCATTGGCCGCAAAAATCGGCATCATATATCGGCATCGGCCGCCCAGATTTCTAAATATTGGCATCGGCCAGAGAAAAACCCATATCGGTTGACCTCTACTTAAGACGCCACTGACTCTATCACCTCCACAGTCCTGCACTGGTTATCCAAAGCCAGCACCTCAAAGTAATAATGGGTAGGAGAAAGAACTAATGACCATACAGTAGTATCCGAACACCACATGGTTTATTAAAAGTAGATATACTCACAAAAGTTAGAATAACACCAGCAAAACACATCACACTAGGGATCAACACTTTATCTATTGAAGACCAGACTAAATGTGTGTAGGGTGTTTTTTTTTTTTTTTTTTGGAAAAGCCAGTGTCATGTGAAACACACCCAAAAACTCCACCCAGCACCAAAAACAGTGCATGCACATAAAGAGTGACACAAAAAAACATGCAACGGGTGTTACACTGTCCTTCACTAGGAAGGACCTTACCCTGATCCCCCGGGGCGTTGGGCTCCAGACTGGGACTGAGGTAATCACTAGGTACGACTGGCCGAGACCAGATGGCCCCCTTCTCTGGAGGGTCTGCCAAAACAGACCCACCCAAGTACTCGGTGGGGCTCCCCCAAAGGGAGATCCCATGAGAGAGGGCTAACTAAGCCAGAAGGCCATATCCACCCCCTCCCAAGACTTTCAGGGTAGGCCCAAGTACCCACACCCTACTAATCACACAGTGACAAACCTGTAACAGCAAACATAAAAATACAAAAAGGTGACACACACGGGTAAAATAAATAGAAAGTGGGGAGAAGTGAAAGTAGCCATTGTGCAAAACAACAGCCAGGAATCAAAAATTCCTCTGGTCCTAGCCAAAAGGCTCAGCCCTAGAGGCAAGTGTGAAAAAAGTCAAGTTAGACTTACCGGTAACTTGTTTTCCATGAGTCTTTCAGGACAGCACCTTGAGAGCGTGGCTCCACCCACTTGACAGGAAACACACCTCCACCAAACTTCTTAAAAGGGAGGCTCCTTCCACTTATCAGTAAAGAAACCTCCGGCCGAAGCTGGAACACATAATCAGAGTATGGTTAGTCACAGCATAATATTCAAAACAATAAGGGCGGGTTGCTGCTGTCCTGAAAGACTCATGGAAAACCAGTTACCGGTAAGTCTAACTTGACTTTTTCCTTATCGTCTTTCAGGACAGCACCTTGAGTGGATAACAGAGACTTACCCACTTAGGGGGGGACCACAGCCTGCAAGACCTTTCTGCCAAAAGCCTGATCGCTTGCTGACAGAAGATTTAGTCTGTAATGACGGACGAACGTAAGGTAACTTGACCACGTAGCGCCTTGCAGATCTGATCTGGGATGGCACCAGCTATTTCTGCCCATGTAGTGGCCTGAGCTTTTGGAATTGGCGTTACATCTCCCCTGACGGGTTAGAGCAGAAGGTCAGTATGACAATTTCCTGTGACCGGTTGAGGGCTGATGCCACTTTCGGTAGAAAGACTGGATCAGTCTTTAGTACAACCCTGTCCGCATAGACGGATAGGAAGGGTTTCTTTATTGACAGGGCATGAAGCTCACCGATTCTTCTGGCTGTCGTAATTGCCACTAGGAACACCGTTTTGAGAGTAAGGTACTTCAGAGAAATGTCTTAGCGGTTCAATGGGTTCCTTAGTGTCTGAAGAATCACTGACAAATCCCAACTGAGGAAGTGTCTCACGGGAGCTGGTCTGGATCTAGAAAGCACCTTGAAAAATCTTGAAACTAACGGCTCTGAAAATATAGGACTTTCCAGAAAAACTCCCAATGCGGCTATCTGCACTTTAAGTGTACTGACTGACAAGCCTTTTTCTGCTCTATTCTGAAGAAATTCCAGAATTGACACTAGATTTTTCACCACTCTTTTAGACGAGTGACACCAGGAGTGGTAGACCCAGGGCCGATCCGCCCTATAGGCTCACTATGCAAGCCGCTTAGGGCCCCGCAAAGCTGCAGAGGGCCCCAAAATTACTAGAAGCCCCGCCTGGTGAGAAGTCATTTTCGGCCCCTCACCCTGATTCTCAACTCGCTGGCTGCATGGGAGAAGAGGTAAGAAGTCAGTACCCCCTGCTTCTCACCTTAATGTAAGATGTCATTTCTGACAGCAGAACACCCCCACCCCCCGCTTCTCAACTTTAATCTTTAAGGGTGCATTCACACCACGATTTTGTCATCCTACCTTGTTCTCACGATTTTAGCTTTAAAATCGTACAAATCTGTATGGCAAAACGTTTCCATTCATTAATTTAGGTCCCCAAGTGCATCCGATTTGATCCGCATCAGATTTGATACGATTTAAAATTGCATCAAAAATCGTGTTTGACCACGATTTTTGGTCCTGATTTGAAATCGTATTAAAATCGTGTCCGATTTTTTTTATATTGTGGTCAATCTAAATCGTACTAAATCGGATGACTGTGCGATAAATCGTACCCGATTTTTTTATTACTAGGGTTGAGCGAACCCGAACGGAGGTACCCTTTAGGTCTGGTATGGATATTCAGGGGAACCCCGCCGTCAATTTAAAACAAAAATGACGTGCGGTTCCCCCTAAATATCCATAACCAGACCCCTTATCCGAGCACGTTGACCTGGCCGGCCGCAGAAAAGAGGGGGGGACAGAGTGCGGCCCCCCCCCCCTTCCTGAACCGCACCAGGCCACATGCCCTCAACATTGGGAGGGTGCTTTGGGGTGCCCCCCAAAGCACCTTGTCCCCATGTTGATGGGGACAAGGGTCTCATCCCCACAACCCTTGCCCGGTGGTTGTGGGGGTATGCGGGCGGGAGGTTTATCAGAATCTGGAAGACCCCTTTAACAAAGGGGACCCCCAGATCCTGACCCCCCCTGTGTGAAATGGTAATGGGGTACACTGTACCTCTACCATTTCACGAAGGAAGTGTAAAGTATTGTAAAAAAACACACTGACACCTTAGAATAAAGTCCTTTATTAAAAAAAAAAAAAAAACACTTGTTCCCGGCTTCCAGCGTTGTCCTGATCCTGCGAGGGCTGATCTCCCGCGATGAGAAGATCCTGCGACGGCCGGGTGTTCTCCGATCCAGCGCTGAGAAGATCCATCCGGAGCGCAGCATCCCCGACCTCCTCATCGCCCGACACAGCCCAGCGGAATGACGCGCTGGAGCTGTGACATTACTTATATAGAGGAGGCAGGGCCACCCGTCACGTGACCCCGCCCCCTCTGACGTACCCTCTGCTACGTCACTGGGGAAGCCCAAGAAGAGGGAAGACTATGGGCTTCGCCAGTGACGTAGCAGAGGGTACGTCAGAGGGGGCGGGGTCACGTCTGCAGTTCTGTCGAGCACTGCATCTAAATCGGGGCCAAACAATAAATAAATAAACTCCACACAGCTTGTTTTTAGATGCCCTCCTCACTGAATTAGTAAGTGCCGTGGATCTTGCCATCATTCTGATAGACTCTGCTGATGCATCTGAGGCCTCGTACACACGACAGAGTTTCTCGGCAGAATTCGGCGAGAAACTCGGTCAGAGCCTGATTCTGCCGAGAAACTCTGTCGTGTGTACACTTTCGCCCCGATGGAGCCGCCGAGGAACTCGTCGAGAAAATAGAGAACATGTTCTCTATTTTCTCGTTCCATGGGAGCTCTCGGCCCGCCGAGCTCCTCGGCGGCTTCAGGGCTGAACTCGCCGAGGAACTCAATTTGTTTGGCACGTCGAGTTCCTCGGCCGTGTGTACGAGGCCTGAGACATAGGCTACAGCTGCTGACAGGGTTGAAAAGGAGTCTAGGATTTCTTGCTTTGGAGAATCAGCTATTATATGATCCTTAAGGTGGTTCAACCAATACTCCATATTTCTGGAGACGCAAGTAGTCGCCATTGCTGGCTTAAGGTTGCCTGTGATGGATTGCCAAGCCCTCTTTAATTGCCGATCCATCCTCTTATCCATGGAGTCTTTCAGAATCCCCATGCCCTCAAATGCTAGATCTGAAGATCTTGAGACTTGAGAAAAGGCTGCATCGAGTTTTGGAACTTTATTCCAGGGAGCTGCTGGGTCTTCATTAAAAGGAAACCTTATCTTGTGTGCCTTAGCAAAGAAAGGTTTCTTTTCAGGATCAGTCCATTCTTTCTTGATCGCTTCAGAAATTACTGTATGGACTGGAAAGGTACGTATCATGGGCTCACTGAGTCCTGCATACATCCTGTCATGTAAAGATAATTCTTTAAGTTCCTCCTTTTATCCTAAAGTTGCATGAATAGCTTTTAGGAGGCCATCAACTTGTTCCAAAGACAATTTATATTTTGAAGACATATTCTCCAGCTCACCCTCCTCCTCATCTGATTCTTGAGAATGTGAGGGGGGAAGGGCCTTCCTGGTTCAGAAGACTCTCTTCTGCCTCCACTACCGGGACTAACAGTGAGTCTTGTAAGGATTGTGAGGTAGAGGTCTGTCTCACAGATGGTTTTGTGAGTGAGGACTTAAAGGACTGAATATTAGCATCCAATTCTTTTTTAACAGATGTGATTATGTCGCTGCAAGCGGCAGACGCTTCCTCCTTCACTAATGAGTCAATACCTGTCTGACATTAAGCTTTTTTCCAGCCTTCGGCTAACAAGGCACCAGACCTGTTTCTCCCTCATCCCTCAGCGCTTCCTGGCAGAAATGACGTCCATGCCCTGCGTCTGCTCATAGGACGCCGCCCCCTTCCGGTTACCTCACTTCCGGGGGAAGCAGCCTGTCTGACCTTCCCAAGATGGTGGCGGCGTTCGGCTGCCTGGACCGGGAAAAAAAGATGTCCGTGCCGTCTACCTTGCCGAGGAGCAGTATCCCGAAGCAGTCCCTGGCTACACTGAGCACTGAGGAGCCCATGCAAGGAGCCCATGCACAAGGCACTCTCTATCCAGTGAATGGGAGGAACAGACTCTCTGAGGTAAGAAAAACAGGTGGAGTAGGGAGATATGACCTATCAGGTAGTACCTAGAGAGCTCATAACCCCCACATGTGTTCCCGCTGGAGGAAACGCAAAGACTGTTGATAAGTGGAAGGAGCCTCCCTTTTAAGAAGTTTGGTGGAGGTGTGTTTCCTGTCAAGTGGGTGGAGCCACGCTCTCAAGGTGCTGTCCTAAAAGACGATAAGGGAAAAGTGTGTATGTGAAGTGCCCCTCAACACTTGTGAGAATGGAGGAAGAGTGGAGAGGCACAGAATCCAAGTTGCATTAGTTCCAGTGTGAAGTTTCCACAGTCAGCGATGATTTGGGGAGCCATGTCATCTGCTGGTGTTGGTCCACTGTGTTTTATCAAGCCCAAAGTCAGTGCAGCCCTCTACCGGGAAATTCTAGAGCACTTCATGCTTCCCTCTGCTGATCAGCTGACCAGGGGATGCTGATTTCAATTTTCAATAGGACTTGGCACCTGCCCACACTACCAAAGCTACCAATACCTGGTTTAATGATCATGGTATTACTGTGCTTGATTGGCCAGCAAACTCACCTGACCTAAGCCCCATAGAGAATCCTTGCCCGGCCTGTTAGGAGCTGGCGATGTGTAATGCTCGTGTATACCGGGATGTAGCGGCCATTTTATTGGTTGGGAATGTTGTTTTCAAACCGAGACAAACGTGTTTTTTTTACTGTTGCTATGTGGGTATGTCTTTAATATCATGCAATAAATTGGATAGAGATAATTCACCATGAGGTGTGTATTTTTTGTTCCTCTATGTGGGTTATCTAGGCTTGGCGGATAGGATTGGAGTATATTAAGACTAATATTACATCTGACTGCTGCCCCGTGCAATGAGGGTCTAAGAGAGGATTTGGCTGTTACGATTGGAATATCTGCTAACCTACGCAAAGACTGATGTTATATCTGGCTGCTGCCCATGCGTGTTGACCTTTGTAATGAGGGTCTAAGAGGAGGTAAGAGGCAGTGTGTTTGGGTGTCGGTGGTGGATTCCTCACACGAGCAAAGTGGCGATTAAGCAGGCAATCGATCAAGCGACTGGGGGGGGGGGGGGAGTAAGGGGGCCAGGTTTGTTTTTCCACCCCCTAAAAAAAATTGAGCCCCAGTCGCCATTGTTCAAGCGGGAAATCAGCAGTGGGGTGGGTCTACAGTGTCTGATCACTGTGATAGCCAATCAGAAGCTATCACAGCAATCAGGTGTATGAGACCCGCGAGTGCTGGGAGTGCGCTCCCATCACAAACACATATATGTGGCCCCATGGGTAATGACCCACTTCCTTGAGGACACATATGTGTATGCTTGTTGGGAAGGTGTTATGTGAAATGAATGTAACTGAAAACATATTTAGTTTACCTCAATAAAATACAGTGGGCACAGGAACAAGAGAAATCAAACCGACGAGGATGGGATTCGAACCCACGCGTGCAGAGCACAATGGATTAGCAGTCCATCGCCTTAACCACTCGGCCACCTCGTCAAGATTTGAGCAAAATCCTAATTTGGGAAATGTGAAAATTGACATTGAATTTTGAAAAAATATTTCTAGAAATAAATGGCGTTTTATTGTGCCTAGGTGCACATGTAAACACCAAAAAGGAAGGAAACTAATTGTCTGGTATACTGTCACATATACAAACAGAAATCAATCTTATTTGATATTATGGTGGAGAAGATCACTGAGCTACTACTTTTGGGAATTGGAGAAAACACAAAGGTGGACAGAAAAAGATTACGAATATTACAGCGTAAGTTGCATAGCTTGTATGGAGATCTAACTCTGAGGTTTTTAGGACTGTGTATTAACCAGCCAGTATTTGCTGGGTTTTTCATGAATTATCAATGAGTATATACCATTGTGCATGTTCAATCTATTGGAAGCATTTCTAAATACCACTGGTCTACATAGCAAGTGTCTTCTTAAAGCGGGGGTTCACCCTTAGAGGGCACTTTTCCCCCTTAGATTCCTGCTCGTTATTACTAGGGGAATCGGCTATTTATTTTAAAATATGTGCAGTACTTACCCGTTTACGAGACGCATCCTCTCCGTCGCTTCCGGGTATGGGCTTCGGGAATGGGCGTTCCTTCTTGATTGACAGGTTTCCGAGAGGCTTCCGACGGTCGCATCCATCGCGTCACGATTTTCCGAAAGAAGCCGAACGTCGGTGCGCAGGCGCAGTATAGAGCCGCACCGACGTTCGGCTTCTTTCGGCTACGAGTGACGCGATGGATGCGACCGTCGGAAGCCTTTCGGAAGACTGTCAATCAAGAAGGAACGCCCGCTCCCGAAGACCATACCCGGAAGCGACGGAAGAAGATGCAGCTCGAAAACGGGTAAGTACTGCACCTATTTTAATACAAATAGCCGATTCCCCTAGACCGAACGAGCAGGAATCTAGGGGAAGAAAAAAAAAATTTTTAGAAATGGGTGAACTCCCGCTTTAAGGGGAGAGGACAGACAGGGTGATAATTGTCTACCAATAAGGCAAGACTTGTTTTGTACAGGACTCTGTGGCGCAACGGTAGCGCGTCTGACTCCAGATCAGAAGGTTGCGTGTTCAAATCACGTCAGGGTCAACTGATTTTTGATAAGCAGCTAAATTTGTTTAAAAAGCAAACTACAACATATAACAACATACATGGCGTGAAACAGACACAACCTGTAGGCCCAGATTACGGGACATACTAAAACATTTAATGTGAAAATGGCTTAATGTAGCTTAACAAGCAAAAAAGTGCCTAAACCTCAATCAATTGCCCTGAAACTTTGTACAGCCTAAAATCTCGACCTTCCAAACCTATCCTATACGTTTTGTGCAATTTGGTGTTCCAGAAGGCAAACTAAGGACATTAAGCTTGTTTTTTGGGGAGCTTAATGTGGCTTAACGTACAAAAAAGACCTTAAATGTTAACCAATTTCCCCAAAACTTCACACAATAGAAGACTCTATCTATGCCAACATATTCTGAAAATTTCAGCTCAATTGGTTTATCACACCAAAAGTTATTCACATTAAGCTATATTTTACAATACTAAAACATTTAATGGGAAATTGGCTTAATGTAGCTTAATGAGCAATAAAGTACCTTAACCTTAATCAATTGCCCTGAAACTTTGCACAGCGTAAGATCTCAACATTCCAAACCTATCCTATGCGTTTTGTGCGATTTCGTGTTCCACAAGGCAAACTAGGGACAATAAACTTGTTTTTTTGAGAGCTTAACGTACAAAAAAGACCTTAAATGTTAACCAATTTCCCCAAAACTTCACCCTATAGAAGACTCTATCTATGCCAACATATTCAGAAAATTTCAGCTCATTTGGTTAATCACACCAAAAGTTATTCACATTAAGCCAATTTTACATTTAATGTGAAATTGGCTTAATGTAGCTTAATGTAGCTTAACGAGCAAAAAAGTGCCTAAACCTCAATCAATTGCCCTGAAACTTTTCACAGCTTAAGATCTCAACATTCCAAACCTATCCTATGCGTTTAGTGCGATTTGGTGTTCCACAAGGCAAACTAGGGACATTAAGCTTGTTTTTTTGAGAGCTTAACGTACAAAAAAGACCTTAAATGTTAACCAATTTCCCCAAAACTTCACACCATAGACGGATCTATCCATGCCAACATATTCTGAACATTTCAGCTCACTTGGTTAATCACACCAAAAGTTATTCACATTAAGCCAATTTTACATTTAATGTGAAATTGGCTTAATGTAGCTTAATGTAGCTTAACGAGCAAAAAAGTGCCTAAACCTCAATCAATTGCCCTGAAATGTTGTACAGCCTAAGATCTCGACCTTCCAAACCTATCCTATAAGTTTTGTGCAATTTGGTGTTCCACAAGGAAAACTAGGGACATTAAGCTTGTTTTTTGGGGAGCTTAATGTGGCTTAACGTACAAAAAAGACCTTAAATGTTAACCAATTTCCCCAAAACTTCACACCATAGAAGGCTCTAGCCATGCCAACATATTCTTCAGCTCACTTGGTTAATCACATCAAAAGTTATTCACATTAAGCTGTATTTTACAATGCTAAAACATTTAATGTGAAATTGGCTTAATGTAGCTTAACGAGCAAAAAAGTGCCTTAACCTCAATCAATTGCCCTAAAACTTTGCACAGCTTAAGATCTCAACATTTCAAACCTATCTTATGCGTTTAGTGCGATTTGGTGTTCCACAAGGCAAACTAGGGACATTAAGCTTGTTTTTTTGAGAGCTTAACGTACAAAAAAGACCTTAAATGTTAACCAATTTCCCCAAAACTTCACACCATAGAAGGATCTATCCATGCCAACATATTCTGAACATTTCAGCTCACTTGGTTAATCACACCAAAAGTTATTCACATTAAGCCAATTTTACATTTAATGTGAAATTGGCTTAATGTAGCTTAATGTAGCTTAACGAGCAAAAAAGTGCCTAAACCTCAATCAATTGCCCTGAAATGTTGTACAGCCTAAGATCTCGACCTTCCAAACCTATCCTATAAGTTTTGTGCAATTTGGTGTTCCACAAGGAAAACTAGGGACATTAAGCTTGTTTTTTGGGGAGCTTAATGTGGCTTAACGTACAAAAAAGACCTTAAATGTTAACCAATTTCCCCAAAACTTCACACCATAGAAGGCTCTAGCCATGCCAACATATTCTTCAGCTCACTTGGTTAATCACATCAAAAGTTATTCACATTAAGCTGTATTTTACAATGCTAAAACATTTAATGTGAAATTGGCTTAATGTAGCTTAACGAGCAAAAAAGTGCCTAAACCTCAATCAATTGCCCTAAAACTTTGCACAGCTTAAAGCGGGGGTTCACCCTTAGAGGGCACTTTTTCCCCTTAGATTCCTGCTCGTTTTCTGTAGGGGAATCGGCTATTTGTTTTAAAATATGTGCAGTACTTACCCGTTTACGAGATGCATCCTCTCCGTCGCTTCCGGGTATGGGCTGCGGGAATGGGCGTTCCTTCTTGATTGACAGTCTTCCGAGAGGCTTCCGACGGTCGCATCCATCGCGTCACGATTTTCCGAAAGAAGCCGAACGTCGGTGCGCAGGCGCAGTATAGAGCCGCACCGACGTTCGGCTTCTTTCGGCTACGAGTGACGCGATGGATGCGACCGTCGGAAGCCTCTCGGAAGACTGTCAATCAAGAAGGAACGCCCGCTCCCGAAGACCCATACCCGGAAGCGACGGAAGAAGATGCAGCTCGAAAACGGTAAGTACGGATCATATTTTAATACAAATAGCCGATTCCCCTAGACCGAACGAGCAGGAATCTAAGGGGAGAAAAAAAAAAAATTAATACATGGTTGAACTCCCGCTTTAAGATCTCAAAATTCCAAACCTATCTTATGCGTTTAGTGCGATTTGGTGTTCCACAAGGCAAACTAGGGACATTAAGCTTGTTTTTTTGAGAGTTTAACGTACAAAAAAGACCTTAAATGTTAACCAATTTCCCCAAAACTTCACCCTATAGAAGGTTTTATCCATGCCAACATAATCAGAACATTTCAGCTGATTTGGTTAATCACACCAAAAGTTATTCACATTAAGCTATATTTTACAATGCTGAAACATTTAATGTGAAATTTGCTTAATGTAGCTTAATGAGCAAAAAAGTGCCTAAACCTCAATCAATTGCCCTGAAACTTTGTACAGCCCAAGATCCCAACTTCCCAAACTTATCCAAGAAGTTTTGTGTGATTCGGTGTTCCACAAAGCAAATTAGCGACATTAAGCTCCTTTTTTAAGGAGCTTAATTTAGTTTAACGTACAAAATAAAGACCTTAAATTTTAACCAATTTCCCCAAAACTTCACACAATAGAAGACTCTATCCATGCCAACAAATTCTGAAAAGTTCAGCTTATTTGGTTAATCACACCAAACGTTATTCACATTAAGCTATATTTTGCCCTTCCCTGTCTCAGTGCCCAACAATTCAGCAGCTGTCAAAATAAATAAAAAAAGAAGCAGGCTGACAAATTTTATCAACAAACACTTCACAGAAAGTTACATTGAAACATTGTATCAATTGTAATGCTCTGTGTTCTGAACCTATATAGGGATGAACTTTGATTTGCAGGTGAAGAGAGTTAAAGCAACCACAACCAATTAAACGTTCCTCTGTTGAACCCCTTATTAACCCTTTAGTTTTCTCTAATCAGCACTGATTAACTCTATATTCTATATTTTTTTCTTTTCTTTTTTATTTATCTAATAGTTAAAGCGGGGGTTCACCCTTAGAGGGCACTTTTCCCCCTTCGCTTCCTGCTCGTTATTACTAGGGGAATCGGCAATTTATTTTAAAATATGTGCAGTACTTACCCGTTTACGAGACGCATCCTCTCCGTCGCTTCCGGGTATGGGCTTCGGGAATGGGCGGTCCTTCTTGATTGACAGGTTTCCGAGAGGCTTCCGACGGTCGCATCCATCGCGTCACGATTTTCCGAAAGAAGCCGAACGTCGGTGCGCAGGCGCAGTATAGAGCCGCACCGACGTTCGGCTTCTTTCGGCTACGAGTGACGCTATGGATGCGACCGTCGGAAGCCTCTCGGAAGAATGTCAATCAAGAAGGAACGCCCGCTCCCGAAGACCCATACCCGGAAGCGACGGAAGAAGATACAGCTCGAAAACGGGTAAGTACTGCACCTATTTTAATATAAATAGCCGATTCCCCTAGACCGAACGAGCAGGAAGCTAAGGGGAGATTTTTATTTTTTTTTTAAATGGGTGAACTCCCGCTTTAAACTTATTTTTTGGGTTGTTGTTTGCTTTGCTTATTAATATTTTTTACAACTTTATACATATATTTACTGCTGAAAAAAATGCCTTTTGTTTAGTTTTATTACATTAAATTGTCTAAGGATTGCAAAAAAAAAAAAATATTGTTGCAGGACAATATTCACAGAAAGAAAGCCTTGTTTGACCTTAAATAAAAATTGTATGTATTACGGTGTTATCTTAAAGCGGAGTTACACATAAAAATGGAATTTCCATTTTTCGGAATCCTCCCCCACTCTGTCACATTTGACACCTTTCAGGGGGAGGGGGAAGCTGATACCTGTCTAATACAGGTATTTTGCTCCCACTCCTGGGCATAGATAGCCGCAGTAGCCGCGGATATCTACGCCATGTCCGGCGCCTCCTCCGTCCCCCCGCTGTCTTCTGGGAGACACACAGGTCCCAGAAGACAGCAGGGACCAGTGGGATCGCGCAGAGCGACTCGAGCTTGCGCAGTAAAGAGCCAGGCTGTGAAGCTGCAAGGCTTCACTTCCTGATTCCCTTACCAAAGATGGCGGCGCCTCCACCCGAGAGCCAAGTGACAGATGGAGAAGAGAGAGGCGGCTCGGCTCGAGTGCCCCATAGCAAGCTGCTTGCTGTGGGGGCAGTTGGCAGGAGGGAGCGGCCAGGAGCGCCAGGGAGGGAACTGAGAATAGAAGGATCAGAACTGCTCTGTGAAAAAAACACTGTACAGAGGAGGTACAGTATCTCACAAAAGTAAGTACACCCCTCACATTTTTGTAAATATTTTATCTTTTCATGTGACAACACTGAAGAAATGTCCTTTAAGAGCCATAGCAGGCGTGTGCCCACTGCACGGTGAGGGACCCAATGCGCATGGCCAGCAGGCGCGTTCGCCACCGTAACCAGCAATTGCAGGCATGAGAGCCAGGATGGGGATTTGTGTGTGTAAACACACAAATCTCTGTTCTGACAGGGGAGGAGAGACAGATTGTCTATTCCTACTAAGGAGGAACAAAGATCTGGCTCCCCTTCTTGTCATTCCCATCCCCTCACAGTTAGAAACACACTAAGGACACATTTAACCCCTTGATCACCCCCCAGTGTTAACCCCTTCCCTGCCAGTGACATTTGCACAGTAATTAGAGCATTTTTATAG
Source organism: Rana temporaria (assembly GCF_905171775.1). Taxonomy (NCBI): domain Eukaryota; kingdom Metazoa; phylum Chordata; class Amphibia; order Anura; family Ranidae; genus Rana; species Rana temporaria. The sequence goes on along the minus strand of NC_053491.1, from coordinate 461,071,303 downwards.
CACTGATCACTTTATAAATGTCAATGGTTCCAGAAAAGTGTCAAAAGTGTCCAATCAGCTCACTGACATTACTAGCAAAAAAAAAATAATTCCATAAAAATGCCATAAATCTATTCCCTATTTTGTAAACGCTATAACTTTTCCCAAACCAAACAATATAAGCTTATTGCTATTTTTTTTTACCAAAAATATGTATAAGAATACATATTGGCCTAAACTGATGAAGAAATTGTTTATAAAACATTTTTTGGGGATATTTATTTTAGCAAAAAGTAAATTCGCTCTTTTTTTGTTTATAGCGCAAAAAATTAAAACCGCAGTGATGAGCAAATACCACCAAAATAAAGATCTATTTGTGGGATAAAAGGACGTCAATTTTGTTTGGGTACAACGTCGCACGACCATGCAGTTGTCAGTTAATGTTAAAGTTAAAGTCAGTTAATGTTAAAGTGGTTAATCAATAGCTTTGAAACTTTGCACAACCAAAGTTTAAGGGCCCTTTCACACGTACGGACCGTATGTCCGCATTTTCATCCGTCCGTTTGCGGATGAAAACGGGACATACATTGGTCCCTATGTGATTACGGGTGTCAGCGGATGAACATCTGCTGACACCCGTAATTTGTCCGCCTCCGCAAAGATCCGCATTTGCAGATGAAAGAAACGCGGAGGAAACACAGGGCGGTCCCTGCACAGTGTGCGGAGACCGCCCTGTCAGCTGCCAGCTCAGCGGGGATTTTACAGAGATCCCCGCTCATTACTGATCCGCTCCGTGTGAAAGGGCCCTTAATCTTCCCAACCCTATCCTGAAAGTTTTATGGATTTTGGTTTCCCACAAGGGAAATGATTGACATTTAGCTTAACCACTTCCATACCGGGCCTATTCTGGCACTACTCTCCTTTATATAAAAATCATAATTTTTTTGCTAGAAGATTACACAGAACCCCCAAATATTATATATATTTTTTTTAGCAGACACCCTAGGGAATAAAGTGGCAGTCATTGGAACTTTTTGCCTCGCACGGTATTTGCGCAATAATTAAAAAACAACAAAACAGTAAAAGTTAGCCCAATTTTTTTAGACCCCCCTACGATACAGACCCCCCCTACAAAACAGTCCCGCCTACAAAACAGACCTCCCCCCTACAAAACAACCCCGCCTACAGTGCAGACCCTCCCCCCTACAATACAGCCCCCCCTACAATACAGAGCCCCCCTACAATACAGCCTCCCCTACAGTGCAGACCCCCCTAAAACAGTGCAGACACCCCCCCCCTTCAGACCCGTAATGCACCTCGCTCGGCTCAGATGATCAGCGCGCCACGTGCTGCACACACAGCAATTGTAGACTACACGGAGGAGGGGGAGGAGGCACGGCTTCACTCTGCTCGGCTGGGTGACTGCGAGACAGTCACAGCCGAGACTTATCAGAGCCGCAGCACGGCCACGAGAGAAGGGGATCTTTGCGGCCGGGTCCCGGGTCTGCCGATGGGATGGGTATCACTCGGGTGCGGCTCGCACCCCCCCTGCAAAGCTAGGCGGCTTCAGTCTGCTGTGTGTTACCTAGGCTGCCTCCCTGTCACCACGCCATGCTGCCCGCTGTCTCTGCCAAGTCTTCAGTCACTGAGGGGGGCACCGGCCTGACACCCCCTGGTGTGGCACGCCCCCCCCGCCCCCGACTTAGTACGCCACTGCATTATGCTCTTTTTACACTAAGCCACATGTTTTAGGGTTGTAAAATGTGACTGACATTTGGTGTGATTAACCAAATGAGCTGAAATTTCAGAATATGTTGGCATGGATAGAGCCCAACGGCGGATCCAAGGGGGGGCAACAGGGCAATTGACCCCCCCCCCCCGAGACAATCATGTCACATTGGCTTTAAAACAAGCATTTTTAAAAAAAAACTGCCTTGCGGTGCCTGCAGCTGCCGAGTCTGTCTCTCTCATCACCAGGGCCGGACTGGCCCAGTCCGGTAGGCTGCCTGTCCTGAGGCTGCTTTGAGCTGTAGCTGACTGCAGCACTCCCCCTCTCTCCTGCGTGTATGACACCGGGCATCTCTCGCTGTGTGTGAGAGCTGGGTCTGTGTTCGGCTGTGCTGCCTTGCTAGACCTGCTTGTGTGATAGTAGATGGAACTATCACACAAGCCCGTCTAGGGGGGGACCTTGCTAGAGCACACTGCCCTGCCGAACACAGACCTACAGCTCCTGTTTGTTCCATGACACACTTCGGGAGAGGAGATACCTGCTGTGTGTGATCGAGGCAATGCCATGGTGAGTGCCATGCACAGTGGGGCTTCATTCATATACAAAAGTGGGGCTGCATTAATATACAAAGTGGGGCTGCATTAATATACAAAGTGGGGCTGCATTCATAGACAAAAGTGGGACTGCATTCATAGACAAAAGTGGGACTGCATTCATAGACAAAGTGGGACTGCATTCATATACAAAAGTGGGACTGAATTTATATACAAAAGCGGGACTGCATTTATATACAAAAGTGGGGCTGAATTTATATACAAAAGTGGGGCTTCATTAATATACAAAAATGGGGCTTCATTAATATACAAAAGTGGGGCTGCATTTATATACAAAAGTGGGACTGCATTTATATACAAAAGTGGGACTGCATTAATATACAAAAGTGGGGCTGCATTCATATGTACAGTGAGGCTGCAATGATGGGCACTGATGAGGCTGCATTGATCTCTTGTACCATGACCATCCCTTGTACCACGTCTGCAGTCTCTGACCATCCGTTGTACCATGTCTGCAGTCTCTGACCATCTCTTGTACCATGTCTGCAGTCTCTGACCATCTCTTGTACCATGTCTGCAGTCTCTGACCATCTCTTGTACCATGTCTGCAGTCTCTGACCATCCCTTGTACCATGTCTACAGTCTCTGACCATCTCTTGTACCATGTCTGCAGTCTCTGACCATCTCTTGTACCATGTCTGCAGTCTCTGACCATCCCTTGTACCATGTCTGCAGTCTCTGACATCCCTTGTACCATGTCTACAGTCTCTGACCATTTCTTGTACCATGTTTGCACTCTCTGACCATCTCTTGTACCATGTCTGCAGTCTCTGACCATCTCTTGTACCATGTTAACAGTCTCTGACCATCTCTTGTACCATGTCTGCAGTCTCTGACCATCCCTCGTACCACGTCTGCAGTCTCTGATCATCTCCTGTATCATGTCTGCATTCTCTGACCATCTCTTGTACCACATCTGCAGTCTCTGACCATCTCTTGTACCATGTCTGCAGTCTCTGACCATCTCTTGTACCATGTCTGCAGTCTCTGACCATCTCTTGTACCATGTCTGCAGTCTCTGACCATCTCTTGTACCATGTCTGCAGTCTCTGACCATCCCTTGTACCACGTCTGCAGTCTCTGACCATCTCCTGTATCATGTCTGCATTCTCTGACCATCTCTTGTACCACATCTGCAGTCTCTGACCATCTCTTGTACCATGTCTGCAGTCCCTGACAATCGTCTACAAACTATGGGATAGATTTATGGCATTTATATTTAAATATTTTTTACTAGTAATGGCGGCGATCATTGATTTTTTAGCGGTACTGCAACATTGCAGCGGACACACCGGACACCTAATTGAGTTCTGTAAGCAACACCTTATTTTCTGGCAGTGCCCCTCCCGAGACTAGACTCTGGATCCGCCCTTGATAGAGCCTTCTATTGTGTGAAGTTTGAGGGAAATTGGTTACCATTAAGTACGTTAAGCTCCCCAAAAAATGCTAGTTGTTGCTAGTTGCCTTGTGGAACACCAAATCGCTTGAAACTTATAGGATATGTTTGAAAAGTTGAGATCTTAGGCTGTGCAAAGTTTCAGGGCAATTGATTGAGGTACTCTTTTGCTCGTTAAGCCACATTTAGCTACATTAAGGCAATTTCACATTAAATGTTTTAGCATTGTAAAATATAGCTTAATGTAAATAACTTTTGGTTGACATTTAAGTTCTTTTTTGTACGTTAAGCCACATTAAGCTCCCAAAAAAACAAGCTTAATGTCCCTAGTTTGCCTTGTGGGACACCAAATCACTGGCAACTTCTTGTATAGGTTTGGAAGGTCGAGATCTTGGGATGTGCAAAGTTCCAGGGCAATTGATTGAGGTTTAGGCACTTTTTTGCTCGTTAAGCCACATTAAGCTACATTAAGGCAATTTCACATTAAATGTTTTAGCATTGTAAAATATAGCTTAATGTGAATAACTTTTGGTGTGATTAACCAAATGAGCTGAATTCTGAATATGTTGGCATGGATAGAGCCTTCTATTGTGTGAAGTTTGGGGGAAATTGGTTAACATTTAAGGTCTTTTCTGTACGTTAAGCTCCCCAAAAAACAAGCTTAATGTCCCTAGTTTGCCTTGTGGAACACCAAATCACATGAAACACATTGGATAGGTTTGGAAGGTCGAGATCTTGGGATGTGCAAAGTTTCAGGGCAATTGATTGAGGTTTAGGCACTTTTTTGCTCGTTAAGCTCCCAAAAAACCAAGCTTAATGTCCCTAGTTTGCCTTGTGGAACACCAAATCGCACGAAACACATAGGATATGTTTGGTACGTTGAGATCTTTAGTTGTGCGAAGTTTTAGGGCAATTGATTGAGGTTTAGGCACTTTATTGCTCGTTAAGCTACATTAAGCCGATTTCACATTAAATGTTTTAGCATTGTAAAATATAGCTTAATGTGAATAACTTTTGGTGTGATTAACCAAATAAGCTGAAATTTTCAGAATATGTTGGCATGGATAGAGTCTTCTATTGTGTGAAGGTTGGTGGAAATTGGTTAACATTTAAGGTCTTTTTCGTACATTAAGCCACATTAAGCTCCCCAAAAAACAAGCTTAATGTCCCTAGTTTGCCTTGTGGGACACCGAATCGCACAAAACTTCTTGGATAGGTTTGGGTAGTTAAGATCCTAGGATGTGCAAAGTTTCAAGACAATTGATTGAGGTTAAGGTACATTATGGTACGTTAAGCTCTGTTTTAGCATTGTAAAATATAGCTTATTGTGAATAAATTTTGGTGTGATAACCCAAATGAGCTGACATTTTCAGAATATGTTGGCATAGATAGAGCCTTCTATAGGGTGAAGTTTGGGGGAGATTAGTTAACATTTAAGGTCTTTTTTGTACGTTAAGCTACATTAAGCTCCTAAAAAAACAAGCTTAATGTCCCTAGTTTGCCTCGTGGAACACCAAATATCACGAAACATATAGGATAGGTTTGGAATGTTGAGATCTTAGGCTGTGCAAAGTTTCAGGGCAATTGATTGAGGTTTAGGCACTTTATTACTCGTTAAGCTACATTAAGCCATTTTCACATTAAATGTTTTAGTATATCCCCCAGATTACACATATGCAACTGCTTTTTCATTATTCATGTCTATGGGGCCAAAAATATCACCCCAAAAAGAAGCACCTGTTTCCAAGTCGCATAGAAGCCCTTTCCATAGGTGTGAACAGACTCAGTAGACAGTAATGGGATTCTTCATGTCTTGTGTTGTCACTCAAAGGCCCAATATGACAAACCGTTTTGGTTTATTTTATAGGTTTTACTATACATATTAAAGCCGTAGTAAACCACTGAAAAAAAAACCATGGAGGACAATGGCATATTGTAACAGAGAAAAAAATATGTAAAAATGTGCTCAAAGCACAAAAAAAATCTAAATCAAAAACTACTGCAATCAAAATATCCCTGACTAGTGAGGAAAATGTGAAATGTAGACATGACAAAAAAAATTTTTTGTTTTCTTTTGTTTCAATTCGTTAATCTTTTTTTAAATCTCTTTATAATAATTCCATAAAATTACATTAATAATCATTTCATCACAACCGCAAAAACACTTTCTTCCAGTGGTGTGGTTTGCCCTATTTACGTATCCTCCCTACCCTGAAACCATCATAGCACTCTCTATCCAATTTTCCCATATTCTTTCATATTTCTCCCCGTTTCCTCTATTACAGTATGTCTCTATATACAGTGGTAAATTACTATTCACCAAATTTTTCCAATGTGCCAACGAGGAGGATTCAGCCTTCTTCCAGTTTAACACTATTGCATTCCTTGCATGGAAGAGCAACAGGCCCACCTGTATTCTCCTTTCTATAGAAGCTATATTTTCCCCTGCTAATCCTAATAGGCAGATCTCTGCCTTTTGGTCCAGAGAGACTGATGTTACTATAGCAATTACTCTCAAGACCTCTCTCCAAAATGTCACTATCTTCGGACATGACCAGAATATATGAATAAAGTTTCCTGGAATATCCGCACATCTCCAACAATTTTGAGGATTTGATGGAAATATTTTATGCAGTTTATACCAGGGCTGTGGAGTCGGAGTCGGAGTCGAGGAGTCGGAGTCGGGGGAAATTTTGGGTACCTGGAGTCGGAGTCGGCAAACAATGCACCGACTCCGACTCCTATACTAAATTTAGATTGGAATTAAAAAAAAAAAAGCAAGTTTAAATGTCCCAATTCACAAAAAGTTATAATTAATGACTTCTCTACTGTAAGAATAAAGACCAATGCATGCAGTGCCTCACGTAACCGCAAAACGTACACGATAAGTGACCGTGAAGAAGCATGCTTTTCATGTGCTTCACTATATGGCACGCAACGCACAATTAGGAGCTGCAATACTTATACTTTCCATAGTGTTGTGTTCTGCTTTTACAGGGAACGCAGCGTCCATGTGTAACCTAGCCTCTCACTGATAAGGGATTAAATAATAATGTTTTTTGCAGGACTAGAGAGTGAGACACTTGTATAAGTGAAGGGAATGGAGGGCCAATAGTTCAAGACTGAAGCTGTAAACCATTGGAAAAACTGCTGTCATTTAGCTAAGGCTATAAAAACTTGTAAACTCCGCTTGTTAGCTTAAACTTTAAACATGACTATGGAATTCTCCTAGGAAAATCATGTTTTAGAATAAATGCCCTTTCCTTTGTCTTTGTCTTTTGCTTAACCACTTGCCCACCGGGTTAATTCTGGCACTTCTCTCCTTCATGTGAAAATCACAATTTTTTTGCTAGAAAATTAATCAGAACCCCCAAACATTATATATTTTTTTTTAGCAGACATCCTAGGGAATAAAATGGCAGTCATTGCAATACTTTTTGTCACACCGTATTTGCGCAGCGGTCTTACAAGCGCACTTTTTTTGGATAAAAATCACTTTTTTGAATTAAAAAATAAGACAACAATACATTTTGCCCAATTTTTTTATATATTGTGAAAGATAATGTTACGCCGAGTAAAATGATATCCAACATGTCACGCTTAAAAATTGCGCCCGCTCGTGGCATGGCGTCAAACTTTTACCCTTAAAAATCTCGATAGGCGACGTTTAAAAAATTCTACAGGTTGCATTTTTTGAGTTGCAGAGTAGGTCTAGGGCTAGAATTATTGCTCTCACTCTAAAAATCGCGGCGATACCTCACTTGTGTGGTTTGAATACCGTTTTCATATGCGGGCGCTACTCGCGTATGCGTTTGCTTCTGCGCGCGAGCTCGTCGGGACGGGGCGCTTTAAAAAATTTTTTGGGGGTTTTCTTATTTATTTTTATTTAGTTTTATAATTTTTTACACTGAAAAAAAAAAAATTGATCACTTTTATTCCTATTACAAGGAATGTAAACATCCCTTGTAATAGAAAAAAGCATGACAGGTCCTCTTAAATATGAGATCTGGGGTCAAAAAGACCTCAGATCTCATAATTAGACTTAAATGCAAAAAAAAAAATAAAAAAAAAAAATGTCATTTTTTCAAATGACAAAAAAAAAAATGTTTCTTTAAGAGGCTGGGCGGGACTGACGTTTTGACGTCACTTCCGCCCAGCAGAGCTATGAGGACGGGTGAAGGAGATTTCTCCTTCAGTCCCGTCCCCGCTCAGCTGCCGGACACATCCGATCCCCTCCGCCGCTACCGACGGCTCCGGTAAGCGGCGGAGGGCGCGGGAGAGCGGCGGGAGGGGGGGGGGGGCCCTCTCCCGCCACCGATAACGGCGATCTCGCGGCGAATCCGCCGCGGAGACCGCCGTTATCGTGTACACCACCGCCCCCTGAAAAGATGAATATCTCGGTTGTGGCAGCAGCTGCTGCCGTTATCGAGATATTCAACTTTAAAAAGAGGACGTCTTTTTGACATGGGGCGGTGGTCAAGAGGTTAAACTATGCAATACAGTAGACTGCTGGCTTCCCAGCCAGTAGTCCTGTGGTAGGTTGCGTTTCTTTCCCTCAAGGAATGTATAAAATACATTTGCATATTAATACAGAGGAGTCGGAGTCGAGGAGTCGGAGTTGGAGTCGGGGTCGAGGAGTCGGAGTCGGAAGTACATAAAACTGAGGAGTCGGAACATTTATCTACCGACTCCACAGCCCTGGTTTATACGGTGTATAATAACTCCTATGTGTTATTTTAATTTGGATTACTTTATCCCGAAATGATACTAAAATCTGAAATGGGAATCCATATATCTCCTCGCAGTTTTCTGCTACTAATTTTGGGACATCTCTTATCCAACATTCACGTCATTTATTAATATCTGACGGTTCTGTCTTTGATATGAAGGTATATAAAATTTAGATTATCTTTTTTTCCCTTCTTTTTCTTACCGTTTGTTTTCCATCGGATAGAAACCAAACCTGCCTAAGTTCCAAGGTAAAAAGGCACATTTGGATCTCTTAAAAGAAATTTGCACAAATATATATCATGTTTAGTGTCTAACAAATCATAATTACATTTTGTTAAATAATATGTTGGGTGTTGAATTATGAAACCTTGTCATGTGGAGTTAAAATGTATTTACTTATAGTTGGCTTTAAGTGTGTGTCTGTTGTATATTATTTTACTGTTTGTGAGTTTTATTAGACAGCCTTGTCATTATTCTATGATACCTCTTTTTAAAGATCGACAGTAGTCTCCATAACTTAAAGCGGGGGTTCACCCTATTAATACATTTTTTTTTTTTTTTTTTCCTCTAGCATAAAATTCGGCATAGTAGCGCGAGCTACAGTATGCCTGTCTTTATTTTTTTATCCCCGTACTCACTGTGTAATCGTAGAGACAAGATTCCGACTCCCCTCGGGGAATGGGCGTTCCTATGGAGAGGGAAGGTGATTGACGGCCGGCTCTGGCACGTCACGCTTCTCCGGAAATAGCCGAAATAGGACTTGGCGCTTCACGGCGCCTGCGCATAGTCTGTGCGCAGGCGCCGTATAGCGCCGTGAAGAGCCGAGACCTGTTCCGGCTGTCTTCGGGGAGCGTGACATGCCAGAGCCGGCCGTTAATCACCTTCCCTCTCCATAGGAACGCCCAATCCCTGCGGGGAGTCGAAATCTTGTCTCTACGATTACACAGTGAGTACGGGGATAAAAAAATAAAGACAGGCATACTGTAGCTCGCGCTACTATGCCGAATTTTATGCTAAAATGTTGTCATGGAGGGTGAACCACCGCTTTAAGTAAAAAACTCCCATTCTTGGGTCTCTGCTGGACCTGTTGTAGGGTATTATCAGTGTGGTTAATCCTTACCTGGTTTTCCTTTGAGGAAGTAGGCTTCTCTGCCTTTTGGCTAAGATCAAGTGTAGTATCTGTTCTTATCAGTTGTTAGAGGCGTGCTGAAGCACCTCCGTTGGGAGGGTGGATGCACTCCAATAACGTAATAGCACCTGGAAGGGTGATTTCAGCAGGGGCTATGCCAGGCTTCCCGACAGTACTGGGGGCAGGCCACTGGTCGAGTTTGAGCCATCCGGAAGGGTGCTTCTGGTGAGGATGGAGAGGCATTTGGTCGAAGCTGAAAGGCCGGGCCCCTGGCTTTCTGGCCTGGATTTGATGCAGTTCCTAACCCTGCTTCGCCAGTTTCTCGAGAGGGAACGTCAGCCCTGCCTTTAAGGGGGGGCAAGGGCGGCTAGTACCACTCGAGTATAATTAGGCTAAGGAGCGAAAGAGGTGCAAGGGGGGCACTCACCCCGAGCCCTCTAGTAGCCCCCGATCCTTCCTGGTTGAGGTGGGGAAGGGGACTGTGACTGTCCGGGCCGTGGGTCAGGGTCCGTTGAAAAGCCTGTGGAGGTAGTGCCCCTGGAGTGGCAGTCCAGGGGTGCCATACATTGCACGAGTGTGGGGACACTCATCATGTGGCACCATGGTCACTGATCTCCACATACACCTTTTTAACACCTGCCTCTAGGGCCGAGCCTTTTGGCTAGGACCAGGGGAATTTTTGTTTCCTGGCCAGAGGGCCGGCCAACGTATTGCACGTTGGTCACTTTACCTCACTCTCCCATCTTCCTTCTCCCCCACTTTCTTATTTATTTTACCCTGTGTGTCACTTTACGTCTTTTTTTGTTTGGTGTACTAGCACTTTTATGTGTGATGAGTAGGGTGCTGGTCCTTGGGCCTGCTCTGAAAGTCTTGGGAGTCGGTGGACATGGCCTTCTGGCTTAGTTCGCCAGCTCTCATGGGGTCTCCCTTCGGGGGAGCCTCACCGAGGAGGGTTCTGTTTCGGCAGTCCCTCCGAGGATGTTGGGTCCTTGTGGCTTCGGCTGCTTGGGCCATGGTGGGTCCATGTGGCTTCGGCTGCATGGATCACAGTTACTCTTTTCCCTGCCAGGAGCCTAATGCCCCGGGGGATCAGAGCTGGGTCCTTTTCGGAGGACCATTTGACGATGCACCCGTCACAGTTTTTTGTTGCACCTCTTTATGTGTGTGCACATTTTTCCTGCACCGGGTGTAGTTTTTGGGTTGTGTTTTGAACGCCACAGGCTTTTAAAAAAAAAAAAAATGAGGAAGTAGGCATGATGAATGGAGGAGGATGAGTGTGTGATTACACCAATCTCCCACTACTCTGAACTGACAACTCTGAGTGTGTGGTGTTCTGAGATTAATTAATGATAGTCACTATGTATTTTTGGTATGTTTAAGAATAGAAAAACAATATACAGTGGGGGAAATAATTATTTGATACCCTACCAATTTTATAAGTTTGCCCAAAATGAAGGGTTATTGTCATAGGTGTATTTTAAAAAATAGACAGAATGTCAACCAAAAATCCAGAAAAAAAACACAATACAAATGAACTGCAACTCAATTTATTACATTTGTATCATGTTTTTTTCAGGAGTTTTTTTTGAAGCACATGATTAGAGCCTGAGGCTCTAATTGGCTTTAAAATAGTAGGCTCTGGGCACAGAGCACTGTGCCCTGAGCCCACCCACTTAATATTTGCTAATTACATAGCTACATAGTTAGTCAGGTTGAAAAAAGACACAAGTCCATCAAGTTCAACCACAAGAAATAAAATAATAATAATATCGTACAATCACATATACCCAATTCTATACCTACAGTTGATCCAGAGGAAGGCAAAAAAAACCAGCAAAGCATGATCCAATTTGCTACAGCAGGGGAAAAAAATCCTTCCTGATCCCCCATGAGGCAATTGGATATTCCCCGGATCAACTTTACCTATAAATGTTAGTACCCAATTATATTATGTAAATTTAGGAAAGAATCCAGTCCTTTCTTAAAGCACTTTACTGAGCTGGCCAGAACTGGAGGGAGTCTATTCCACATTTTCACAGCTCTTACTGTGAAGAAACCTTTCCGTATTTGGAGGTGAAATCTCTTTTTCTCTAGACGTCAAGAGTGCCCCCTTGTTCCTCAGTGTAGACTGTAAAGTGAATAACTCAACACCAAGTTCACTATATGGACCCCTTATATATTTGTACATGTTGATTATATCCCCCCCTAATCTCCTCTTCTCAAGAGTGAATAAATTCAGTTCTTCTAATCTTTCCTCATAGCTGAGCTCCTCCATGCCTCTTATCAGTTTGGTTGCTCTTCTCTGCACTTTCTCCAGTTCCCCAATATCCTTCTTGAGAACTGAAGCCCAAAACTGAACTGCATATTCCAGATGAGGTCTTACTAATGATTTGTACAGGGGGGCAAAATTATATCTCTGTCTCTGGAGTCCATGCCTCTCTTAATACAAGAAAGGACTTTGCTCGCTTTGGAAACCGCAGCTTGGCATTACATGCCATTATTGAGCTTATGATCTACCATAACCCCCAGATCCTTTTCCACTACAGATCCCCCCAGATCTACTCCTCCTGGTATGTATGATGCATGCATATTCTTAGCCCCCAAGTGCATAACTTTACATTTATCAACATTAAACCTCATCTGCCACTTAGTCGCCCAACTAGACAGAGCATTGAGGTTGGCTTGTAAATTGGCGACATCCTGTAAGGATGTTATTCCACTGCATAGCTTGGTGTCATCTGCAAAGACAGAAATGTTACTTTTGATCTCAGACCCAATATCATTTATAAAGATATTAAAAAGTAAGGGTCCCAGCACTGAACCTTGGGGTACACCACTGATAATGTCTTCCTGTTCTCTTCCTGGCCAATCAGGAAGTGGGTCCTGAGAACGATTGGCCAGGAGTCTTAAGACCTGATTGGCCAGGAGGAGAAGTGACTGCTGGGACTTGGGAGGAGATACAGGGGGGAAGCCGCTGAAGCAGTGAACTGGATGGGGTAAGTGCCGGGCTGGTGGGTGATGGACGAGCAAAGTGGCGATCGAGCAGGCAATCGATTAAGCGACTGGGGGGGGGGGGTAAGGGGTCCAGGTTTGTTTTTCCACCCCCTAAAAAAAATTGAGCCCCAGTCATCATTGTTCAAGAGGGAAATCTGCAGTGGGGTGGGTCTACAGTGTCTGATCACTGTGATAGCCAATCAGAAGCTGTCACAGCAATCAGGTGTATGAGACCCGGGGCTACCACTAAGAGCTTGTTATCTGTGCTGGGAGTACACTCTCATCACAAACACATAATGGGTAATGACCCTCTTCCTTGAGGACACATATATGTGTATGCTTGTTGGGAAGGAGTTATATGATATTGATTGAACTGAAAACATATTTAGTTTACCTCAATAAAATACAGTGGACACAAGAACAAGAGAATTTAAACCGACGAGGATGGGATTCGAACCCACGCGTGCAGAGCACAATGGATTAGCAGTCCATCGCCTTAACCACTCGGCCACCTCGTCAAGATTTGGGCAAATTCAAATTTTGTAAATTTTTTTAAAGTGAAAATTTACATTGAATTTAGAACAAATATTTCTAGAAATGAATGGGATTCTATTGTGCCTAGGTGCACGTGTAAACACCAAAAGGGGACTAGGATGGGAAATTACTGTCTGGTATCCTGTCACATATACAAACAGTAATCAATCTTATTTGATATTATTTAGGAGAAGGTCACAGAGCTACTACCTCTAGGGATATGGAGAAAACACAAAGGTGGACAGAAAAAGATTACGAATATTACAGCGTAAATAAAATCAGCTTCAAGATGTTGCATAGCTTGTATGGAGATCTAACCTTGAGGTTTGTAGGACTGTGTATTAACCAGCCAGGATTTGCTGGGTTTTTCATGAATTATCAATGAGTATTTACCAGTGTGCATGTTCAATCTATTGGAAGCATTTCTAAATACCACTGGTCTACATAGCAAGTGTCTTTTTGAGGGGAGAGGACAGACAGAGTGATAATTGTCTACCAATAAGGCAAAACATGCTTTGTACAGGACTCTGTGGCGCAACGGTAGCGCGTCTGACTCCAGATCAGAAGGTTGCGTGTTCAAATCACGTCAGGGTCAACTGCTTTTTGATAAGCAGCTAAATTTGTTTAAAAAGCAAACTACAACATACAACAACATACATGGCATGAAAAAGGCACAACCTGTAGGGCTAGATTACACATATGCAACTGCTTTTTCATTATTCATGTCTATGGGGCCAAAAATGTCACCCCAAAAAGAAGCACCTGCACCAGTTTCCAAGTCACATAGAAGACCTTTCCATAGGTGGGAACAGACTCAGTAGACAGTAATGGGATTCTTCATGTCTTGTGTTGTCACTCAAAGGCCCAATATGACAAACCGTTTAGGTTTATTTTAACAGTTTTACTATACAAATTAAAGTGGTAGTAAGCCCCTGGAAAAAAAAAAACTGCTGGACAATGGGATATTTTAACAGCTAAAAAAATATGTAAAAATGTGCACAAAGCACAAAAAAATCTAAATCAAAAACTACTGCAGTCAAAGAATTCCTGACTAGTGAGGAAAATGTGAAATGTAGACATGACAAAAAAATGTTTTTGTTTTGTTTCAATTTTGTTAATCTTTTTTTTTAAATCTCTTTATAATTTTTTTTCATATACATTTCACAACTTACATTTATCTACTCTCTCAGAAGCTTGCATAAAATTACATTAATAATCATTTCATCACAACCGCAAAAACACTTTCTTCCAGTGGTGTGGTTTACCCTATTTCCGTATCCTCCCATATCCTGAATCCATCATAGCATTCTCTATCCAATTTGCCCATATTCTTTCATATTTCTCCCCGTTTTCTCTATTACAGTATGTCTCTATATACAGTGGTAAATTTCTATTCACCAAATTTTTCCAATGTGCCAACGAGGAGGATTCAACCTTCTTCCAGTTTAACACTATTGCATTCCTTGCATGGAAGAGCAACAGGCCCACCTGTATTCTCCTTTCTATAGAAGCCATATTTTCCCCTACTAATCCTAATAGGCAGATCTCTGCCTTTTGGTCCAGAGAGACTGATGTTACTATAGCAATTACTCTCAAGACCTCTCTCCAAAATGTCACTATCTTCGGACATGACCAAAATATATGAATAAAGTTTCCTGGAATATCCGCACATCTCCAACAATTTTGAGGATTTGATGGAAATATTTTATGCAGTTTATACGGTGTATAATAACTCCTATGTGTTATTTTAAATTGGATTAGTTTATCTCAAAATGATACTAAAATCTGAAATGGGAATCCATATATCTCCTTGCAGTTTTCTGCTACTAATTTTGGGACATCTCTTATCCAACATTCACATCATTTATTAATATCTGACGGTTCTGTCTTTCATAGGTAGGTATATAAAATGTAGATTATCTTTTTTTCCCTTCTTTTTCTTACCGTTTGTTTTCCATTGGATAGACACCAAACCTGCCTAAGTTCCAAGGTAAAAAGGCACATGGATCTCTTAAAAGAAATATGCACAAATATATATCATGTTTAGTGTCTAACAAATCATAATTACATTTTGTTAAATAATATGTTGGGTGTTGAATTATGAAACCTTGTCATGTGGAGTTAAAGGGGTGGTTCCCCCTAAAAAAAAATTCTAACAATACATTCGGAAGACTGCTTACACTGCGGGTAGGCTGTCATTTTTTTTTTTTCGTACATACCTCGATCATATCGCATATCGCCGTTTCATCCCTCGGCTTCCGGGTATGAGTCTTGCTGGACCTAGTTGATTGACGTTCCTCCGACCGGCGCATACTGCGCGTCACGACTTTCCGACAGAAGCCGAACGTCATTGCGCAGGCGCCGTATAGAGTCGGCTCTATACGGCGCCTGCGCAGCGACGTTTGGCTTCTTTCGGAAAGTCGTGACGTCAGGTATGCGTCGGTCGGAGGAACGTCAATCAACTAGGAACGCCCACCGCCACAAGACTCATACCCGGAAGTCGAGGGATGAAACGGCGATATCGAGGTATATATACGAAAAAAAAAAAAAGCCAGCCTACCTGCAGTGTAAGCAGTCTTCCAAATGTATTGTTAGAAATTTGTTTTAAGGGGGAACCACCCCTTTAAAATGTATTTACTTATAGTTGGCTTTAAGTGTGTGTCTGCAGAACATATTAAAATAGTCTCTTGGCACAACACAGCAGAGCAAGGATGAGTTGTATATTATTTTACTGTTTGTGAGTTTTATTAGACAGCCTTGTCATTATGCTATGATTCTCTTTTTAAAGATCAACAGTAGTCTCCATAACTTATGTAAAGAACTCCCATTCTTGGGTCTATGCTGGGCCTGTTGTAGGGTATTATCAGTGTGGTTAATCCTTACCTGGTTTTCCTTATGGGGAAGCAGGCATAATGAATGGAGGAGGATGAGTGTGTGATTACACCAATCTCCCCACTGCTCTAAACTGACAACTCAGAGTGTTTCATGTTCTGAGATTGATCACTGATAATCACTATGGGCCAGTTCTCGTAGAACTGCGGCGGCGTAACGTATCTCCTTTACGCTACACCGCCGCAAGTTTTACGGGCAAGTGCTTGATTCATAAAGCACTTGCCTGTAAACTTTCGGCGGCGTAGCGTAAAGTCCACCGGCGCAAGCCCGCCTAATTCGAATGATCCAGGTAGGGGGCGTGGATCATTTAAATTAGGCGCGTTCCCGCGCCGATCGTACTGCGCATGCTCCGTCTCGAAATTTCCAGCCGTGCATTGCGCGAAATTACGTCGCAAGTACGTCATTGGTTTCAACGTTAACGTAAATGGCGTCCAGCGCCATTCACGGACGACTTACGTAAACGACGTAAAATTTTCAAATTGCGACGCGAGAACGACGGCCATACTTAACATTGGATACGCCACCTAGGGGGCATGTTTATCTTTACGCCGCGTATCTCTTACGGAAACAACGTAAATTCACTACAACGGGCAAGCGTACGTTCGTGAATCGGCGTAACTAGTCATTTGCATATTCTACGCCGACCGCAATGGAAGCGCCACCTAGCGGTCAGCACCCTAAGATAGACCGGCGCTGGCCATCGTATCTTAGGCATGTTTAAGTGTATCTCAGTTTGAGAATACATTTAGACATACGACGGGCTTAGATTCGGAGTTACGTCGGAGTATCTGCTGATACGCCGGCGTAATTCTATGTGAATCTGGCCCATATGTATTTTTGGTGTGTTTAAGAATAGAAAAACAATATACAGTGGGGAAAATAATTATTTGATACTCTCCAAATTCTATAAGTTTGCCCAAAATGAAGGGTTATTATCATAGGTGTTTTTTAAATAATAGACAGAATATCAACCAAAAATCTAGAAAAAAAACTCAATACAAATGAACTGCAACTCAATTTATTATGTTTGTATTATGTTTTTTTTCAGGAGTTTTTTGAATCACATGATTAGAGCTCTAATTAGCTTTAAAATAGTATGCTCGGGGCACAGAGCACTGGGCCCTGAGCCCACCCACTTGTGTGACATTAGGAAATTAATATTTGCTAATGTCTTCCTGCTTCTCTTCCTGGCCAATCAGGAAGTGGGTCCTGAGACCCGATTGGCCAGGAGTCCTAAGACCTGATTGGCCAGGAGGAAAAGTGACTGCCGAAACTCGGGAGGAGATACAGGGGGGAAGCCGCTGAAGCAGTGAACTGGATGGGGTAAGTGCCGGGCTGGTGGGTGATGGACGAGCAATGTGGCGATCGTGCAGGCAATCGATTAAGCAACTGGGGGGTAAGGGGGCCAGGTGTGTTTTTCCACCCCCTGAAAAAATTAAGCCCCAGTTGCCATTGTTTAAAAGGGAAATCAGCAGTGGGGTGGGTCTACAGTGTCTGATCGCTGTGATAGCTAATCAGAAGCTATCACAGCAATCAATTGTATGAGACCCGGGGCTACCACTAAGAGCTTGTTATTTGTGCTGGGAGTGCGCTCTCATCACAAACACATATATGTGGCCCCATGGGTAATGACCCACTTCCTTGAGTACACATATATGTGTATGTTTGCTGGGAAGGTGTTATGTGATATTAATGTAACTGAAAACATATTTAGTTTACCTCAATAAAATACAGTGGGCACAGGAACAAGAGAATTCAAACCGACGAGGATGAGATTGAAACCCACGCGTGCAGAGCACAATGGATTAGCAGTCCATCGCCTTAACCACTCGGCCACCTCGTCAAGATTTGAGCAAAATTCAAATTTTGTAAAAAAAAAATAAAGTAAAACTTACATTTACATTTAGAAAAAATATTCTAAACTTGAGGTTTGTAGGACTGTGTATTAACCAGCCAGGATTTGCTGGGTTTTTCATGAATTATCTATGAGTATTTACCAGTGTGCATGTTCAATCTATTGGAAGCATTTCTAAATACCACTGGTCCACATAGCAAGTGTCTTCTTGAGGGGAGAGGACAGACAGAGTGATAATTGTCTACCAATAAGGCAATTAGTGTTTAGTACAGGACTCTGTGGCGCAACGGTAGCGCGTCTGACTCCAGATCAGAAGGTTGCGTGTTCAAATCACGTCAGGGTCAACTGCTTTTTGATAAGCAGCTAAATTTGTTTGAAAAGCAGACTACAACATAAAACAACATACATGGCATGAAAAAAACACAACCTGTAGGGCTAGATTACACATATGCAACTGCTTTTTCATTATTCATGTCTATGGGGCCAAAAATTTCACCTCAAAAAGAAGCACCTGCACCGGTTACCAAGTCGCATAGAAGCCCTTTCCATAGGTGTGAACAGACTCAGTAGACAGTAATGGGATTCTCCATGTCTTGCGTTGTCTCTCAAAGGCCCAATGTGACAAATCGTTTAGGTTTATTTTATAGGTTTTACTATACAAATTAAAGTGGTAGTAAACCCCTGGAAAAAAATAACCTGCAGGACAATGGGATATTTTAACAGCTAAAAAAATATGTAAAAATGTGCACTAAGCACAAAAAAATAAAAATAAAAAACTGCTGCAATCAAAAATCCCTGACTAGTGAGGAAAATGTGAAATATTCGTTAATCTAGTTATTTAGTTTCGTTAAATTTGGTTGATTTGTTCAATTCGTATTCGGAATTCCTATTCAGATTTTTTTATTTTATTTAATCGATACATTTTTAATCAGTTGGATCGAAAACTTTTTTTTTTTATTCTAATGTGAACAAACAAAAAGAAAAATCTTCGTCAAATGATTACAATGACTCTTTAAATCACCTTTTGGCTTAAATAAAACAGCATTATTTCAAAATGGTACTCTAACCACTTGCCGTCGCCGCACCGTCATTATACGTCCACAAGGTGGCTCTCCTAGGCGAGACCACGTAAATGGACGTCCTGCCTTTTAGCCGCCACTAGGGGCGCACGTGCGCCGCCGGAGGCGCGCGCGCGCGCCCCCCCGCTCGCCCCCGACTCCCGTGCGTGTGCCCGGCGGGCGCGATCGCCGCCGGGCACACGCGATCGCTCGGTACAGAGCGGGGAACGGGAGCTGTGTGTGTAAACACACAGCTCTCGTTCCTGTCAGCAGGGGAAATGCTGATTTTCTGTTCATACACTGTATGAACAGAAGATCAGTGTTTCCCCTAGTGAGGCCACCCCCCCCCCCCACAGTAAGAACACACCCAGGCATACTTAACCCCTTCCCCGCCCCCTAGTGTTAACCCCTTCACTGCCAGTGGCATTTTTATAGTAATCTAATGCATTTTTATAGCACTGATCGCTATAAAAATGCCAATGGTGCCAAAAATGTGTCAAAAATGTCCGAAGTGTCCGCCATAATGTCGCAATACCGAAAAAAAAATCGCTGATCGCCGCCATTACTAGTAAAAAAAAATATTAATAAAAATGCCATAAAAATACCCCCTATTTTGTAAACGCTATAACTTTTGCGCAAACCAATCAATAAACGCTTATTGCGATTTTTTTTTACGAAAAATATGTAGAAGAATACGTATCGGCCTAAACTGAGGAAAAAAAATGTTTTTTTATATATTTTTGGGGGATATTTATTACAGCAAAAAGTAAAAAATATTCATTTTTTTCAAAATTGTCGTTCTATTTTTGTTTATAGCGCAAAAAATAAAAAACGCAGAGGTGATCAAATACCACCAAAAGAAAGCTCTATTTGTGGGAAAAAAAGGACGCCAATTTTGTTTGGGAGCCACGTCGCACGACCGCGCAATTGTCTGTTAAAGCGACGCAGTCCCGAATCGCAAAAAGTACTCTGGTCTTTGGGCAGCAATATGGTCCGGGGGGTAAGTGGCTAATAACACACACAGTCTTTGATTTCAGCAATATGTGTACAGTTAGAATTAGACTGGAATTCAATGTAAAATTTGATTTGAATTTCAGTCCGAATTTTCAAAATGTGGATGAATTCCATTTAGTTATTTAGAGAATTTTGTAAAATTCCTTTATATTGTAATTCAGGTATTTAGATATATCCCAATCTCTGAATAACGAAAAAATAATCTGAATATGTATGGAGGAAGTCTTCTTGCTCTCACTAGCAGCAGACATGATGCACTACATTATCTTTAGGACTGTCTCTAGCGTTTTTATGGTAAGAGTGGTAAGAATGTGGAATTTTACCGCAGTGATTTCAGCAGGGAGCATAGATAGTTTTAAAAATGATTAGATAGGCACCTAACCTACCAAAACATACAGGGATATACAGTAAAATGTAATATCGATATAAAAATGCACACACACACAGGTTGGACTTGATGGACTTTTTTCAACCTTACCAACTATGTAAGGCCCTGTGCACATGAGACGCTGGTAAACACGTGTTCAGAGGCATTTTGACAGCTTTTTCAACTGCCGTGATGTGGCCAGTGGACAATCCACAACTTGTGGCAGGTGATGTGAACAGGTGATGTGGCAGTTGACGTGGCCAGGTGACATGGCCAGGTGACGTGGCAAGTGTACAATCCACAACTTGTGCCAGGTGATGTGAACAGGTGATGTGGCCAGGTGACATGGCCAGGTGAACGAAATTCACGGCAAAAACTGGCGTTTTAAACGCCGGTTTTTGCGTTTGAAAACGTGTTTAGATGAGTTTGCATCTGCGTCTCGTGTGCATGGGGCCTTACTATGTAATTGCCAGGGCTGTAACAAAGTCTGTGCACTCACTTGTCAGCTCTCCTCCGACTGTGCAATATGTCTCCCTATTAGACCAGTGTGGGACAGTCAGAACAAGCTGAGCTGCACCTGAATACAATGAGCAGACCTAACCAATAGATCCTGCTCACTGGTAAGCAGAGAGCACTCCTGACCATCTTCCTGGCAAGCAGAAAGATAAGTAACTACACTAGGTATATATTATGTTTAGTGTCTAACAAATCGTAATTTGATATGTTGGGTGTTGAATTATGAAACCTTGTCATGTGGAGATAATAATTTATTTAGCATAGTTGGCTTTAAAGGGGTTGTAAAGGAAAAACATTTTTTTTCATAATAAGAATCCTTTACCTGCAGACATTCCTCTTTTCACTTCCTCATTGTTCCTTTTTGCTCAGAAGTTGCTCTATTTCTTCTCTGTTCTGTTCACTTCCTGTTTGTCTGATTGTTCCTCACCACCGTGAAGGGAGGCTTTACTGCGGTGGTCAGTGACGTGCTCGCCCCCTCCTGGGAACTACATCTGTGTGGCAGGACGCTCTCTACATGTTAGAGACTTCAAAGAGGTGTGAATTACTGGGCGTGCCGCAATGCATACTGGGAAATGTAGTTCTTACAAGAACGAGCACCGCAAACCAGGAAGTGAATATGAGAACAGAAACTAGAACGCCGGAAGTGATATAGATGAAGGACTTTAATAGGTATATACTTATTTTTTAACAGAATCATTACACTATTCTGTCTATCTACCTTGCAGACATTAATTTTTCGGCAAAAAATGTTTTTCCTTTACAACTCCTTTAAGTGTGTGTCAGCTGAACATAATAAAATAGTCTCTTGGCACAATACAGCAGAGCAAGGATGATTGTTATATTCTTTTACTTTGCGGGTTTTATTAGACAGCCTTGTCATTATGTAAAAATCAGGGAAAACTATCAGCGCAAACAACCAATATGAATGAATGAAATGAAATGCTAGCTAAACACAAATAGGTAATCACAAGCCTATAGTAACAATACAAAAATAATGGGTATGTGCAGCGCAAATAAAGTAATAAATGAAACAGTGATATGCAAATCACAACATATATATATATAAAAAGTCCCAATAGTAAGACCAAGGTAAGCATAAAGTCCCTCGTGAAAAAGGTGAGTTTGAATCCTCTGCTGGTGTGCATGACAACAGAATCCTCCACCACACACACAATGGGCTTACCAGAAAAGATGGACCTCTCTGTGGGAGAAGGTCATGTGAGCATGTATCCAACAAGGAATACTGTATTTGCTGGCGTATAGGACTACCTTTTACACTTAAAAAAACTGTCCAAAAAGCAGGGGTTGTCTTATATGCCGGGTCAGCTGCTTGGATGCCTGCTGGATGTGCGGTAATACTGTATGTAGCTTTGGCTACATACAGTATTTTCCGCTTAGCCAATCCCAGTGAGCGATGTATTCAAATAAATACAGAGCCTGCTCAGATTGGAGTAACAACCATCTACCATACATACAGTAGCCTGCTCGGATTGGCTTTGAGAGTCAGAGAGGCGTGGGCTGATGATGTTACAGCCTCTGCCAATCCAAGCAGGCTTTGTATTCATTAATAGAATACATCACTCGCCGTGATTGGCTCCAGCCGCCAGCAAAAATGAAGAAGAATATGGCTCCATAAGGAAGAAATATGAAGCGTTGGAAGCCTCGGAAGAGGGGGGTCGTCTTATACAGTGAGTACAGGCAATAAATCTTAAAAAAATGTAAAATTAGGGGGTCGTCTTATACGGCGGTCGCCTTATACACCGGCAAATACGGTAATACGAAATGATCCATGCAGCAGGAGTGTCTTCAAACAGGTGAGCAGCAAATCCAGGGCTGGCCTGCAGTGTCCGTAATCTCCACTAAAAGTTGCTGGGTGAAATCGCATTGGAATGCATGACCAAAGAAAAAAAGGAAACAATCTAAATGGCCTCTGTATGTTTATTTGAATAAAAGGAGGGGGACATATAAAAAGGTATATGCTGATGGTAGCACAGGGATAAAACAAAAATATCGAACAAGCGTGGAAGCTGAATATATCAATCCAGCGGAGAGATGGCAGCGGGTGACGTCCGTGCATAAGCTCTCCTTGCCGTACGCGGCGTTACGTCCTGGTTGGACTGCGTCAGCGGGGGGTGGAGCCTGAGTGTTACCCGACCTGTTAAGTAACAAGCTGGTGACTATAAATACCAAAAGCGGAAAAAGTCAGAGAAACAAAATAAAACGGCTGCCTTTCTCTATGGGGTCTCCAGCTCGCATGAAAGGAGGTAAAAAAACATAAGTAAATATGGCAATACAAATATATTACACATACAGTCCCTATATACAATAAAATGAGTAGTAAAAATTATATAATAACGGACATATATTAAAAAATACCCGCGGCCATCTCTTAACAAATATAAGCTAAAACATGAATTTATTAATAAAAAAGTCCCCCTAGGCACGGAAACTTTGGTCTAATGGATCCACAGAGATTCCTGTTGACTTAATTGTCTAATATAATTCCCTCCCCTCCAATGTTTGGTCACCTTTTCTAAGCCCCAAAACTTGAGGCATTTCGGATCTCTGTCATGAAATATTCTAAGGCCTAATACACACGAGAGGATTTATCCGCGGATATGGTCCACCGGACCGTTTCCGCGGATAAATCCTCTCGAGGATTTCCGCGGATTTGGATCCGATGGAGTGTACTCACCATCGGATCGAAATCCTCGCCGAAATCCCATCGCGATGACGTGTCGCGCCGTCGCCGCAGCGACGTGCGCGACGCTGTCATATAAGGAATTCCATGCATGCGTCGAATCATTACGACGCATGCGGGGGATCCATTCGGACGGATTGATCCGGTGAGTCTGTACAGACCAGCGGATCAATCCGTTGGGATGGATTCAAGCGGATAGATTTTAAAGCATGTCTTCAAATTTTTATCCGCTTGAAATCCATCCCAGGGGATAAAAATCCACGGAAACAGATCCGCTGGATTGTACACACCAGGGGATCTATCCGCTGGAGCCGGTCCGCGGATCAATTCCAGCGGATGGATCCTCTCGTGTGTACGGGGCCTAAAGTGTTTAGACACAATTTGGGTTTTAAGGCCTCTCTTTATGTTATTTACATGTTCTGCTATGCAGACCCCCATGGGTCTGGAGGTTCTCCCCATGTACTGGAGTCCGCAATCGCATTCTAGCATGTACACCACCCCAATGGTGTCACAAGTAATACGATTTTTAATTCCTGATACTTTCTTTTTCTTCAGATTGTGTTTGCATTGCCTGCATGCTGGACATTTTCCGCATGCATAGAAACCTGACAAAAAATTAAAAAGTCTATTTTCTCTTGTGACAGGGGGATCAATCACACTGGGGGCAAGTATGTCGCTCAGAGTGGGGGATCTTTTATAGATGAATTTCGGGCGTGGGGGCAGTGCTGCGCCGAAAATGCTATCTTTCTTTAAAATTTCACCAATGTCTCATAATAATTCTTTAAAAAATTTTGTGCTGAATATTATAATCTAAGATTATCCTATATTCAAAATGATTAACACCTCCCTTTTTATTTTTGTTAGAATCTGCGACTAAAATGGCTCGATCCATATTCCCAACTGTTTGGATATCACCTGCAATATGATCCTTAGTATATCCCCTTTGGAGGAATCGGTCTGCTAATACATTGGCTTGTGTATGATAATCAGACTCAAGGGTGCAATTTCGCCGCAAGCGTATAAATTTCCCCTTGGGGATGTTATATAGCCATGAGTGGTGGTGACAGTGTAGCCTGCTTGGATTGGCAGAGGTTGTTGCTCCAATCAGAGCAGGTAGCCTGCTCGGATTGGCAGAGGTTGTTACTCCAATCAGAGCAGGCTTAGCAGGCTCTGTAGTCATCAAGAGTGCATTAGGATTGGCTGAGCGGCGCATATACTAAATGCATACAGCTTTACAGAGCACCCGGCGGGCTGCGGCCTCTTTGGTTATTAACAGTGGCCCGGATTCAAGTAGATTTGCGCATTTTTTACAGAGGCGCAGGCCAACGTTTTTGCCCTGCGCCCCCGCAAATTTACTGCGCTGCCCTTGATTCACGGAGCAGTAGCTCTGTAAATTGTGTGGGCGCGCCAGCAAAATGCCCGGCGTAGGCGCGCGCAATTTAAATGATCCCGTAGGGGGCGGGAATCATTTAAATTAGGCGCGTTCCCGCGCCGAGCGTAGAGCGCATGCTCCGTCGGGAAACTTTCCCGACGTGCATTGCGGCAAATGACGTCGCAAGGACGTCATTTGCTTCAAATTGAACGTGAATGGCGTTCAGCGCCATTCACGATTCACTTACTCAAACTACGTAAATTTCAAATTTTGCGACGCCGGAATGACGGGTATACGTAACATTGGCTGCCCCTGCTAATAGCAGGGGCAGCCTTACGTGAAAACCGCCGTACGGAAACAACGTAAATTGCGTAGGCAGGGCTCGCGCAACGTTGTGAATCGGCGTTAGTATGCAATTTGCATACTATACGCTGAGCACAACGGGAACGCCACCTAGCGGCCATCGCAAGAATGCAGCCTAAGATATGCGGGCATAAGAGCAGTCGGCGTAACGAGGTTCCTGAATCAGGAGCATTCATTACGCCGGGGGAAGTAAGCAATTGCGCTGT
Organism: Rana temporaria; assembly: GCF_905171775.1. Classification (NCBI taxonomy): domain Eukaryota; kingdom Metazoa; phylum Chordata; class Amphibia; order Anura; family Ranidae; genus Rana; species Rana temporaria. Next base: position 461,045,853 of record NC_053491.1, on the reverse strand, counting down.
GTAACTTATGGTTACACAGGCGCAATTGCTTCTTGAATCCAGCCCAGTGTTGCTCATATTACTTTAAAAAAGTAATTAGTTACAGTTACAAATTACTTCTCCGAAAAAGTAATTTCGTTAGTGACTCAGTTACTACATCGAAAAAGTAATTAGTTACTCAGCAAAGTAACTGTGACGTTTTTTTTTGCCGGCGTATAAGACGGCTGGGCATATAAGACGACCCCCTAATTTTCCAGCTAAAATTTTGGTTTTTGGATATACTCACTGTATAAGACGACCCCTCACTGTGCCGACAGCCCCGGCCGAGGGGACACTTCACAGCTACAGTAATCAAGAAAAAAAAATGTGCAGGCAGTGGAGCCATGGCACGGATTTCTCTGCAATGCATAGAATGGTTGTTGCATCCCCCCCACTCATGCCAATACAAAAGGCACTGAGTTTGCCTTCAAAATCTTATGTCAAATAAGTAATGTATGTCTCGTTGTAAACTGTACTAGGCTGCAATTGCCCTGCTTTATCACCAGCCAGTATAAAAGCAAACTTCGTTTTTTTTCTTTCATTACAAAGCTTCAGTCATCTACGATCTAATGCATGCATTTACTGTACTGGTAATTAATGTCTTTAGCTTTGTAATAATAAAAAAAAAGTTTGCTGGTGATAAAGCAGGGCAACTGCAGCCTAGTACAGTCACTTCACATTCAATCGCCCGCTCGATGGTGGATTGCTTACTGTCCGTCCTACGTCCTTGGCTTGGTGCCATGGCTAGGATGGCCGCTCCCTGCTGTGCTGTCGGTGACTCGGAGTCGGCGGGCGGCCTCCTCCTGGCAGCCCTGGACTGTGAGGGAGGGAGGAGAGGGAGCCATCCATTATTCAAAAGCCGCGCCTCCTTCTCAGGCTGTTCCGTGATAGGCGGAACAGTCATTTCCCAGCAGAGCCTCTGTTTATTGTTTAGTCTATCACGAATGTCCTCTCGTCTGAGGCCGAGGCTGAGGATGAGAAGGCATCCGTGATAGGCTGAACACTAAACAGAGGCTCTGCTGCGAAAATGAGTGTTCCGCCTATCACGGACGGAACATTCAGAGGGGGAGGCGCCTTTTTTTTAATAATGGATGGCTGACGGCAACGGCTGAGTCACAGGTAGGTGTAATTACGGTAACGCCGCCCAAGTAATGGGAACGGCGTTGCCGTGAGGGGAAGAGTAATCTGATAGATTACTCGTTACCCTCAAAAGGGGCATCGTTAGGTAACGGCGTTTATTTAAACGCTGTTACTTACAAAACTGGTTATTAAGCACATACGGTATTACTGCACAAGCGGGTCATCTTATACGGTGAGTAGAGCACAAAACCACAGTTTTAAACTGAACATTAAAGGGTCGTCTTATATGCACAGCCGCCTTGTACGCCAGCAAATACGGTACTCACAGGGGGGGCTGGGCACTACTATAGCATAGCAGGTATGGACCAATACAAAAAAATACCCTAGGGTAGAGAGGGTCTTTACAAATCAGCTGCAACAGCAACAATAAATATACACACGTCCTTTAAAATTTCAGCCTTGGGAGTTGCCTTAACCACTTGACCACCAGGCACGTAAACCCACTTAATAACCAGACCAATGACAATTACTCAGTCATACAACATTGTACCCAAATGAAATTTTCGTCCTTTTTTTCACACAAATAGAGCTTTCTTTTGGTGGTATTTAATCACCATTGGGTTTTTTATTTTTTGCGCTATAAGAGAAAAAAGACTGAAAATTCTGTAAAAAAAATGAATTTTTCTTTGTTTCTGTTATAAAATTTAGCAAATTTTTTATTTTTTCTTCATTCTTTTGCATAATGTGAAAGATGAAGTTACGCAGAGTAAATAGATACCCAACATGTCACCCTTCAAAATTGCACACGCTCGTGGAATGGCGCCAAACTTTGCTACTTAAAAATCCCCATAGGCGACGTTTTAAATATTTTTACTGGTTATATGTTTTTAGTTACAGAGGAGGTCTAGGGCCAAAATGATTGCTATCGCTCTAACGTTTGCAGCGATACCTCACATGTGTGGCTTGAACACCGTTTTCATATGTGGGCGGGACTTACATGTGCGTTCTCTTCTGCATGCGAGCACACAAGGACAGGGGCGCTTTAAAAAATATATATATTTTATTGTTCACTTTACTTTACTTTATTTTAGTTTGACACGTTTTTCCGCAAAAAATAAAACATTTTGATCACTTTTATTCCTATTACAGGGAATGTAAACATCCCTTGTATTAGGAATATGGCATGACAGGTCCTCTTTACTGTGAGATATGGGGTCAATAAGACCCCATATCTCACTTCTAGGCTGGGAAGCAGAGTATTGCGGGGTATTGCAGAGTATTGCGGGGTATTGCAGAGTATTGCGGGGTATTACAGAGTATTGCGGGGTATTGCAGAGTATTGCGGGGTATTGCAGGGCATTGCAGGGTATTGTGGGTATTGTGGGGTATTGCAGAGTATTGTGGGGTATTGCAGAGTATTGTGGGGTATTGCAGAGTATTGCGGGGTATTGCGGGGCATTGCAGGGTATTGTGGGGTATTGCAGGGTATTGTGGGGTATTGCAGAGTATTGTGGGGTATTGCAGAGTAGTGTGGGGTATTGCAGAGTATTGCACAGTATGGGTATGGAGCAGAGTATTGTTAGTATGGGGCAGGGATGGCTGAGCAGGGATGGATGGCTGGATCTGTGACTGCATTTGTCACAGATCCAGCTCACAGCACTCGTGCTGCATCTGCTCTCTCCCCTCTCCTCTCACACTGTACCGTTTGGTACAGAGAGGGGAGGGAGGAACCAGTGTCGTCACATGACGCCGGTTTGTTTACAAGTGATCGCTCCGTCATTGGACGGAGCGATTACGTGGTAAACCGCCGCTATCAGCGGACCCGGCGGTCACGGACATTCCCGTGTGCGCGCCCCCAGGCGATTCTGGGAGGACGTCCATGGACGTCCTCCCAGAGTTAAGGAACCGCCTTGTAGACATCTTTCGTCTATAGGGCGGTGATTAAGTGGTTAAAGCTGTATGGGGTATTATGGAACAGTACCTTGTTAATCGTCAGTCTCCGCAACAGTGGTGCATATTTGGCAGTGGAATTTTTTTTTTCTTTTACAGTTGTCTTGGCTTACATCAGTGGTTCTCAACCCTTCTAGTGCCGTGACCCCTTGATAAAATTTCCCAAAATGTGGGGACCCCTAACAGTAACATTTTCATAGCGTGGCTTGTCAGCACCCAAGGCAAGACAAGTAATTTGCGCCCCTAACCCACATACTTTTAGCGCTCCATAAATCCCTTCCACTCATACAGTATTAAAATCCCTCATGGTACATTTTAGAATGTACCACTCTCTCTCTTTGTTCTCTTTTCTTTCCCTTTTATCACTCTCTATCCTAATTTCTTGTCACCCCCCATCCCTATCTCTCTAGCCCTCTATCTTGTTCTTTCTCTTATTCTTTCTCTCCCTTTTTCTTTGTTCCTCCCCCTTTTTTTCACTCCCTTCCATGTATTCTTCATTTTTTCCACCTTCTCTTACTCCTTTCCTGGGGGGAATGGCATGAGTGGCAGTGCTAGCGGGGAGTTGGGATGAGTGGCAGTTCTGGTGGGAGGTGAGATGAGTGGCAGTGCCGGGGGGGAGTTCTGATCGGCCAACTTATGTCCTGTACACACGATCGGAATTTCCGATGGGGTAAAATCCGATGGAATTTTCCGACATAATTCCGTTTAAGCTGTCTTGCATACACACTGTCAGACCAAATTCTGACCGTCCAAAACGCGGGGAGGTAAAACACTACGACGAGCCGAGAAAAATGAAGTTCAATGCTTCCGAGCATGCGTCGACTTGATTCTGAGCATGCATGTTTTTTTCTCTGTTGGAGTTCCACACAGACGATTGGAATTTCAATCGGAAAAAATAAATAAAACATGTTCTATTTCTAAACTCCGACGGAAAAAAGTCTGAAAGGGCCCACACACGGTCAGAATATCCGATGAGAAAATTCCGTCTGACTTTTTTCATTGGAAATTCCGACCGTGTGTACAAGGTATTAGGTGCTCTTGATCAAGGTCATCTGCTGATCTGAGAACTGTAGTGGGGACTTTTAATGGCAATTCTAATTACAGGTAGTGTTGCTCACTGTGTCTCTTGCTTCACTGTGTCTCCAGCTCTGTGGTGTCTCGTAGCAGTGACACCTATGCTGAAATCAGGAGATAGGGTCTCCTCCAGCCCCTCCCACTTCACAGTCCTCACAAGTCAGCTGACCTCTAGTCTCTGCCCCCCAGCCATGCCATGACCTGAATGGGCAGCTGTAAAGAGACAGAGTGGGCAGCCTTGGGCTCAAGGAACAGCCCAGCTGGGCGGCCGCAAAAAGGCTGGGAGAGTGGTGCGGGCTTCAGGAATACCCCAGGATTCAGTGACCCCTGGCAAATCATCATTCGATCCCCGAGGGGGTCCCAACCCCCAGGTTGAGAACCACTGGCTTACATACACCAGCATCACTCCTTTTTTCTTTATGTTAGTTTTTACATTAATACATTTTTTCAGATAGATTTAGCAGCAATAAATGTTTTATTATCAAGCATTAAAGTGGTTGTAAACCCACTTTTTGGACTTCTACCTATAGGTAAGCCTAGAATAAGGCTTACCTATAGGTAGTGGAAATATCTCCTAAATGTGCGCCGTTTAGGAGATATTTCACTTGTAGTCCGCCAGAAATGCAAACGGCGTATGCAACGGGAAGAAACTAAGCTCTGTGCCGTTTCTTCCCCAGCATATGCTGTTTTTTGTACGCATGTGTGAAGTGACATCATCACCGCTCCGGCCAATCACAGCGCAGGAGCGGTGATACACCGGAAGTCACTCCGGGACAACATGTCGGCGGCCGGAGGGGGAGACGTGGACCGCTGTGGGGGCTTCGATCTGAGGTAAGTAATACATAATCAGCTAGTATGCTAGTATACTAGCTGATTATGCCTTTGTTTTGCAGGTTTTTTTCCCCCGTTTACTTCCTCTTTAATAGGGCTGCTTTGACCAGCAAATTGGCCAGTCATTGGCCAAGATTCATGCTATGCCTGATCTCACTGATAGAAAATTCCCTGCTACTGGCCAATTTCTATTAAAACTTTGTCAAGAATTAACCACTTAAGACCTGGACCATTATGCAGGTAAAGGACCTGGCCCCTTTTTGCGATTCGGCACTGCGTCGCTTTAGTTGACAATTGCGCGATCGTGCGACGTGGCTCCCAAAAAAAATGGGCGTCCTTTTTTTCCCACAAATAGAGCTTTCTTTTGGTGGTATTTGATCACCTCTGTGGATTTTATTTTTTGCAATATAAACATAAATAGAGTGACAATTTTGAAAAAATTCTATATTTTTTACTTTTTGCTATAATAAATATCCCCAAAAAATATATAATTATTTTTTTCCTCAGTTTAGGCCGATACGTATTCTTCTACTTGTTTTTGGTAATAAATCGCAATAAGCGTTTATTTATTGGTTTGCGCAAAGGTTATAGTGTTTACAAAATAGGGGATAGTTTTATGGCATTTTTATTAATAATTTTTTTTTTACTACTAATGGTGGTGATCAGCGATTTTTGTCGTGACTGGGACATTATGAGCTGGAGGAGAGGAAAGTAGATCCAGAAGGCCGGTTTTTGTTCTTGAAAGGGATCTTACAGGGAGTTAGGTATACATTGGTAAATGTTTACTGCCCCAATAAATACCAAAAAAGATATATTAAAGGATCCTAGACGCCATAGAGGAGTTTAAACAAGGACATTTGATTGTCGCAGGAGATTTAAACTTCTCAATGGATTATGGTCTCAACAGTACATCTGGTGCACCGATGAGAGAAACTAAACAATTGAAACCAAAAAAATGTACACTAACCAGCTATTAGATATATGGCGAATAGCAAATCCAAGTAAAAGAGATTATACATTTCACTCATCGGTGCATGACGTGTACACAAGATTGGATTACATATTGGTTGACCATGCAATCTTAGGCCCCATACACACGAGAGGATTTATCCGCGGATACGGTCCAGCGGACCGTATCCGCGGATAAATCCTCTCGAGGATTTGCGCGGATTTCCATGCGATGGAGTGTACTCACCATCGAATCGAAATCCGCGCCGAAATCCTCTGGCGATGACGTGTCGCGCCGTCGCCGCGATTATGACGCGGCGACGTGCGCGACGCTGTCATATAAGGAATTCCACGCATGCGTCGAATCATTACGACGCATGCGGGGGATCCCTTCGGACGGATGGATCCGGTGAGTCTGTACAGACCAGCGGATCCATCCGTTGGGATGGATTCCAGCGGATAGATTTGATAGCATGTCATAAAATATTTATCTGCTGGAAATCCATCCCAGGGGATAAATATCCGCGGAAACAGATCCGCAGGAGTGTACACACCATAGGATCTATCCGCTGAAACCCATTCGCTGGGATTTTTCAGCGGATGGATTCTATCGTGTGTATGGGGCCTTAGAGTCTGTAGTTGAAACCACAATAGAGACAATCTCGCATCTGAATAACGGCAGCTGGTTGGCTGTGTGGAAGTGCCTATCGGAGCCAGCGTCATCGAGGGCGGGAGAAAACATCGAGGGACGGTAGAAGCACGGCTGATCACTGAAAGGTAAGTGCCAGGCGGGGGGGGGGTGCATTTTACAGGTCACAGTGGCAGCATTTTACTGGGCACAGTGGCGACAATTGCGGGGCACAGTGGCGACAATTGCGGGGCACAGTGGCTACAATTGCTGGGCACAGTGGTAACAATTGATGGCACATACAGGTCACAGTGGAAGCATTTTACTGGGCACAGTGGTGACAATTGAGGGGCACAGTGGCGACAATTGCGCGGCACAGTGGCTACAATTGATGGGCACAGTGGTAACAATTGATGGCACAGTGGTAACAATTGATAGGCAGAGTGGTAACAATTGATGGCACAGTGGCGACAATTGATGGGCACAGTGGTGACAATTGATGGCATGGCATAGTGGTGACAATTGATGGCACAGTGGCTGTGTTTGATGGCATGGCACAGTGATTACGTTTGATGGCATGGCACAGTGGTGACAATTGATGACACAGTGACTGCGTTTGATGACATGGCACAGTGGTGGCAATTGATGGCACAGTGGCTGCGTTTGATGGCATGGCACAGTGACTGCGTTTGATGGCATGGCACAGTGGTTGCGTTTGATGGCATGGCACAGTGGCTCCGTTTAATGGCATGGCACAGTGGTGACAATTGATGGCACAGTGGCTGCATTTGATGGGCACAGTGAGGCTGCAATTGTTTTTCTTTTTTTTTTGTTTGCGCCCCCCCAAAATTTTTGATCACCAGCCGCCACTGGATGGGGCAATAAGCCAGGAAGATATTTAGCAAAAATGTCAAAAAAGAAAACCTTAAAATTATATTGAAAAGATAAAAAATTAAAAAGGAGAAATTAAGTATAAAACAGCGGACATTGCAAATATCTTCAAGAAATATTATAGCTCTCTATATGCAATTAGAAATAAAGAAACACTGCAGGAGGGGATCTATAGGAAACTCAAAATACAACAATATTTAACAGAAGTAAATCTACCAAAGCTAACAATAGAAAATGCTGAATTTTTAGAAAGTCCAATAACACAATAAGAAATTAATGAGGACCTTAAAAAAATACCAGGAGGGAAATGTCCAGGACCGGATGGTTTCACTATAAAATATTATAAAAAAATTAAAGAGCAAATAGTACCAGTATTATGTAGTTACTTTAACAACAAGAAAAAGAGGAAATCAGAAAATAATCTCTCCTAGCAGATATTACAATAATACCCAAAATAGGTAAAGACAAATCTATCTGTTCCAGCTACCGCCCCATTGCGTTATTAAACGCAGATGTAAAGCTATATGCAAAAGTGCTGGCAGCAAGGTTAAAAAACCTGATGCCAGACTTAATAAATGAAGACCAAGTAGGTTTTGTCCCTGGTAGGGAAGGACGAGACAATAGTATCAGAACTATGTTATGAATGCGCAGAGGCCAAAAGAAGAAGCCCCCAGTCTTGCTCATGTCAATTGATGCTGAAAAAGCATTTGACAGGATAGACTGGAGGTTTCTGATGGATACACTGCGAAGCATGGGGATGGGTACAAGATTTATGAGTTGGGTTGAAAATCTTTATAAGTACCTTACGGCTAGGGTTAAAGTGAATGGAGGTATGTCGTCTGCATTCGAGATGTTCAACGACACACGACAGGGCTGCCCGCTCTTGCCCCTCCTGTACGTAATCGCATTGGAGCCGTTGTTGGAAAAAATAAAGAAAAATGTGGATATAGAGGGGGTCAGAGTGGGAGATGAGGTACACAAGGTAGCTGCATACGCGGGCGACATAGTTGTCATTACCAAATATGATAAAAGAAATTAAAGATTATGGCGAGCTCACAAACTTTAAGATAAACCCTACTAAAACTGTAATATTAAATTTAGTAATAGAGAAGAATGAGGCAATAGCAATAAAACAGGAATTCCCGTTCTCCTGGGAGACAGAGGCATTAACTTATTTGGGAATAACACTGACCCCCACGTTGGGAAAAATTGCGCCAATTTTATCCCATTACTGAATGAAGTTAAAGAAGACATAAAAAAATCTATCGAGGAGACAGATTTCCTGGATGGGAAGGATAAATCTATTAAAAATGGTGATCCTACCGAAAATGGTATATAAATTTCATATGCTCCCAATAGAGATACCCCAATCTTTTTATAAAGTAAAAAAAAAACATTACCGTATTTTGAAATATTTTTGGCAGAATAAAAAAGCCAGAATAAGTAACATGCTCTTATCTAGGAAAAAAAAGAAAGGAGGGCAGGCGGTCCCCGATATTAAAAGATATCATACGGCGAAAATAATGGCAAGGTTTCTAGAATGGGCTAACACAAACACAAAAAAGAGATGGGTAAAAATCGAAAACACATTTTGTACGACACCGCTAAGGAAAAAAAATGTCACCAAAAAATAGAACATTAGGCACAAATATGCATGTTTTAACTAGAACTGTATTTAAAGTCTGGGATAAATTATATCGACAGGAGAAGTGGAGATATAATTCTCCCCTTATCCCATTGACAGGAACGAGTTTCTTTATTCCAGGAAATGGGACACGGATGGGAAGGCAAATGCCATCAATTGTCACCACTGTGCCATGCCATCAAACACAGCCACTGTGCCATCAATTGTCACCACTGTGCCATGTCATCAAACGCAGCCACAGTGCCCCTCAATTGTCGCCACTGTGCCAATTGTCACCACTATGCCCCTCAAATGTCACCACTGTGCCAATTGTCACCACTGTGCCCTTTAATTGTTGCCACTGTGCCCATTGTTGCCACTGTGCATGTCACTGTGCCCTTTAATTGTTGCCATTGTGCCCATTGTCACTACTGTGCCCTTTGTCGCCACTGTGCCCATTGATGCCACTGTGCCCTTTGTCGCCTCTGTGCCCATTGTTGCCACTGTGCCGTGTAAAATGCACTTACCTTAATCCTTCCACGTCCCTCGATGTCTTCTCCCGCCTTGGTGACGCTTAAGCCAATTAGGTTACCAATAACCAGAATCGGCGAACCTGATTGACTGAGATGGCCGTCAGTCTTATCCAAGGAACGCACCCAGTACGTTCCCTGGATAAGAAATCCGCGAAACGAGGGCTGTACTCGGAAAGCCTATCAGAGCCGCTGGCTCTGATAGGCACTTCCGCACAGCCAACCAGCTGCCGTTATTCAGGTGGTCGGCGCTCAATGTCCGGCCACCTGAATAGACCAGCGGCAGCTGGCAACAATAACATACATTCATGCAATGCATGAATGTATGTTATTTTCAGTGGCGGTGCGGAGCCAGAGGGGGCAGCGCTCCAGCGTCCTCTATGGACGGACCGCCGCTGCACCTGACCCCGGAGAAAATGAACCAATTTCAGCCAAATAGTTCATCACAGTGTTGGAGACAATGTAAACAGAGGGGAACAACAACTCATATTTGGTGGGAGTGCCTGAAAATAAAAGAGTATTGGCACAGTATATTAGACTACATAGAGGAGATAACAGGGGAAAGGATCCCACAAAATGCTTGGAATGTGCTGTTCCATGGGACCAATAAAACAAGAAAACAATATCAAGAATCTTTGGGCGGGGAGGGGTGGGGTGGGACTAGTTAATATGGATGTTATGTAAAGTATTGTTTTGTATGTAAACACATTTTGTATGGTGGAAATAACTTTTTATAACTCAATAAAATAAACTTTAAATTAAAAAAATGTATAAAGGGGTGCTCTGATGGGGACACCTGATGTAAAGGGGCACTCTGATGGGGACACCTGATGTAAAGGGGTGCTATGATGGGGACACCTGATGTAAAGGGGTGCTGTGATGGGGACACCTGATGTAAAGGGGCCCTCTGATGGGGACACCTGATGTAAAGGGGCGCTCTGATGGGGACACCTGTGACTACAATCTTTCTGAGTCATAGCACAGACTTGAGATTCGGACCTCGGCCCAAAGAAAATTTTGGCAACCGGACCTCCTTGAATTTTAATTCAGTACCCCTGCTCTAAGGGATAAAACACAAAGGTGGACTGAAAAAGATTATAAACAAAACCAGCTTCAAGAATATATACAGCTTGTATGGAGACCTAACTTTGGGGTTTTTATGACTGTGTATTAACCAGGCAGGGTTTGCTGTGTTTTTCATAAATTATTAATGCGTATATACCAGTGTGCATGTTCAAACTATTGGAAGAATTTCTAAATAGCACTAGTCTACATAGCAAGTGTCTTCTTGAAGGGCAAAGACAGATGCTTGTCTTGCATATGACTCTGTGGCGCAACGGTAGCGCGTCTGACTCCAGATCAGAAGGTTGCGTGTTCAAATCACGTCAGGGTCAGCTGATTTTTGATAAGCTGCTATTTCATGAAATTTGTTTTAAAAGGGGCAAAATGTATTATGCGTGACAGCATACAGCTATGTCACTATGTTATTGGAATGAAAAATACACAACCTGTAGGGCTACTTTACATGTGTAGCGGGCAGCTGTTTTTCTCTGCTGGCCCTGCTTTAGAGGGTAGTCAGAGGATTAGTTACCTCTGACCTATTTGTTTTCAAATTTGGGCCTCTGTTCTGCAGGTGACCACTATTGTTGTCTGGGGTGTCGGTACCACCCCAGGCCGAGGGTGGCAGCAGTCAGATCAAGGTGTGTTGGGTATTCTTTCTCAGCGGCTAATCAGTGAGGGTTGATTGCCTCGCTGTGCATGCTGGGGGAGAGTATTTAAGGGACAGACGTCACAGGTTTTGGGTCGTCGTCCACCCTGGGCAGTCATCCCACCACCCCTGTGTGTAGCCCTCCTGCCCGGGGGTGCTTGTTCAAAGTTCCTGGCTCCGGACCACGTTGGTCCTGCACTATCCGTCCTAGAGGGAGGAAGCCACCAAATTAAGTACCTGTTCTGGAGAGCACCGAGCATGAGGCTCGTACACTCAGAAAGGCCTGAACTTTATTGAAGGACACACTACTACTGAAAGGCTGAGCAGTGGTCGCCCGTCAGTTTTCCTGATTTCACAAGTAATTTCTTTAAGAAGAGATCCAGGTGCTTAATCCTAAAGTGAGAGGATTCAGGACCGAACGTATCTCCACCTTTGGGAAGGTCAGTGACAGAGACTATACCAAGGTTCCGTGTAGAGCCCTGGCTGCTAGGACTAGTGAGAGAGGCCTATCCAGGGGCACACTACCCACTCTGGCTACAGTGGGGACGAAAGTTTATGTCTGGAAGCAGGAGTGCTTCTTATGAAGTTCTACACCTGAACCCGCTACCTATACCCTATTTCACCTCTTCAATCCATTGTTCATTCTTTTACCACGTTCGGTAAATAAAGCAGAGAAAAAGAAACACAACGTGTGGACATTGACTTTGATTCAGCTCTCATCCAGTACCCTAGACAGCAGAGAAATAGAGGTAACATGCCACCCAAAACAAACCCACAGCTCCTTTGGAGGTAGTGCTACATATGTGTGCAACTGTTTTTTCATGAGCCGGCTCTCATGGGGTCTCCCTTCGGGGGAGCCTCACCAAGGAGGGTTCTGTTTCGGCAGTCCCTCTGAGGATGTTGGGTCCTTGTGGCTTCGGCTGCTTGGACCAAGATGGGTCCATATGGCTTTGGCTGTATGGGCCACAGTTACTCTTTTCCCTGTCAGGAGCCTAACGCCCCGGGGGATCAGAGCTGGGTCCTTTTCGGAGGACCATTTGACGATGGCACCCGTCGCAGTTTTTTGTGTTTCACTCTTTATGTTTTTTCATGAGCTCTCATTGATCTGTATAGGGCCTAAAATGTTGCCCCAAAATATGCATCTGCACGTTTCCAAGTCGCATGGAAGCACTTTTCATGGGTTTGAACAGACTAAGTAGACAGTAATGGGATTCCCCTGAACGCTACCATTGGTATAGGTTTGACTGGAAACTGAAGCCTCCAATGCTCGGCCTGAACCAATTGCCCATCTCTAGTAAGGATCAACCTCACTGACAATTGGGTGCTCCTGGGAAGGATGGTTGCTGCATTTGGTCTGGCCGAAGGGCTGGGTTTCCCCAGCCTTCTGGCTGGTATTGGTGTGGTCGCTGTTCCTGTCAGCGTCCGGTGGAGCAGCTGGCATCGCCCTGGAGTGGATATGGGGTGGTGATATGCAAATCTACCGGATTGATGGGGGCATGGAAAGGCTAGTATCGGTGGAGGCTGCTTTATAGTCGGTGGCTCTCCCTGAGAAAACCTGGAAGGGCTCTCTATCTGGCAGGGATGAAGGGCAGCACTGGTCTGGCTGAGGGTTGGGTCTGAAAAGAAAGCCTATGCAGGCCGGGGACTTGCCATAAAATCACTGTGAGTGTGGGTCACTCTGATTTGTGGCACCACGGTCGCTGCACCGTAACACATACTTTTTTTTCCCCTCACCTGTCTCATGGGCTGGGCATTTTGGCTGGGACCAGAGGAATCTTTTTTATTCCTTCCTAAGGGACTGGCCGTTGTATTGCACTCTCTTCTCGGACTTGGCCTCCACGGTTTGTTTGTCCTCTCTCATGGGGTTTCCCTTTGGGGGTGCCCCACCTAGTACTTGGGTTGGTCTGTTTTGGCAGACCCTCCAGAAAACGGTGTCCTTCTTGTTTTGTCCAGTCGCACCAAATGTAAAGTACCCCAATCCTCATCTGGAGCCTAATGCCCCGGAGGATTAGGGCAAGACCCTCTGATTTTAGATGGCTTGAGTACACCCATCTGCATGTTTTTTTGGCAGCGGGTGAAGTTTTTGAGTGTGTTTCACACACCATGGGCTTTCAAAAATAAAATAAAAAATTGTCTGTTTGCTCATTTGTTCGGCCTGCAGAGTGACCGCAATGCACTATGCCACTGCACAGTGCATTGAAAGCCCTGATTGGCTTAAGCAATAAAAGCTTTGCACGATCAGAGAAGGACCAGGGCCGAGCTCCGAGTCTGAATGGACACAAGGAGCTGTGGCTCGGCTCGGGTGCCCCCATAGCAAGCTGCTTGCTGTGTGGGCACTCAACAGAAGGGAGGGGCCGGGAGCATTAAAAAGGGACCAGAGAAGAGGAGGATCGGGGCTGCTCTGTGTAAAACCACTGCACAGAGCTGGTAAGCATAACGGCCCGGATTCACAAAGCACTTACGCCGACGTATCTCAAGATACGCCGCGTAAGTGTAACTATGCGCCGTCGTATCTGTGCGCCATTACCACAAAACTAGATACGCCTGAAAATAGGCTTCCTACGACCGACGTAACTTGCCTACGCCGTCGTATCGTGGGCGCATAGTTACGCCGGACTCATTTGCCGCTCCCATAGATGTTCAATGCACATATGCAAATGAGGGAGATACGCCGATTCACAAACGTAGTTGCGCCCGGCGCATCATTATATATGCGGTTTGCGTAAGTTGTACGTCCGGCGTAAAGTTATTCCCCATATATGAGGCGCAACTCATGCAAAGGTATGGACCAGGGAACACAGCCGTCGTATTTTACGTCGTTTACGTAGTTCGTGAATATGGCTAGGCGTAGGTTACATTCACGTCGTAGGCAGTGATTCGACGTATCTTAGGCAGTTGTTTCGACGTGATTCTGAGCATGCGCACTGGGATGCGTCCACGGGACAGCGCATGCGACCTACGTTATTCGTATCTTTATAACGCTCAATCCATCATTTACTTGGGGTCACGCCTCATTTGCATGGCTCACGCCCACTTCCACTTACGACGAGTTACGACTAAGAAACCCAGCGTAGATTTGGAGGCAAGTGCTTTGTGAATCCAGTTCTTGCCTCTGTGCGCTGCGTCGGCGTAGCGTATATTAGATATATAAATATGCACCGATGTCTGTGAATCCGGGCCCAAATGTATAAAGATATGCAGTGCTAGAAACACAAACATGAACTGTGTAAATAAATGTAGGGATGTAGTGATTTCCTAAATTATTTTTGCTGTGTATTGTGATCTGTTAGTGTAGTATTTGTCAGCTCAGCTGGCTGTGCACTTTTAAGGCCCCTTTCACACTGGGGCAGGACGTGCGGTGGCGGTATAGCGCTGCTAAAAATAATGGCGCTATACCATCGGAATTGCCGTGGATATTGGTTGCTAGCGGTGGGGTATTAACCCCCACTAGTGGCCGAAAAAGGGTTGCAGAGGCGCATTGCCAGTGGTTTTACAGCAGTGTCCCATTGTTTTCAATGGGAAGGAGCGGTGAAGGAAAGGTATACACACTGCTCCTCTCACCCCTCCAAATATGCTGCTTGCAGGAGATTTTTTTCTCTCCCGCCAGCGCATCGCCTCAGTGTGAAAGCCCTTGGGCTTTCACATTGAGAATGCAGTGCAGGAGTTTTTCAGGTGGTTTTTAGGCACTATTTTTAGCGCTAAACCGCCTGAAAAACTCCTCAGTGTGAAAGGGGCCTAAGTTAGGGTGACCAGACATCCCCAGTTTCAGGGGACAGTCCCCTGATTGAGGACACTGTCCCCAGACCAAGTCTGTCCCTGGTTTTGTCCCCAGATTGGATTTAATAGGGAACATGGGCAATTTCAAAGACAGTCCGTGCCAAATTAAAATAAAAAAAATATAATTACACCCCCCCCGCTCCACTATGCCTACTAGCATAGGGGGAATGTATTTTTTCCATTATCTGTGCTCCCTTCTGATGATCATGTGCTGGTCGGAGCAGAGGGAATATTTCTTCAGTTTCGGGCGCATGCCCATTCAGCTCCACTCGCATTTTCTTCTGCCTTGGCTCAAATCCTGGCCAGCCACCTGCCTATCTCCTTGCCTTCCCTGGCGGAGTAATCTTCCTCCGCTCCCCATCCAGTAGTAGCCGGGGGCCCAAAGAGTAAGATTGAGAGGCTGTGAAGCGGGCAGCGACGGGCAGAGAGTTGCGATTACTAGTAAAGAAAAAATATGTCCCCGGATTTCATTTAAAAAATCTGGTCACCTTAGCCTAAGTGTCTCGTGAATATTCTCAGTCACCTGCTGTGTGAGTGTTCTCCAGCAGGGTGTGCTAGAGATATGACTGCACATTATATATATTTAATACCTGGTCAATCAGCAGGTCTTGGGGAGCTTGCTGTGCATGCTGGGAAAGCTATTAAATATCTGAGTCACTTCCTGCTTTTTCTCTTTCCTTCCAAGGATTTCCCTTGAGAGGATGTCTGTGTGATCCACTTATCTAGGCCTCAGGCCTGGAGTGTTGAGGCATCTCTGGTCATGGGAGGTGTCCCTAAGCTGCTGGATGAGATGAAGTGCTACTGGCCATTGGAGAAGCAAAGCTGCAGTTGTCCTACCACAGGGATGGTAAGTGACTGACTAAGCTGGGAAGCACCACATGAACCTTCCCACTGCTGTCCTGCCTTGTATCCTAAGACCGAGACTACACAGGAACCTCAGTTGACAAGGTGGCACATTTATGAGATGAATTCCATCCAGCAGAGTTCTGTTACAGAAGGATTGCTATTAGTGAGAAGACCATGTATGAGATCAGAGACTGTGTAATGTTAATGGAACCCTCAGGTATCCTGTGTTCCCTCCACCCTCCTTCCCACGTATCATGAATGTTCATTATCAAAACCTTTAAAACATATTCAAAGTGACTGGCGCTCTCAATCCACCACCACCCGGAAAAAGGACTTTCACCCTGAGAAGGAATGTGCCTGGGACATTTATCACCAAGTAAGTGGGTCTGGGACATTCACATGTACCTATTGGGCATCAGTAGAGCCAAATGTGCCAGGACTGGTTACCGATAGTGTTACATAAACATCCACTGTCATTGAGCGTAAAGAGTCAATTTTCCAAGAAATGGCATCACACATAGTGTAAATATGACAAGCTGAGGTGACCTATGAAATCCTCCACCACACACCAACACACTGGGCCTCTTACCACAGAAAATGGACCACTAGGCCTTTTGGCTAAGATCAAGTGTAGTATCTGTTCTTATCAGTTTTCGGAGGAGCGCTGAAGCACTTCTTTAGTAGAGGGCTGAAGCAATCCAAAGATGTGATAGGCACCTGGAAGGATGGTTTCAGCAGGGGCTATGCTATTGCTACCCGACTGTACTGGGGGCAGGCCACTAGTCGAGTCTGAGCCATCTGGAAGGGTGCTCCTGTTTGAGAGCAGAGAGGCATGAGATCTTGGCGGAAGGCCGGGGCCCTGGCCTTCTGGCCTGGATTTGATGCGGTTCCTAACCCGCCTTACCAGTTTCCTTGAGAGGGAAAGCGGAGCTGCGCAGCTAGTACCTCTCGGGTTTAATTAGGTAGGGAGCGAAAGAGGTGCGCCTCCTGTAGCTCCTGATCCTTTCTGGTGGAGGTGGGGAGGGGGCCGTGGCTGTCCGGGCCGTGGACCAGGGTCCATTGAAAAGCCTGTGGAGATAGTGCCCCTGGAGTGGCAGTCCAGGGGTGCCATACATTGCACTGAGTGTGTGAGGGACACTCAACGTGTGGCACCTTTTTGGTCACTTATCTCCACACACACTTTTTTAGCACCTGCCTCTAGGGCCAGGCCTTTTGGCTAGGACCAGAGGAATTTTTGATTCCTGGCCGGAGGGCCGGCCAATGTATTGCACATTGGTCACTTTACCTCACTCTCCCATCTTCCTTCTTCCCCACTTTCTTTTTATTTTTCCCCGTGTTTGTCTAGTTTGTCACTTATTTTTGTTTGGTGCACTGCACTTTATGTGTGATAAGTAGGGTGCTGGTCCTCGGGCCTGCCCTGAACGTCTTGGGAGTGGGTGGACATGGCCTTCTGGCTTAGTTCGCCTGCTCTCATGGGGTCTCCCTTCGGGGGAGCCTCACTGTTGTGTCCGTGCTGGCTTCGGCTACATGGGCCTTGGATGGGTTCATGTGGCTTCGGCTGCATGGACCACTGACAACCTCAGTCCCTGTCAGGAGCCTTGCGCCCCGGGGGATCAGGGTCAGGCCCTCTTCGGAGGGCCTATTGACGATGCACCCGTCACAGGTTTTTGTTGCACCTCCTTATGTGTGTGCACTTTTTCCCTGCACCGGGTGAAGTTTTTGGGTTGTGTTTTGCACGCCACAGGCTTTTCAATAGAAAAAAAAAAAAGAAAAAGGTTATAGGTGGTCAGATAAGCATGATATTCAGTAGTTTGGTTTTTCCGCGCTAGGACTAGGTTATGAATGCTGCTGCCTCCCCTTAAGTACTCTCAAATGAGAGTTAATAAATATATGTGTTGACGTTTTGGGGTAGGTGGCGCTGCTGGTCTGGTGAAGGGCTATCTATCTTTAAATGATATGCAAGTATATAGGCAAATACTGAATGTTGGGTTCCTTCCTTTGGTTTAGCTTAAATATATAGCCACCATTAGGATGTGAGGTCCCCCTTTTTATTGATTGGCAGTGTGTTTCCACTCTCAATTGATGAATGGTTCCTGTGTATCCGCCAAGGACATTTAAAAATGTTTAAGAAAGAGGCTCAAATTAAATATAAAGAAACGATACGTTAGAGAAAGGGATATTAGTTGATGTCCCCTAGACCCAGTGTGATATTGGTAGGTAATATCAATTATATTTGGACTGGGAAATTTTCAATAATCCAATGTGCGAGCTTCTGTTGGTAATTAGTTCACTAAAAAATATATATAATGAATTATGTAAGTTGGCAGAAAAAATCTATATATATAAAGATGGCCCCCAAGTGAAAAAACTCTTATTCCGTGATAAACGCTAGTTATCTGTATCATATATAAAGTGTGTATCCAATATCAATGTTCAATCCAACAGAAAAAACAGAAAAAAAGGGGGAAAAAATAAAAAATTGCAAAAAATGTAAAAAATCCTTTGCAATGCAAGCTATTATAGCTTCAAACTGTGCCCACTTAAAGTGCTATGTGCTGCTCAAAATTGAGTAATAGTAAATGTGTCCTCAATTAAAATAATACAAGTTGAAAAAGGCAAAAAATGATATGAAGAAAAAATATATATATATCGTTCGCTAGATTTCACATTGGGCTTTAAGTCCCGCAATTAATGATTAGTTGCACTTTGGATTATTAATATGTTAGTATCCAAAAGTTTCTACTGCGATAAGTTGTATAGATGTTTAGAAAGTATTATTCGCAATTTCATTCAAAAGATTCCAATGCCAAAGTAAGGAGAATAAAAACCAAAAACATCAGGTGTTCCTTAATGGGGGTTAATTAAGCAATATGATCCCCAACATGATTAAACAGATAATTCTTATTCCGCTCTCATCAGTTTTCCTCTATTCACACTTTGATTTGACTGGCGATCCCCCCTGTTGTCTCCCCACTCACCGGACAGATGTCCCCTCAAGGGGGTGTAGGGCTTGTCTGAAATAAGCTTCAGGGAGCTATCAGATGATTACCTCTCCTCCTTATTTCAGTCTGGTGCGGGGCAGCTTTCTCCCAGGGTGCCGTGTCTTTTCTCATAAGTTTTCAATAGTATGAAAGATAAAGGAAATCCACATAAAGTAGTAGATTCTAGACTTGATGGTCAGTTTTACTAAAAAGTGATCACATCAAGTACATAAATGGTTTTAAAATTGCTACAACCCAGGCAAGAAAACGAGTAACATAAATAAAATATAAAATAAAATAAAATAAACCCATTCTTGTGCTGGCAGCAGCTGTAAGACTAGGTCCCAGTCCTCCAACTAATTTGTACACTCGCCCGGTGCGTTTAGTTTGGCCCAGCGGTATCTCTCAGCTTGTGTCGCGGCTGATGCTCCACGGCTCTAAAGTCCGTACCCGGAAGTAACTAGTAGCGGTGCGTGCGTGTGAGATAACAGACGCTGTAGGTCACCTGACTAGTTTCGTCTATGGACGTTTTCAAAGGTGATGGACGTCTGTCATTACACACTCATTTTTGTATGATATTCGGCAGCCAAT